>NW_026622930.1:14477653-14788977 GCF_023065955.2 Ursus arctos
ACACGTGGGCGCTCAATTTATGTTTAGGAATGATTATGGTGGTGGTTCTTAACCTTTTTCTTCGGTGGCATGCTTTCGAATAGTAGAAGTTTTGGTGATCTATTTGAAGGCATTATAAACATGAAGCAGCTTGAAACAAGTCAACAATAATTACACAGTAATCACTACTACAGTATATAATAACATCTTTCAGTATTTGTGCAAGCATCTTATGGCCTTAAAGGTGTTCTATTAAAAGTTCATTGAGTAAAACTGTCTCATTTTTTCTTTATTAGACTGATGTTAAGATATGTTTCTTACTTCCTACTGGTAGCTAGTTATACAACTCTGTATTGAGGACCACAGAATGTTTGGCCTGTAACAACTCCATCCAAACCTCTGCACTAAGGGACTTGACTAATTCTAGTATAACTTTAGTAGCTTAAGGTCATGATCCTAGAATTATCCCCAGCTCCCTTAAAATGCCTGCCTGAGAAAGCTCAGTGCTGCCCGCAGAATTTACCATTTGTTCCAGCTTAAACCTTGTAAGAGGGCTGTGAACTTCCTCTTAGAGCAGTTACTTTAGAAAGCTTGCAGTTATAAATCTGTTTTCTGCCCTTCGAGATGTAAATCTATCACCTGAAACTATTTCCTGAAGGACTGGAGCGCTGTCTCCTTGAAATGCAAACCTTCAGGGAGAAAACTCTCACCCTCAGTCCCTGCATCTGCATAAACAAACAATTTCCTAACATTCAACAGGATAAGTGCTAAATGGAGGATAAGGGCCTAACTTTGGTGTCTGCCTTGCTTCAACGTGTACCACTGCCTCCTGTCATAAAGATAATTTATTTCTCCTCCAGATAAGCTTCAATTAACAAATCTAGGTGTTCTAGTCACATGGACTAATGCCTCTTAACAGCCTGCCTTTTCCTTAGCACACCCAGCCTTTAAAATATCTCTATCCTTTTGTTTCAGGGAAGATGAGTTCAATGACCACTGGACCCGCTTCCCTATTGCAATAGTATTACGGAATAAAATCTGTCCTCAGAAAGTGTCTAGCTTTGTCTCTGACAATAATATGTTGCACTGCCTAAGTCAATATTCTCAGTTGCTGCAGAAATATATTTTACATGTTGATCATAGTTTGATAGCATTTGAGCTCAGGAAGTGAGCGCTTGGCTGCTGCAGGCTGGATCAATGTTGGGGAACAATGTTCCATCTGCACATCTTGTTTGCAGAAGCACTGACTGCCTTTGCTCCAGACTATCTTCTCCAGGATGTTTGAACAACCTTGGAAGACAAAGATAGTATCTCCCTCTGGAACAAAAAGCAGGTTTATTTATCGTCCCGCAGAATAAAGATGATGCCTCCCTTGTTGTCAAGAGTCAAAGAGCCTTACTGCCCATTATAAAAGACTTAGGTTCTCTGGCCTTGGCTGAAATTCCTTTCCTTAATGAAACTCACTGTGTGTATAATTACCATCTGGCCCTCTTTGCGTTACTCTGTGGGAATTGGGGCTCAGGGAGCCCATGCCCCAGAGATCACAGAAGAAGCTGGATGATGCAGCCCGGAAGTGTGGGCATTAACTCCAGCTCCCCAAGAGGTAAACTTTGGCCAATGGGAGAGGAGGGAGCTGGACAAATAAATCATCCCTCCTTCCTCTTTCTTCTACATTTTTTAAATCCTGTTTTTTAGAAAAAAATTAATATCCTATTATGGGAAATTTCCAGTGGAGCCAAAATTTACTTGAAAACCTAATTTTCATGGTTCTACAATATTTTTCATATGGGCTGAATCTATTTACTTAAAGTTTTCTCTATGTTTCTCTGTTAGTTTTCCTTAATTTTATTGTTCTAAATTATGCCATAGTAAATATTTTGGTACGTGTGTCTTGATCTGCATTTTTTATTATTACACTATGACAGGTAACTAGCTGAGAAATTAGTCAAAGGATAAGAACATTTTCTTAAATTCAATTAGCCAACTTATAGTAGTACATCATTAGTTTTTGATGTAGTGTTCAATGATTCATTAGTTGTGTATAACACCCAGTGCTCATCAGATCACGTGCCCTCCTTACTGTTCTTCACCCAGTTACCCCATTCCCCACCCCCTTCCCTTCTATAACCCTCAGTTTGTTTCCTGTAGTCAGGAGTCTTTCATGGTTTGTCTCCCTCTCTGATTTCTTCCCATTCAGTTTTCCTTCCCTTCTGCTATGGTCCTCTGCACTATTTCTTATATTCCACATATGAGTAAAACCATATGATAATTGTCTTTCTCTGATTGACTTATTTCACTCAGCATAATACCGCCCAGTTCCATCCATGCTGATGCAAATGATAGGTAATAATCCTTTCTGATGGCTGAGTAATATTCCATCGTATATATGAACTATATCTTCTCTATCCATTCATCTATTGAAGGACATCTCATCTCCTTCCACAGTTTGGCTATTGTGGACATTGCTGCTATGAACATTGGGGTGCATGTCCCCCTTCTTTTCACTGTGTATGTATCTTTGGGATAACTACCCAGTAGTGTAATTGCTGGATCATAGGGTAGTTCTATTTTTAACTTTTTGAGGAACCTCCATACTGTCTTCCAGAGTGGCTATACCAGCTTTCATTCCCACCAACAGTTTAAGAGGGTCCCCCTTCCTCTACATCCTTGCCAACATTTGTTGTTTCCTGCCTTGTTAATTTTTGCCATTCTAACTGGTATAAGGTGGTATCTCAATGTGATTTTGATTTGAATTTCCCTGATGGCTAGTGACGTGGAACATTTTTTCATGTGTCTGTTGGCCATTGGTATGTCTTCTTTGGAGAAGTGTCTGTTCATGTCTTCTGCCCATTTCTTGACTGGATTATTTGGTTTTTGGGTGTTGAGTTTGAGAAGTTCTTTATAGATCTTGGATACCAGCCCTTTATCTGTTATGTCATTTGCAGATATCTTCTCCCATTCTGTAGGCTGCCTTTTAATTTTGTTGACTGTATCCTTTGCCATGCAAAAGCTTTTTATCTTGATGAAGTCCCAATAGTTCATTTTTGCTTTTGTTTCCCTTGCCTTTAGAGATGTGTCTTTCAAGAAGTTGCTGCAGCTGAGGTCAAAGAGGTTATTGCCTGTGTTCTCCTCCAGGATGTCTGTTTTTGTAACAGTACCGTGCTGTCTTGATGATCACAGCTTTGTAATAGAGCTTGAAGTCAGGCGTTGTGATGCCCCCAGCTTTGGGTTTTTGTTTTTTTTTTTTTCAAAATTCCCCTGGCTGTTCGGATAAGAACATTTCAAGGCTCAAGATGCCCAAACTGCTTCTAGAAAAATTTCTTGAAAAGAGAGTGGCATAATCAGATCCATGATTTTTATAGATAACTTGGGCTGCAGAATCTAGGGAATGGATCATTAGAATTTGAACTGAGCTATGTCAATGGATATTGAGATGGTACGGATGTAGAGGTGGGGATGGCGTTTAGGAATACTTCTAAAATAGAGTCAGACGGAGTTGGTAACTGGATATGGAAGGTGGGAAACAGTGAAGAACCAAAGACAACTGCCTAGCTTTCCAACCTGCCTACATGGAGGAATACTGATGTTAATATGAAAAAAGAAAATGGCAAGGTGTGTAGAAATGTAGAAGACAACTTGGCTTGAGACTTCTTTTACTTAAATCATATACCAGTTTTTAGAGGCTTTAGGTGAAATCTAACAGGTACTTGAAAATATGATTACTAATGGACAGCATCTGTTGCTTTGGTCTGCCTGGCATCTGGGGCTAGCTTTAGAATTTTTTTTCAGAGGAGGGTATTTGGGTGGCAATCTGGTTAGAAGAAGTTTTGTCTTAAAGCTGCATTTATTTAGCAAACACCTGTTAATTTTCGAAAGCTTAGATTGCATGTGCATTTAGTTATGTAAAAGATGGTTGGGCAATACTGAAGCATCCAAGTCACTGGGTAGCCACTGCTGGCTTCCATTCCTTCTTATTCTGGTAATACACTTCAGTTTTCCTTCAGAGTATCACCCCTCTGCCACTCTCCCTTCCTGGGTTTTAGTCACCTGGCACTACCCTATGGATCCAAGGGTGGGTTCATATCTAAACTCAGCCAGTCAGAGCCAGTGGGGCTGAAGTCTAGGAGTTTCCAATGGAACTGCTGAGAGGAAAAAAAAGAAAAAGCTCTTTCCATAGGGACTTTCTAAGGGAATATGACGTAGAATTGGAGATGTTGGCAACTAGTTTTCTTGTCTACCAATGGAGTCAACCCAAAGGAAAATAGAACTGATGACCTGATTCTGAAAACCTCACTTGAGTCCTAGGATGCCAGTTCTAGGTTTCAATCCTATGCAGCATTAAAAATTCCCTTTTTATCTTAAGCCATTTTGAGTGGGTTTCTGTCACATACAACCAAAGAAGTCCTGACTAATACAGTATGGGGGATCAGAAAAATGTTCAATTTTTCAGAAGTTTCAGCTATTCAAGAAGAAACTAAGAGGGGGTGCCCAAGTGCCTCAGCCAGTTGAGCAATGGACTCTTGATTTCAGCTTAAGTTGTGATCTCAGCGTCAGGGGGATGGAGCCCAGGATGTGGCTCTGCACTGAGCATGGAGCCTGCTTAAGTTCTCTCTCCCTTTCCCTCTGCTCCTTGCCCTCCCACCCCCCATTCTCAATCTCTTAAAAAAAAAAAAAAAGATAAAACCAAAAGGAATCCTCTTGTGACTAAACAAGTATTCTCTTTTATATTTAGTGGCTGACAAGTGTGTATGGGATACCGTCTATTGTGCCAGGCACTGTGTTAGGCTCTGTACATAAAACAGGTTAATTAAAGGTATAAAGAAATAAATTTATGGACAGCTTATTAAAATACCACTACAATTTATAAATTGAATTAACTAGCTAGAATTAATATCATGAATTTTGGCTTTTATATTTTATATGCTTTGCCTTGTATTTCTTTTGCAGATCTGAGGCTAACCAAAATCAGTGGCAACTAAATAATGTTATTTACTTGAATTTTAGAAATATTTCAAATGTTTGGAATATAAAACTCCATATTAGGAACTCAAGTTTCATGATATAGGTTACCAAAGGGTATTGGAGCTTTTATTTAAAATGTGTCACAAATGTCCACCTGTTCATGTATAGAATTTGGGGGTTCTTTCTCCTGCATCCTTATTTGCACTATTTTCAAAGGTTACTGATCTAGTAATAAAAGCTTGATTAAACTTTCTGATGTGATGTTAGTAATAGCAGATTATATAACATTGTAGGGGAAGAACTAATCAGGTTTGTTTTTTTCTCTTGTAGCATTCACGAATGCTTCATTTTTTAGCCACCTTTGTGTCTTGGCTGTCTCTTTTGGTCTTTAGTTGTCAGTTGAGGATGCTTTAATTAAGCATGTTTTTGCTTCACTCTCCACCCTTGGGTCATTAAAAATTGTAACGGAAAATATGATAATGGAAAAATAAATTATTTAAATCTGTTATTAATATGAGTATTTCAATATGTATCATGGGATTCATAAGACATTGTACTGAAAAATCTGAAACGGAAAAGAGTATTTCTTATTCTTCACCATCCTACATCTCATAAAAATTACATGGAACTAGCAATTAATGTACCACAAATATATGGCAACAAAATATTTCATTCTTTCTAACTTCACTGCTTAAATTTAAATAATCAAAAAGTTTTTCTTTTTCTCACCATGGGTTGTCAGGGAACTCACTCACTAGAGTTAGCAAACATATTCTTAAGAAAAAGACAAACAGATACAGGTGTCAAAGAGAAATTGTATGTGCCTTTGTCCAGAGAACCTTTTTATGGCGTGAGAGCCACTTCTCAGGCCTGGGTTCTCGTTTCTCTTCAGCAGGTGCTCAGTCTGAATTCCTCTTTTCACCTGAGATTGTTGTTATCCCCAAAGATAAGCTGTGGAGTGGGGCACATTTTCCCCAATCTTGCTAACCACCCCCTTCTAATTCTTAGCTGCTCCTGGAAATTAGGACAAGGGCCCTTTTCATTACAAAACTTTTACAGCTGATCACTCTGGGAATAACAAAAATAATAAGCTTGAGGACATCTGAGAGCTTAGAAACTGTTTAAGTCCTTACATTCCGTTTTTCCTGCATCATATTTCCTTACTCCCCTGTTTAGATGATCACATACAGGGAAATACAGTGGATTTGATTTTTACTTCCAGCCTGTCTGGTGGAGTTCACACCTTCGGTGTTTACTTTTCATGACATTTATGTAAATTCCTTGCTCTGAGATGGCCCTTCCCTTCTTATAGACTAGAAGTCACAATCAAAAGGTGGAAGGGTATCCTCTCCCCTCAAGTTGGTAATTTACATCTCTGAGGTTGTAGAGACTAGGTAACATCCATTCCAAGGTATGGGTATCATATAGGAAACAACACTTCTGTGCAGACACATTTCTTGAAAGGATGCAAGTTTATTCTAGTTTTTGTCAGATTTCCAAGTTTTGGTATTTTCCAGGGAAACCAAAACTGATTGTTTCCACATGGAGGACTCATATTAGTATTTTATGCGTATTTTCTTGTAAACCTTGTGGCTATCATCCTGCACTTAAAACCTTTAAAAATATGGATTTCAGGGGCATCTGGGTGGCTCAGTGAGTTGGGCATTTCTTAGCTCAGCTCAGGTCTTGCCCTCAGGGGCCTGAGTTCAGGCCCCACATTGGGCTCCACACTGGGCATGAAGCTTACATTTAAAAAAAAAAAATATATATATATATATATATATATATATATATATATATATATATGGATTTCTAATTATTTTTACAGGTATTGGTAAATCTTTGCATAATCCCGTGAGAAAGGCGGGCACTTAGAAAACTGAGTAGGAGCTGAACTGACATAGTGAGGAATTCATTGCTCCCAGTAATTTTTTGTTTCTGGCACGTTCTTCAGGATCACAATACTCAAGCCATCTTCACCACTACTACGATGCAAGAAATATCAACAGTTTATTGGTATTCGAAATACTAATTAAAAAAATAAATTCAGGCACCATAGCTATTTAAGAAATCGGACCTAGAGTGTCATTTTATGATCCATATCCTACTGTCCGCTTTAAGGTCGCCTGCGGAAATAAAATCTACACTTAGAAAGTTAGGTTTTGGGGCGCCTGGGTGGCACAGCGGTTGGGCGTCTGCCTTCGGCTCAGGGCGTGATCCCGGCGTTATGGGATCGAGCCCCACATCGAGCTCTTCCGCTGTGAGCCTGTTTCTTCCTCTCCCACTCTCCCCCTGCTTGTGTTCCCTCTCTCGCTGGCTGTCTCTATCTCTGTCAAATAAATAAATAAAACCTTTAAAAAAAAAAAAAAAAAAGAAAGTTAGGTTTTATCCCCAATGTCTGGTATAGTGAGCAGTATGGAGCAGCAAGAAACACACACACACACACACACACACACACACACACACACACACACACACACAGTATCAGGTAAAAAATGAGATAAGCATCCTGGTGTTGATTCTCCCAGGCACAAACGTAGCCCTGGTCCGGACAGGGGCCTTTCCAGACAGACAGGCGCTTCCCGGTTTCCCAGCAGCAGGAGGCGGCGGGCGGGGGTGGTCGCCGAGGGTCCGCCAGAGGTCTGGGGGGGCTCAGTGAGGGCTCAGCGCGTGACAGCGGCTGGGGACGCCCGGCCGGGCCGGGGTGGCGACGGGGGGTAAGGGCCCACTCGCTGGAGGAGAGCTGGCGGGCCGTGGTCGCCTGCGGCTCCGGGCGCCCTCACGGTCCCCCACTGGGAAGGGCGGGGCGAAACGGGAGCGGGCGGTGTCGGCGGCGACGGCGGCTGGGGGCGGGGCCGCGCGAGGCCGCGCCGCCGCTTTTCTCGGCTCGGGGGCGCGCGGCGCGGGCCCGCCGGGCTGGGGGACGAAGCAGCGGCCGGGCGCGAACGCCGCAGGTGACCCGGGCCAGGAGCTGGCTGCGCGGGCGGCGGTGGCTGAGTGGAGGCGGGGGGCGGGACCTCGCTCGGCTCGGCTCGCAGCCTGGGCGCTGCGGGCCGCGGAGACGAGCCGAGGCGGGCGCCGGGCGCGCGGCACCCCACTTGACGGCCGGCGGCGCCCGCGGCCCTCAGCATGTTCCGCGAGGCGAGGGTTCTCCTCCCGCCCGTGGGCTGAAGCGGCGGCAGCGGCGGCCAGAAGAAGAGACATGCACCTGTGCGGCGCGGCTTAGAGGACGCGGCAGGCGGGAAGTCCCGGCCGCCAGCGGGAGGGCTTTCTTCGCCGGGCCGCGGCCGCCTGCCGCCGCCGCGGGCCCGAGCCGGAGCGGCGGGGTGGGCGCCCCGACATGGCGGCCCGGAGCGCCCCGAACTGCCACCTGCGGCTCGAGTGGGTGTACGGCTACCGGGGCCACCAGTGCCGCAACAACCTCTACTACACGGCGGCCAAGGAGATCGTGTACTTCGTGGCGGGCGTCGGCGTGGTGTACAGCCCGCGGGAGCACCGGCAGAAGTTCTACCGGGGCCACAGCGACGACATCATCAGGTACGGGGGGCGGGGGCGGCCGTCAGCCCTTTGAACCGCTCGCCGAGTTGGCACTTGCGCGTCCTTCTGGGTGTCTGCCGTGACCCGCTCTTGCAGGGAGCATCGCCCCAGGCAGAAACCCGCCAGTGTCTTGTCCCGGATCCACCCTGGTGACACCCGACAAACGCCTTTTCCCGTCTCCGCGTTCTAGAGTCTTTCCCTCGGGTCGATGCGGTGACACTGGGTGTTCGGTTTTATGGCTTTGTGCCCTTCTCCCTCCTTCAAATTTACGAAAACTGCAAAAAGATTATTTTGGTAGCAGTTTATTCCTTTAAATCCCGCCAGAGATTTCTTATTACACGAGTTCTTAAAGCGCCAGGGGGAAATCCTTTACCTGATAGGAAACTGATAAAAGCACCGCAAGCTGTAGGCTCTAAAATATAGGTCCTGGGAAGCGCGCCCAGGTGGCATCCTGCAGGGCATTCACCTCGTGGCCATAATAATGAGTTCAGGTTTCACTGCCTACTGTTATCAGCAGATAAAAAAGAAACCCCGGCAGCCTGCAGGTGATTCATTGGAAATTAAAAATTTGCACACCTAAGGGCACTTTGGTGGCGTTTAATCTGAAGAAGCAGCTGAAAATGATTCCACTGATTTCCAATTTTCTTGTTTTCTCTAAAGTACCCCCGAATAAGTTCAGTTTTGTGCTTTTTATTTAAATCACTTTTTTCCAGTTAATTATTCTTTGTGCGTTATCTTAAAATTGGTGTCAGTGCTTGTTTACATTTTAGTGAGCGGTATATTTGAAATGTAATTTCCAATCAGTGTCTCAGCTTAACTTTTTTGGCAAATAAAGAGCTGCAGAAATGATTCTAGGCCATTGATTATGCTTCAAGTACGTTTTTGTCCTTGACAGAAGGAGAATATATGTTTAAAATGTTTAAAAACATTTTGAGAATGTGTGTGCTGCTTCTGGGTTTTTAACAGAGATTCCGTGATTTGACTTGGTTGCTCAGTTTTATTCCCTTATTTATGTTCCACAGGATTTAAATTGGGCATTTCAAGTCCAGTATCTTCGTTTGTTATCTTGTAGGCAAGATGCTCTGGTACTTACATTCTGTAAATAACAAGAGTTCTAGTTTGCGGTGTTTCTGTACAACTGTGGTCTTTAAAGGCAGAAAGGAGACCTAAAGGTAGAGCAAGATGGAGTAAAGATAAGGAGAGTAAAAATTGAGATTATGGAATAGGGAATGAAGTGGTATTTTTGTTCGTTGGTTGTTGTTCACCCCAAGGGTAGAATTTACCCCAGTTCTTTGACTTTTTCCTCAGTCGTTTCCAATTTCTCTCTTCTTTTCCTTGTGTTATGTCTCCCACAGTACAGGAGAGAGTAGTTTTACTTAGTTGAAGCAGCCTGGACTGAAGCCCTCTTCCAGATACTGTCGGGTTGAATTCAGTAGGTGGGGTATGTGTGAAGGATTTTGAAGTCTTCTTACGGAGCACTTCTATTATTTTTACTCCTTGGCAGTTGAGAGCTGTGTAGTACAAGGCTTTCAGAAACTAGATATGATTTATTTGATGCGGTACATTACGTTTTGTTTATCCTTCCAGCAGCAAAGCTACATGTCACACTGCTTGAATTTTTGTAGTTGTGTTTTAGTAAACTGTAAGGAAGGTAATGCTTTTGTCTTTTTTTGGTATATAGAGTTGCACGGCCCGTACATATATCTCAAAATGACAAACTACTCTAATTTTTGCCGTAATTGGATACATGCTTATGATTTTATGCAAACGATTCATCCTTAAAATAATTTATAACAAAAAACGTTTCCCCAAAAATTGTAATGGGGGTAGTGAAATCTGACTCATGTAGCATCTTGAAATTGGTGGCATGTATTGAATACAGTACTGAAGTTATAACTTAAAAATCAGTGAGAGAGCTCTGGAAATTTTAATTCAAATAGTAATGACACAGATCATTCTTGTTTATGAAATCAAATTTTCAAACCTTTTGATTTTTTTCAATTGGTGTTTGAAATGTAAGTATAGAAACTACTCCAGTAACTTTTCAGTTATGTTACAACAAAAAATGTAATACTCATAAAGTGATAAATGCTGGAAAACAATATTGCTGTCATGTTAGCTTTAGTAATAAAAATTCAGTACTGTTTTTATCATGTTTTGTTGGTTGAAACATAGAACTTGTTGGTCAAATATGACTTAGTCTGGGGCTAAGATTATTCCAGAATGAGCAGATTGTTATCCTTAGGTTTTGAAAATGTAGGTGCTATATTGATTGTAAAGACTCATTTGCTTACCAGTTCTCCTGTCATCTTACTACATCTCTCTCATATGACGAATAGTGGTGCCACCTAACTTGTCTTACCATTTTATGTGTGACTGGTAGTTGTCTTCTTTTTGCCATGTATCTGTATATACTTCTCTAGTAATTTATTCTTTAGTTATGTTTATTTCAGTACTACAGATTCATGTAGAAATTCATTTCACTGTCAGGAATAATACAGGGATTTTAGGGTCAATTTTTTTTTTTCAGTGTCTCAAGTTATTGACAAAATTCTCCAGTTGTTAAGTGTTTATTACAGGTTTAAATTGTAAAATAAATTATAAAACTCTAGACTACTAGTTTTAGCACAAGGTGCACTTCTATAGCTTGGTCTGTATTTTGAAACTTTTCCCAATTGTCTTTCCAAAGGATGCAATAACTTAAAATTTTTTTTCTTTTTTTTAAGCAGGCTCCATGCCCAGTGTGGAGCCCAGCGTGGGGGCTTGAACTCAAAACCCTGAGATCGGGAGTCGGACATTTAACCAACTGAGCCACCCAGGCACCCATAAATTTATTTTTCTAGTTACTTCCCAACACTTTCAAGTTTGTTCTTGAAGTGGTGAATATTATTGGCCATTTTCAAACCATTTATCACCAGTGAGGACCTTTGATGGACTGTAGTTAGCTTGATGCATTTTGGTACTTGACTCTGGTTTTCTTATGCAAGTGATCCTCCATAGTGAACTGTAGGTGCCCATTGTTTTTGTATGTTGTAGGTATAGAATTGAAGTGTTGTTGTTGTTGTTTTTTTTTTAGACTTATTTTGTTTGAGAGAGAGCGTACACTTGGATGTGTGAATGAGGGAGGAGGGGCAGAGAGAGAGGGACAAGCAGACTCCTCGCTGAACAGGGAACCCAAGGCGGGGCCTCCATCCCAGCACCCTGAGATCAAGACCTGAGCTGAGATCAAGAGTCAGATGCTTATCCTAATTGGCTGAGCCACCCAGGCGCCCACCCCTCTTTATTTTCTAAACATGGTGAAAGTATCTCACAAGTTAGTGATGAGCCTAAATTACATAATGGGTCTGAGATACTTTGGGGAGCATACCATATTATATGATTGCAGGTTAGAATGATAATTATCCATTGCTTCTGGATAGGACTTCTTTTTCTTTAGACAAAATGAAAAGTATAGTAGCTCTTTTCTTCAATTATGGTAGGCGGTGTTCTTAAGAAAGAAAACCGATCAACTGAGCAGTAAGATCCTGGTGAGTAAGAAGGTGAATGAGGAGAAGCCTGGCCTCATGGCTTTCCCTCTCTAGCAGTGGCTGAGCAGTGAACTCTGATGGATTCGGTGGAAAATAGAAAAAGAAAACAAAAAACTGATCAAACTTCACCATAATCTAGTAAAAGTGGTTTTTAACAGCTCTATTTATGGTATAGGAATTGAATAATACAAGTCAAATTGTAGTTGGAAAAACAATTCAGAATGTCTGATGATTTTATGGTGGATCAGTAATTTTTTGTGTTTATATGGGTTCAAGGTGCAACTTTTTAAGGTCTGGAAGGAATTACTGCAGATCTACTTGTTGTCTACTTACGTTTTCAGATATATGGGCAATACTTCTCATACCTGGCTGATCATCAGAATCATTTAAAGAGCTTTTTGCCAATTTTCTAGACTTTTCCTCAGGGTGCTAAGTCAGAATCCTCTAGGGTTGGAGTCCAGAAATCTTTTTTTTTTTTTTAAGTGCCCCAGATGATTCTGTTTGGGAAGCTCACTGCCAATCTGTGTGCCAAAACATGCATGCTTAGAATTCTTAACATAAGCAGTTTGAGAAATGGATATAAACCCTCCCTTGAAACCTAATACCATAATTTTCTTATGCACTGTGTAGTATCTAGAAGCAGTACCTCCAAAAATGTTAGAAAATATACAGATTTTGTAAAATGTCCCTATATTTAAGTTACTAGAATTTGGTGAACTTAACTTTCATAGACTATATAATGATGTATCCTGTAAGGTTTCATCTTCTGTGTCTGGATATCAAAATATTTATGGTTATTTGTTTTATAAATACTACATAGTTAAGAGATAAAATTAAAAGATGTTTTCAGGGAAAGGTAGGAATTATCTGGAATAATAGTTCGAGTTGTCATAAATCTAAATTAAATGTATCTTTATTAAGGGAAAAGTCAAATTTTTAGATTTGCATTATAATAACTATTGTTTATAATGTCTTGTTGAATATGCAGGGAACTAACAAAATATATTTTGGATATAAATGAAGGAAAATGTAGAATAATAAATTCTTAGAACCATTAAGAACTTACTGTTCAAGGCCTTTTCACACCTCAAAGAAATACAGTCTTCCTCACTATCTGAAAGTAGCATATTCCCCTGAAACTTTAAAGCCAAAATGGTGTAAAGCAAAGAAGCAGTTACCATTAATTTATGTGGAAAAATTTTTGTGCATTTCTAGACCCAAAAAATAACTTCTCTTAGCTTTTCTTTCTTTCTTTCTTTCTTTCTTTCTTTCTTTCTTTCTTTCTTTCTTTCTTTCTTTCTTTTTTTAAAGATTTTATTTATTTGACAGAGAGAGAGAGACAGCCAGCGAGAGAGGGAACACAGGCAGGGGGAGTGGGAGAGGAAGAAGCAGGCTCCCAGCGGAGGAGCCTGACGTGGTGCTTGATCCCAGGACTCTGGGATCACGCCCTGAGCCGAAGGCAGACGCTTAATGACTGAGCCACCCAGGCGCCCCATCTCTTAGCTTTTCTGATACCTTAGGACACATCTTGCTAAAATACGCACAAACTAAATTGAGATATAAAGCACAAATGCTCACAAACACAGTTCAAAGCTATGATGTCTTGATGCTGGGGCGCTGAATGTAGTTCCAAGCAAGGAGCTTTGGCGGGACCACTTTCCTTGCTTGGGGTATATGCTCTGTAACAGTTTGGAGTAAAACAAACGCTATTTTTGCTTTTTGCCTTTTTTGTAAAAGCTAAATTCCTTTTTGGATTCCTTTCAGTTAGTGAAAACAGATTCTAATGTAGGTCTTTTGTAAAAGGGTGGCGTAATGTGACCTTTCAAAAAAAACAAAACAGGAGATACCTGTATTTACTGAACATTAACTTTGTGTAAGGGTCCTGCCTGAAGATATTCTGAGTTTAAAGACACAATCAGTCAAGTAAAGAATTAATTAGGATACTATATGTACTAGGGATAGCACTGGTATGCCTGTAATCTGGTATGTACATGGGGACATAACAGTTCACAATGATGTTTCTTAATATAATACCTTAACTGGGTCTTTAAGGAAAACAGGAAGAAATGTTATCAAAAGAAATGAGTGAAGGTATAGCATCCTGGGAAGGTATAGCATCATATGCAGTGGTCTCATGTTAAGAGAGAATATTTGGAAGAGTTATTTGTACTCACTATCTTCAGCTCTTTTTTTTTTTTTTTTAGGGATTTGTTTATCCATTTTAGAGAGAGTGCAAGTGGAAGGGATGGAGGGAGAGAGAGAATCTCAAGCTGACTCTGAGCTGAACGCAGAGCCCAATGTGGGGCTCAATCCGACGATCCCAATATCATGACCCGAGCTGAAACCAAGAGTCAGATGCTCAACTGACTGGGCCACCCAGGTGCCCCTTCAGTTCTTTTTCTCCCATTCAGTCCTTTCTGTTTCTGTCCCTTCAGTCTTTCTGTTTCACCATAACAGCTCTTGTCAAAATCACCAGTGATCTCCACATTGCCACATCCATTGATCAAACTCTCTGTTCTCATCTTTTTTGATTTGTCATCATCATTTGCCACAGTTGGTCACTCTTACCTTAAGACTTTCTTCAGTGGCATTTGGGACACATCTTAGCATAGAAATGGGTGTTTTTTTTATTCTTTTAGCAAATATTTATTGAGTACCTATTATTTGCCAGGGGCTATTCTAAGCATTAGGGATACAGCAGTGAACCAAACAGATGAAATTCTCTACCCTCATGGAATTTATATCTACTGGGGGAAGATACTGAAAAAACAAGAAATATATTATCTGGTGTATATATATATATTTATTTATATACAACATAAAAATACTATACATATATACACTATACGTACTGTGTATATGTGTAATGTACACATATGTATATGTTATATACACATACATAGTACATATAGTATGTAGTATATATATTATATAGCATTTATATATATACAGTAGGGCTTTGAACAATGCAGGTGTTGGGGTACTGACTCCCCCATGCAGTTGAAAATCTGCATATAACTTGACTTACTCAAAAATTAACTAATAGCCTACTATTGACCAGAAGCCATATCAATACCATAAGCAGTTGATTAATACATATTTTGTATGTTGTATGTATTCTTTTTTTATAATATGTTATCTTAGTCACCGTACAGTATATCCTTAGTGTTGTATGTATTCTATACTGTATTCTTACAATAAAGTAAGCTAAGAGAAAAGGTTTTTAAGAAAATCCTAAGGAAGGGATGCCTTGGTGGCTCTGTTGGTTAAGTGTCTGCCTTTGGCTCAGGTCATGATCACAGGGTCTTGGGATCAGGCCCGCATCTATCTATCTATCTATCTATCTATCTCTGTATATCAGATAAATAAAATCTTTAAAAAATATTTTTAAAAATCCTAAGGAAGAGAAAATACATTTATAGTCCTGTAGTATATTGATTGAAAAAAATCTGCATATAAGTGGAACCGTGTTCAAGGGCCAACTGTATATATTGTGTCTAAGGACTTAAAAAAAAAAAAGGAAAGTGAGGTAGAGACTAGAGACTATTGGGAAGAGTTTAGATAGGGTAATCAAGAAAACCTCACTGTAAAGTGTAACACTTGAGTAGAGACTTGGAGATAAGGGAATGTGCTGCTGTGTGGGTATTTTAAAGAAAGGACATTTCAAACAGAGGAACTATCATGTGCAAAAGCCCTGAAGTGAAATGCCTTATGTGTGTGAGGCAAAGTAATAAAGTTAATGTGTCCGGAGTGCAGTGAATTTGGGTGTTATTAGTAAGAAATGAGGTCTGCTGAAGTGATGGGGCAGATTGCATAGGACTTCCTGGGCTGACAGGATTTTATTTTAGCCTTCCCATTTGAGACTGGAAGTTATTGGAACACTTTAATCAAGTTAGTGACATAATTTGACTTAATGGTTTAACAAGGTCACTGTGCTCTGAGGTTGAGAACAGACGGAGGGAGAGGGGCAGGATGCAAAAGGAGAGACCGTTCAGGAGACGGTTGCAGTAATCTAGTCATGTGATAGGGGTGGCTTGGGCCAGAGTGGTAGCAGTGCAAGTGGTGAGAAAGGGTCAGATATATTTCAAAGACAGAGGCAACATGATTTGCTGATGGATCAGATATAACGTGTGACAGGAAAAAAAAAAAAGGTCAATGATAATTATGTTTTTGGCTGAAACAACTGAAAGAATGGAATTGCTAATTACTGAATTGGGAAAAACTGGGAAGGGCAAATTTTCTGTTTTGGGGAAAAAAGCAAGATCACGAGCTCTGTTTTAAAAGTGTTACATATGAGATACTAATAGTCACAGTTGAACATATGTGTCTGTAATTCAGGGGAGCAGTTATAGGCTGCTATAAATTTAGGTGTTATTAGTATATAGGTAATATTTAATAAAACCATGAACCTGGATGAGATCACCAAGGGAATAAGTATAGATGGAGAAAAGATCTAAAAAACATTGATTCCTGTGGCACTCCAACATTTGAATGTATAACTTGAAAAAGAACTGATAAAAAAATGTAACCAGAGAGGCAGGAGGAAAACCAAGAGAGTGTGGGGTCATGGAAGTCAAATGAAAAGAGTATTTCAGGAGAGGGAAGCGATCAGCTATATCCAGTAAGGCGAGGAATGCTGCACCGCAGTGGAGATGTTAGCTGTTCTACAATAATCACATTATAATCACAAGACTTTCCGGGAGACTGTATGTCCAGGTGATCGTTGGAACAGGGACGAGCGGGAAATCAAAATGAATCACTTCATTATTAGTATACAAAACTGGCCGCCTTCAGGGTTTTTCCAGAATCTTCTAGTTTTCGTGATAGATGGCACATGACTGGCAGCTCTAGCTCCTTGCTACTGAAGGGTGTGAGCCTCAGACTAGCTTTAGCATCACCTGCATTTAGAAATGCAGATCTCAAGGTGCCTGGGTGGCTCAGTTGGTTAAGCATCCAACTCTTGATTTCGGCTCAGGTCATGATCCGGGGGTCATGGGATTGAGCCCTGTGTTGGGCTCTGCGCTCAGCGGGGAGTCTCCTTCTCTCCCTCTCTCTCCCTTTGGCCCCGCTCTCGTGCACACTTGCGTGAGTGTGTGCGCTCTCCCTCTCTCAAACAAATCTTAAAAAAAAAAAAAAATGCAGATCTCAAACTCCACCCCAGACCTACTAAATTAGACTGTATTGTAATATTCTCAGGTAATTTGAAAACGTATTAAAATTTGAAAAACATGCTCTAGATCAGTGGTTTTCAATGTGTGGTCCTTGAACCAGCAGCATAGTATCACGTGGAAACTTGTTAGAACTACAAATTTGTAGGCTTTCCCCCAGACCGAATCAGGTACTGTAGATATAGGTAAGACCCAGCAATCTATTTTAATCACCTTCAGGTGATACTCATGTAGTCTGAAGTTTGAAAACCACTGCTCTAGATTCCTGATTCGCAACCCTGACTATATATTAGAATCACTTGGACACTTAAAAACAGCGAACGTAATAAAACCACCAATGGCTGAATCTCATCCCTGGAAATTCTGATTTAATTTGTTTAGGGTAGGTCTTGAGTATAGTTTGTTGTTGTTTGCTTCTGTTTTAACATTTTAAGCTTCCTAGATGGTTCTAATGCAGCGGGGTTGAAAACCACCGCTGTAAATATAGTAGTAATCCATGTTTAGCTAGTGGGCTAGGAAGTCAACCTGAAAAAAATTCAGAGCCTGGTCAAATTTATTCACTTACTATTATGCATTATATAATGATGTGGATAATTTGCTAAGTATTGAAATCCCTTTAAAAACTTCAGACCTCTTGCCTAAGGTCCCCTCATGCTGTCTCCATGTTTGGAGATTCATTACTCAAAACAAAAAACAATCAGTATGTCCTCAGTGTGGTTTTCTGTTGATGGATCTGCTCAGTATCATCAGGTACTTAAAACACTGAAAGATAGATATCATGCATCATCAGTTCAGAAAAATGCTCACTCACTGGGGACCTGGAAAGTTCACCTAATGTGCAAAATTATATGCATCCTGGATGGTTTCAAGTGAGATGTAACTCAGTGCCCCAGGTGATGATTTCAACAGACTCAGGAAACAGTTGCAGTGGGTTCGCCCGAGTAATTTGGACCCTGGAAAGCCCAAGATTGTCCATTAATAAATTCCGTTTTGGAGCCAGAGTCTGCACTCAGAGATAGATCAAATTTGTTAATATTTGATAAGGAACATAAATACATCAAAAGGACAGATCATCTCCACCCTATGAAATTCTAAAGTGGATGTATTTGCATAGACAGTTCAAATAACACACTAGGTTCACGTCCAGTCAGAGAAGGTAGCTGAGATGATGTGTTTTGTAGGGCTTGAGACTACATGTTGCCACTACCCAAGCATAAAGCAGCCACAAACAGCAGGCAGACTGGCTTCGGTCCTAAAGGCCATTGTGTCTCAGTATGGATCAGTATTCTGAGACAGCATAGCACTGGCAAGGGCTTACACCTAAACAGCATAAACAAGCTGCTTAGGCTACAGTCATATCTATTCTATTTGTAAGTGGCACATGGCATCACCATATTGGCCAAAGACCCCCAAGAACTGGTACAAAGTCCTTAATAGAGCCTGGACTTCCTATCTAAAGTATTACCTTCTGTTGGCCAATTTAATTTCAAGGTGGATTGGATTGTTAAATGGTCATGTGAAATATAGCACCTATCTTATGACACGGGCATGCATATCTATCTGAAGTAGTAAGCATGGGGAAAAACACTAACTCCTTGGTGTTGGTCGATTGCTAGAATGAGGGAATAGGCATGGGACCAAATATGGACATTGTACCCTGGATCTAGCTTTATTTGGAGTCTATAGTCAGGCTCAATTCATAACACCACAAAATTCTTAATTTTTTTTTCTTCTGGGATGGGCAGCTCATATTCTAGATTGACAAACGAGAAGTTGTGATTGTAGGAGTTGTTAATCTAGATTTCACTTTTTCTGGGCACCTGGGTGGCTCAGCTGTTAAGCATCTGCCTTCCCCTTGGGTCATGATCCCAGGGTCCTGGCACTGAGTCCCACATTGGGCTCCCTGCTCAGCGGGAAGCCTGCTTCTCCCTCTCCCCCTGCTTGTGTTCCCTCTCTCGATGTCTCTCTCTCTGTCAAATAAATAAATAAAATCTTAAAAATAAATAAATAAAAGTTACCTTGTTCTTCACAATTGGGGGGAGAATACCTGATTTTACATTAATTCAGAAGTTACGGAATATAGGGATAAAGCAAAGAGACGGGTTGGATGTGAAGTGAGAATTCTGGATTGTATCATTACCATGATATGGATGGTGTCAACCTCTTGATGGAGCCCAAGAAAGTGAGATGTCATTGTCATGGATGCTAGAAGCATGGGATGTGGCAAAACAGGGAGCACCTAATTGAAATTAAAGACCCAGAAATAAATTGATGGCAAGAGAAGTGCACATAGCCCATTCCCCAAATCAGTTAGATGAACTGAGATGCACAGTTACCTTGTCATGGAAATCCTGCTGCTCTTTCTGTGAATCGTGTACCTAATTCACCTCCCAATGTAGGGGACATCCATTCTCTGCCCACAGTCCATTGGAATCACTTTTCATCACTGTGGGAGGACTGACTTTTTTTGGTCAGGAGGTACAGTACTAGACGCTACTGCCTCCGGTGCGGAAGCTCTCATTACGTATACATTTCAGTGTATGGAGCATAAATACAGTTGCTACAAGCAGTTAATCTAAAGAATTTGCAGTTTTTACTTGGTGTGATGTTGCTCATGGTATTATTTAAATTAGCCACAAGGTGATGATGTAACCAAGTCTAACCACCTCAACAGTCCGTATTTTTATAGGTGGTTGATCAGGGAGGAGGGCATAATTCCCAACCAGGAATGGAAAGTGAAAGGCCATTCTAAGTCTTGCAACATAGGTGATAACTAACTACAGAGTCTACAGACTAGTCATCATTACTTGATTGCAGTGTGTCTTTTCTAATTATTAACCTGTGGACAATGTATTTAACACATAAAACACTACAGAAGGTGGCTGTACCATCACGGTAAGAAATGTTACCTGTCACCTGGATGTTAGATTCAGATGACATGCACTTGCAAGGGCAACTTTTACAACCATAAAGAGACTACACTGGAGTCTGAGGTTGACATAATAAGGAGTATGAGAGGCTTCATAGGCCTCCCCCTCAAAGGGTAGTTGTTACATTTTTTTAAATTAGTGATACATGCTATAGAATACAATTACAGAAAATTGAAAGCTGTAGAAAAATATTTACCCATGATCTTGCAATCTGGAGATAATACTATTGTGTTTTAGAGATTTCCTTTTGAGCCTTTTTTTGTTTTTAAGAGCTGTTTTAGTTTTACACCAAGATTGAGAGGAAGGAACAGATTTCCCATATACCCCCTGCTCCACACATGCATAGCCTCCCCATTATCAGTATCACCCACCAGAATGGTACACTTTTTACCAAGGATGAACCTATGGTAACACATCATACTCAAAATCCATGGTTTACCTTAGGGGCACTCTTGGTGTTATACATTCTTTGGGTTTGGACAAATGTGCAGTGACATATGTTCATCACTATAATATACAGAGTAGTTTTGCTGACCTAAAAATCCTCTGTGCTCTGCCTGTATACTCCGTAGCTCCACCCCCCAACCAGTTGATGTTCCTACTGTCTCTATAGTTTTGCCTTTTCCAAAATGTCATATAGTCGGACTCGTACAGTATGTAACCTTTTCAAATGGACTTCTTTCACTTAGTAATATGCATTTAAGGTTCTTCCATGTGTTTTCTTGGCTGATAGCTCATTTCCTTTGAGCGCTAAATAATATTCCATTGCCTGGACATACCAAGTTCATTTATCCATTCACCTACTGAAGGGTATCTTGGTTGCTTCCAAGTTTTGCAGTAATGAATAAGGCTCCTGTGAACATCTATGTGCAAGTTTTTGGGTAGACAGAAATTTTTAACTCCTTTGGGTAAATATTAAGGAGCACAATTGCTGGATTGTATGGTAACAGTATATTTAGTTTTGTAAGAAACCACCAAACTGTCTTCCAAAGTGGCTGTACCATTTTGCATTCCCACCAGCAGTGTATGAAAGTCTCTTTTACTCATCCTCATCAGCATTTGGCATTGTCAATGTTCTGGGTTTTGGCCATTCTAATAGGCATGTAGTGGTATCTTGTTGTGATTTGCATTTCCCTGATGTCATATGATGTGAAGCATCTTTTCATATGCTTATTTGCCATCTGTATATCTTCTTTGATGAGCGGGTCTGTTAAGGTCTTTGGCCTAATTTGTAATTGGGTTCTTTTCGTTTTGTTGAGTTTTAAGAGGTCTTTGTATGTTTTGGATAACAGTTCTTTATCAGATGTGTCTTTTGCAAATGTTTTCTCCCAGGCTATGGCTTGTCTTCAGATGTTCTTAATGTTGTCTTTCACAGAGCAGAAGTTGTTTATTTTAATGAAGTCCGGTTTATCAATTATTTCTTTCATGTATTACGTATTTGGTATTGTATCTAAAAAGGCACCACCATACCTAGGTATTTTCCTGTGTTGTCTTTTAGGAATTTTATAGTTTTATGTTTTATCTTTAGGTCTATTATCCATTTTGAGTTAATTTTTGTGAAGGGTGGTAAAGTCTGTGTTTGGATTCACTTTTTGCATGTAGTTGTCTGGTTCTAGCAACTATTTGTTGAAGAGGAGACTATCTTTGTATTGCTTTTGCTCCTTTGTCAAATATCAGTTGATTATATTTATGGGGGTCTGTTTCTGAGCTCTCTCATCTGTGAGTGTTGTTGAGTTCCACCATATGTTCAGCAATATACTAGGCAATATGTGGAATACAACTCAACTCTAATATTGACTCCAAGAATAACTAGAAAAACACTCATTCTTTCTTTCTCATTAAGAAAACTGGAACCATCCTGGGCGCAGAATCCAAATGCTCAGTGTGTAATATACCACCAAAATAAGTTACAAGGCCTACTACAGCTCTTGAATTCCGATGTTTCCACCAAAGCAACTATGTATTTCCAACATCCCTTTTCAGATCCATGATGAGGATATCCTAGCAGAGAAAGAACACCGAATTGGGAGTCAGACAGCCTGGGTTCCAGTCCTGACTGTGACTGACTAAAGGAGAAACAGTAACCAGAAAATATCGAAGTTTGAGAATTTGCTGTGAGTTCACGCTGTTTGTTGGCAGTTGCACAGCCTGGGTCAGAGAACATTGGCACGGTGGAGTCATGTGTTTTCATCTACTTACCCCATGTGCCCAGCTCAGCTCTAAGCCCTGGCAAACAGACTCGCTCATTGGGGTGGCTTTATCTCAATATAGGCTTCTAGTAACTAAGAAGGCAGTTCAAACTTCTATCAGTTCATATATTGTTTGGTCTGAGATGAAAGTGTCTACAGTCATGAGTAGAAATACATTTTGAGTATTTTGTCATTTACAGAGTCTTTATTCCTTAATGCTACACTCCAGGCAATAAATCTTTGTGAGGAAGGGAAATTTTAGTTAGTTGCTTAGTAATGCTGATGAATTTGATTGCTTGGAAGTCAGTATATAAACAGTGGATTAAGGATGCTCCATTTTACATTTTAGTCTAAGGTTTAACTACTTATGGAAGTGTTAGTTGGTACATATAGGAGTTGTAACTATGGTAGATATTCCAGAATAAATCTACATTGTCACGTAAAAGAAAAAAAAACATTGGAGCCATCAGAACTTTAAGATTTCACCCACCCTTCAACAGTATATTCAGCTCCTATCTCATATCCCTGTATGTTTGCATGAGATCCTGCCCTTTTTTGCCTGCTGCAGAGATTCTCCTCATTCACCTATATCAGTACTTTTGATGATACTTCTAGATGATTCCTGTTAACGTATAAAATATGCTCAAAAGATAGCCTTTTCAAGAAATGATGTTAAAAATTACCGAATATCCATGGGGGGAAAAATGAACCTCAACTATATCTCACCATATACAAAATTTAACTCAAATTGGGTCATATGTCTTAAACATCAAAGATAACACTATAAAGTTTTTACAAAAAAAGTATAGAAAATAGGGCATAAAATGGATGACTTATGAAAAGGAAAATTATAAATTGAATGACAATAGAATTAAAGCTTTTCAAACTTCCAGGTAACTGAAGACAGTGGTGGATGTGTAGTAAGTAACCTTTCAAAATCTCTTCCCCAAACAATGCAAAATCACTTCACAAGTATGAAATTTCTGTGCAAAGCCCTGGCTTTACCGTTACTTAGACAGAGGATACCGAGACTGTATAAGTAAAAAGAGAAAAAGAAATTCTACCATGCTCTTTTCTCTCTACCACTGAGCTTTGCAGGGAGCAACTTAACCTTAAAAAACTGTGCAAACAGTATCTTGACTGAATACTGTAAGGATAAAGACAAAAATAACTATAGATAATGGTATAGTCTAGTTAGTAAAATTGTTTCTCACAGGGCTAGCCATTCTGAAACAACCTTGGGTATATTAAACTTATATGAAAGGCTAATTTCTCACTTTTGGAGGAAGAACTTATACATAAAGGGAGGAGCTCTCAATGAACCTTGTGGTTTTGGATTAGAATCAGAGGTATCAATATGAATTTATGGTTTTTAGATATATACACACATAGATACAGTATATAGATATATGTATATACATGAGTTAGTATATATACATATATTTCCTAGTTCTGTCTACAGCCTAGAAGGAATAACACTCCATAACAATGATCACATTGACTGCCCAGATCTTGTTCTCTAAATACCATTCTCCAATAAAAGGAACTAGGGCTTCCTAGAGAAGTAGTTATTATAGGATGGAGCAGGAAAAATACTAGACGAGCCTTGAATATATTGTGGTGCCTCAAAGTAGGTAAATGCAAAAGAGGTGGTGGCCTGTTGAAAAAATAAGGGAGCCAACCTGAAGGATCTCCTGAAGGTCAAAGATGGAACAATTTGGGCTATAAGATAAATAATGATAGTATTGAATTTTAGCCCATAAAAAAAAAAAAAAAACAGGAATTGTCAAAAAAACAGACTGTGGGCCAAATATGGCCTGCCACCTATTTTTGTAAATAAAATTTTACTGGAAAACAAACATGACTATTTGTTTCTGCAACATTTTTTTCTAAAGATTGATTTATTTGACAGAGAGCAGGGAGGGGCAGAGGGAGAGGAAGAGAGAATCTCAAGCAAACTCCCTGCTGAGCATGGAGCCTGACTTGGGACTTGATCCCACAACCCTGAGATCACAACCTGAGCTGAAATCAAGAGTTAGACACCTAACCAACTGAGCCACCTAGGTGCCACTGTTTTTGCAATCTTTCTAAAATACTTCTTCTGGGGCGCCTAGGTGTCTCAGTCGTTAAGTGTCTGCCTTCGGCTCAGGGTGTGATCCTGGGGTCCTGGGATCGAGCCGCGCATTGGGCTCTCTGCTGGGAGCCTGCTTCTTCCTCTCCCACTCCCCCTGCATGTGTTCCCCCTCTGGCTCGCTGTCTCTCTGTCAAATAAATAAATTAAAATCTTAAAAATAAATAAATAATTCCTCTAAGAAGCCCTTTTAGATATTTTTTTTTAACTGTCCTAACCCACCAAAAAATTCTATCACCACAGATATACTGTGTATCAATTTATGTACCTTATATGTATCTATGCTTTATTCATAAAAATAGTAAGACCTTCACACAAGGACCAATTTTTTAAAATTTTTTTATTTTAAAGATTTTATTTATTTATTCGACAGAGATAGAGACAGCCAGCGAGAGAGGGAACACAAGCAGGGGGAGTGGGAGAGGAAGAAGCAGGCTCATAGCAGAAGAGCCTGATGTGGGGCTCGATCCCATAATGCTGGGATCACGCCCTGAGCCAAAGGCAGATGCTTAGCCGCTGTGCCACCCAGGCGCCCCACAAGGACCAATTTTTACAAAACCCCATGGAAGTGATATTGCTCCCAATGAGAATGCGTGGCTTATATATTGTCAGTGACTGATTGGACATTTTAACAGCAGAGTTGAGTAGGTGTAATAGAGGTTGTATGGCATGCAGAGCCCAAAGTGTTTACTGTCACTTCACAGAAAAAGTTTGGTATTGACCCTTGAATTAAAATATCTGTGAATTCAACTGATATAAACAATGGATTAACTAAGAGAGAAAAGATAGTTCTTCCTATGGCTAAAATTAAAAAGACAAGAAATAACAAGTGTTGGTGAGGATGTGGAGAAAAAGGAACCGTTGTGCACTTTTGGTGGGAATATAAATTAGTACAGCCACTGTGGAAATAGTATAGAAGTTCCTCAAAAAATTAAAAATAGAAATACCATATGATCCAATAATTCCTAATAGGTATTTATCCAAAGAAAACAAAAACACTAATTCTAAAAGATATATGAAACCCTGTGTTTATTGCAGCATTATTTATAATAGCCAGTATAAAAGTGACTTAAGTGTCCATCAGTAGATGAATGAATGAATGAATAAGGAAGATGTGTATCCCCCCCCCACACACAGGAATATTACACATCCATAAAAAAAGGATGAGATCTTAGCATTTGCAACAACATGGATGGACGTAGAGGGTGAAATAAGACAAATACCATATGACTTCATATATATGTGGAATCTTAAAAACAGATGAACAGAAAGCAGAATCATCTAAAAATACAAGAACAAACCGATATTTGCCAGAGGGAAAACAGGTAGAGGGATGGGCAAAATAGGTGAGAGGGAATGAGGAATGCAGGTTTGCAGTTATGAACTGAATAAGTCATGGGAATAAAAGACACAGCATAGGGAGTGTAGTCAATGATATTGTAATAGTGTTGTATGGTGACAGATGGTAGCTGCACTTGTAAGCATAGCATAACATATAGAGAAGTTGAAAACTATGTTGTACACTTGAAACTAATGTAAAATTGTGTGTCAAGTATACTCAAAAATTTTTAAAAAATTTTAAAAACACAGGGGTGCCTGAGTGACTCAGTTAAGCGTCTGCCTTCAGCTCAGGTCATGATCCTGGGGTCCTGGGATCGAGCCCCTTGTCGGGCTCTGGGTTCAGTGGTGAATCTGTTTCTCCTGTTTCTCCGTCTGCCCCTCAGTTGCTCGTTTTCTCCTCCCTACCCCCCAGATAAATAAGTAAAATCTTTAAAAAAATTTTTAAAATATATTTCTTCCGTATGGTAGAATTAATAAATGTAAGAGAAAAGAGGGAAATAAGAGGATAACATAAGTCAACTAGTATAGTACTAACTGTTTCAGGCAAGGTCTAGATAAAATGCTAAAATTAATGAAAGTTTGAGGAGAGACAGGATTTGCATAGGCTCAAAGCATTTCTCCTAAAATAGGAATTGAGGACAAAAAGAAACTTTGTAGTTAACTTTGCAGTGAAGAAGCCCTGCAAGCACCAGTTTATCCAAGGAATTGAGGTAAACATCATCAGTAATAATGCATAGTGACATCCTTAATTGATGAACTCCTTGATACGATGCACTAAGAAGAATAAAAATTTTGTGGTATACTTGCCAAAAATTGCATAATTTCACTCCAGTCATGGGAAAGCATGTTACAAGTCCAAATTGAGGGACAGTTTACAAAATAATTGATTGGTACTCTTCGAAAGTGACCATCATGAGAGACAGAGAAAATCAAAGGAACTGTTACAGAGACTGAAGTTGCTAATGAGAAATAACAACTAAATGCAGCCTGGGATCCTGGTTAGGATCCTGAAACAGAAAAAAAAAACCTTAGTGAGAAAACTGGTGAATTTTGAATAAGAAGTTTAGAGGGTGGTATAGTACTAATGTTAATTTCCTCTTCCCGGTCATTGTACCGAGGTTATATAAGATGTTTATATTAGGACAGTGGGGTGAGGAATAAAAGAGAACTGTTTGTACAATTTTTGCAACTTTTTTTATGGCTCTAAAATTAGTCCAAAATAAAAAGTTTCTTTAAAAAATTAAAATCTTTTGCTCTTTAAAAGATACCACTAAGAAAATGAAAGTCCACAAACTGGGAAACACATTTACAAAACAAACATTTGAGAGAAGAATTGTATCCAGAATATATCAAGAACTCTTACAATGCACGAATATGATAACAAACCAATTAAACATAGGCCAAGTGCTTTTTACCCAGAGTCAGACCCAGTTGTAGGAAGTGCATGACAATGTACAGAGCCTCATACTCTGGACTTCTAGTTATAGTACGATGAAGAAGAACCCTGGGAGTTGGAGAATTTATAGAGAGCAGGGAGCTAAAGAAGAGGATCTTAAAGTGTTATAGTTGATGTTCCAAACTCACTCTTACACTGCATGTGGTTGAAACTAATTTGAAACAGCATACTGAAGGCTTTGAGAACTGAGTTACAAGCATCCAGATTTCAGATTGGCCCCTGTGGTGTGTACATGTGGTACTACTAAAAAGGCTTAAAAAATTCTAACATGGAATTGCAGAAGGAGAATTGTGACATGAACCCTGAACTTAACTGGATTGCTTGCCTGATGAAGCACAAAAAACAAAAAAATCATTCTCTAGAGGATTTTAACAGGGCCCAGAGTTTATAACACAATATTCAAAATGTCCAGACATAATCCAAAATTATCACACAAAGAATTAGAAAAATCTTAACTTACAAAAGACAACAGTCATCAGCCCCAAGATGATGTAAATGTTGGAATTATCAAAGAATTTAGAGCAGTTGTTTTAACTATGTGTCATGAAGTAAAGGGGAATGCTTTTGAAACAAATGAAATGTTGCAAGTTCTCAGCAAAGAAGTAGAAGCTGTAGAAAAATGGAACATTTAGAACTGAAAAATACAAAAATGGAAGAATTCCATATCTGAGTGTGTGGTAGCCAGATTGTGCCTCCTGCACCCCCACCACAAAGATATCCACTCGCTAATCCATGGAATTTGTGAATATGTTGTTAAATGCCAAACATGATTTTGAAGATATAATTAAGGTATGGACATTAAGAGAGTGTCCTGAATTTCCCAGATGGGCCTAATTTAATCATATGAACCCTTAAAAATAGATAACTTTCTCCAGCTGGAATCAGAAGTCAGAGTCCAAACTTAAGAAGGAACTCATTGTGTCATTGCTGGTTTGAAGATGCAGGTGGCAATATAATGAAAAATGCGGGCAGCCTTAGGGAAGTTGAAGTTCTCAGCTGACAGTCAGCAGGAAAACAAAGGCCTCAGTCCTTTTACGACAGGGAATCGAATTCAGTCAACATTCTGAATGAACTTGGAAGCTGATTCATCCTCAGAGACTCCAGAAAGAAATGAAACTGTGTTGATACCTTGATTTTGGCCTGGTGAGACTCTGAAGCAGAGAACCTAGCTCTAACTGGATTTCTGCCCTGCAGAACTTTAGATGATAAATTTGTGTTGTGTCAAGATGCTCAGCTTGTGGTATGTCATAGCAGCATAGGAAACAATCTGGAATATATTTTCACTCTTTTTACAAATGTTAGACTTTTATTATTTCTTGGATGTCAGTGCAGTCATTAAGTTCCTGGGTCAGAGGTAAAGAATTTTATTACTTATGGCGTAGCAAACAGCATGGGTCAATAATAACAGAATATACATTCTTTTCACATGCCTTTGGAACTTTTACCAACAGTATAGGTCATATCCTATAAAACAAACCTCAATAAACGTAAAAAAATTGAAGTCATGCAAAATATATTCTTTAAACATAATGAAATAAAAATCATTAATTCAAAGAAAACAGGGAAATCAAAATATTTTAAAGTGGATGAAAATGAAAACATATCAAAATGTGTGAAAATCAGCTACAGCATTGTTTCAAGAGAAATTTACAGTGTTAAAAGGTTGAAGATCAGTAATCTGAGATTCCACTTTTAAATCTAGAAAAAGAAGAGCAAACTAAACTCAAAAGCAAACAGAAGGAATAATAAAAAGCAGAAATCAATGAAAACAGCAAAACAATAAGGAAAAATCAAACCAAAAGCTAGTTGTGTGTTTTTGTTTTCGTTTTTGTTTTTTTCAACACGGGGCTTGAACTCCTGATCCTGAGATCTAGACCTGAGCTGAGATCAAGAATCTGCTTAACCCAACTAAGCCACCCATAAGCCCCCAAAAGCTATTTTTTTAAAAAAGACTGATTAAATTGATGAATTTCCAGCTAGACTACCAAGAACAAAAAGAAGATGGAAATTACCAAAGTTCATCAAGCTATCACTGCAGACCTAAAGACATTAAAAGGATAAGAAGGGAATACTATGAACAACTATACATAGAGATATATGACAACTTAGATGAAATGGACTATTCCTTTGAAAGATTCAAGCTATCATAACTTACCAAGAAGAATAGATAACGCGAATAACCCTACATCTGTTAAAGTAATTGGATTTGTAGTTTGAAACTTTTCAAAAAAGAAAGCCCCAGGTACAAATGGTTTCACTGGTAACTCTGCCAGACATTTAAAGAGGGAATAATACCAATTCCACACAGCTCTTATTGACAATAGATGAGGAGAGAATGCTTCCAACTCATTTTATGAGACTGGCATTACTTTAATATGAAGTCCAGACAAAGACATTAGAAGAAAAGGAAATTACAGACCACTATTCCTCATTAACATAGATGTAAAAATTCTCAGTAAACTAATCAAATAAAATCCATCAATAGAATAAAACACTATGACCAAGGGGTTCAGGGTGAGTTCAACATTTGAAAACTAATCAAGGCAATTCACTGTATTAAGAGACTAAAGAAGGAAAATCATGATCATCTCAATAAATGCAGGAAAAGAATTTGACAAAATTCAACATCTGTTCATGTATTTTAAAATGTGTAGCAAACTAAGAATAGAAGGCTACTTCCTTAACTGTACAAGCATCTATAAAAAACCTACAGCTAACATTATGCTTAATGGTGAGAGACTGAATGTTTTCCTCATGAGACCAGGAAAAAGATAAGGGTCCTTTCTTTCCTCTCCTAATTCAACATTGTACTGGAAGATCTAGCCAGTGCAATAAAGCAAGAAATAGGAAAAAAAGACTTAGAGGAAAGGAAGAAATAAATATTCTCTATTCCTAGATAATTTGATTGCCTACATAGAAACTTCCAAATAATCTACAGCACACACACACTGCTCCTAAAACGAGTAAGGGAATTTACCAAGGTTATAAGATACAAGGTCAGCATGCATAAATCAATTGTATTTCTACATCCTAGTAATTAACAACTGGAAACTGAAATTTTTAAACACTACCATTTATAAGAACTCAAAAAACAATCTTGCATAAATTTAACAAAATCTATGCAGTACTTGTATACTAAAAACTATAAAATGAAGCTGAAAAAGCAACTTAAAAATGTAGTATATGTAATGTTCATGGATTGGAAGGCTTATGTAGTAAAGATATCAGTTCTTCTCAGATTGATCTATAGAGTTTATCTTATCCCAGTCCCAACAGGGTATTTAGGATATACAAACGGATTCTAAACTTAGAGGGAAGATAAAGCACTTGGAATATCCAGAACAATTTTGAAAAGGAATGAAGGTGGAAAACTCACAGTACTCAATTTTAAGGATTATTATAAAGCAATAGTAACTTGACCATGTGGTATTAGTGAGACGATAGATGCATCAATTGGTGGAACAAAATTATAAGGTACATTTTGTTGCAAATTAATCAATTTTTGACAAAGGTACATGGACAATTCAATGGAGAAAAGATAGTGTTTTCAATAAATGGGGCGGGAACAAGTTGGACATCCATTTGAAAAAATAAGCAAAACCCACTCTACGTCTTACACAAAATTGACTCAAAGTGATGATAGATTTAAATGTAAAACATAAAACTGCAAAGATTTTAGAAGGAAACTTAAAAGCAAATCTTTATTACCTTTGGTTGTGCAAAAGCATGGTCTATAAAACAAAAAAAATTGATGAAATGGACTTCATAAAAATAAAAAATGTTTGCAGAAGAAACTTTTGCAGTATATTTGTGTATAAGTTCTGTGTAGACATATGTTTCCATTTCTTGGGAATTTAGGAGTAGAATTACTAGATCATATGATAATGCTATGTTTAGCTTTTGAGGAATTGCCAAACCATTCCCGAGAGGGGCTGTATTATTTTACAGTCCCACAGCAATATTTGAAAATTATGTTTTCTCCATATCCTTGCTAGTACTTGATATAATATAAAATACATATATTTTATATGTACATATATTATATGTGTGTATATATGTGTGTGTTTGTGTGTATATATATATATATGTTTGCACACATATATGTACACACATACACATACATACGCACACATCCATACTGTCTTTTTTATCATGGAAGTGGTATATCATTGAAATTTAGATTTGCATTTTCCTGTTGGCTAGTGATGTTGAGCATCTTTTCATGTGCTTTTTGTCTGTCTTGCTTGGGGAGATGTTTATTCAAATCCTTTGTCCATTTAAAAAATGGGATTATTTGTGGTTTTATTGTTGAGTTCTTTATATTTTATAGATATAAGTCCCTTATCAAATCTTTGCAGTTATGTTCTCCCATTCTATGTGTTATGTTTTCATATTTTTCATAGTTGTCCTTTGAAACATAAAAGTTTTTAATTTTGGAGGCACCTGGGTGGCTCAGTTGGTTAAGTGTCTGCCTTCTGCTTGGGTCATGGTCCCAGGGTCCTGGGATCAAGCCCTGCATCACTCTCTGCTCAGCAGGGTTTCTCCCTATTCCTCTGCTGATCCCCCTGCTTGCGCTCTCTTGGTGGCTCTCTCTCACTCTCTCTCTCAAATAAATAAAAATCTTTTTTTAAAAAGTTTTTAATTTTGATGAAACCCGTTTTATTTTTTCTTTTGTCACTTCTGTTTTTGTGTCCTAAGAAACCCTTATTTTATCTGAGGTCAGTAAGATTTATGCCTATATTTTCTTCTAAGAATTTTATTATTTTAGCTCTCACATTTTGAACAGATTTTTGTATATGGTTTAGGGTATGGGTCTACATTCTTTGTTTTGTATTGTGGATATTCATATGTCCTAGCACCATCTTCTTCCTTTGAATTATCTTAGCACCATCCTTCATGAAAGTCAATTGACCACGAATATGTTGATTTATTTCTGGACTCTCCGTTTTGTTTCACGATCTGCACCTCTGTTATGCTAGTCCATGCTGTGTTGATTACTCTAGTTTTTTTTTCTTTTTTAAGATTTTATTTATTTATTCGACAGAGATAGAGACAGCCAGCGAGAGAGGGAACACAGGCAGGGGGAGAGTGGGAGAGGAAGAAGCAGGCTCATAGCAGAGGAGCCTGATGTGGGGCTCGATCCCAGACCGCCGGTATCACGCCCTGAGCCGAAGGCAGACGCTTAACCGCTGTGCCACCCAGGCGCCCCTATAGTAAATTAGTAAGTTTTGAAATTGGAAGTGTGAATCTTCCAATTTTGTTCTTTTTCAAGATTGTTTTAGCTATTCTCAGTTTTTGAATCACCTGGTGAATGTCTTCAAGGCAGGCAGCTGGTATTTTGGCATGGATTGGTTTTAACTCTAGATCAATTTAGGAAGTATTGCCATATTAACTATATTACAAGCTTGGAATATATATTTTTCCATTTATTTAGATCTTTTAAATTTTGTTTAACGGTGTCTTGTACTTTTCTTTGTACAAGTCTTGTACTTTTTAAAGTTTATTCCTAAGTGTTTTCTTCTTTTTGATGCTAATATAAGTGAAGTTATTTTCTTGATGTAATTTTCAGATTGTTCATTGCTAGTGTACAGAAATATAATTGATACTTTATATTGATCTTGTATCCTACCACATTGCTGAACTCATTTATTAGCTTTACTTGGGATTTATTTTATTATTGTTTGTGATTCCTTAGGATTTTCTATATACAAGATAATGTCATCTGCAAGTAGAGATAGTTTTACTTCTCCCATGTGTTTCTTTTTCTTGCCTAATTGTCCTGGCTAGAATATCCAGACTGTGTTGGATGGAAGTGACAAGAGCCGACATCCTTGTCTTGCTCCTATCCTTAGAGGGGAAACTTTCAGGCTTTCACCATTAAATGTGGTAACAGCTGTAGGTTTTCATAGATGCCCTTTATCAGATTGAGAACATTCTCTATAATTCATAGTTTGTTGTGTATTTTTTTAAACCTTTTTTTTTTTAAAAGATTTATTTATTTATTTGACAGAGAGAGAGAGAGACAGCAAGAGAGGGAACACAAGCAGGGGGAGTGGGAGAGGAAGAAGCAGGCCCCCAGCGGAGGAGCCTGATGCGGGGCTCAATCCCAGAACGCCGGGATCACGCCCTGAGCTGAAGGCAGACGCTTAACGACTGAGCCACCCAGGCACCCCTGTCGTGTATTTTTATCACAAAAGAGGTTGAATTTTTGTCAGATGCATCTTCTGTCTGTTGAGATGAACAAAATGGTTTTTTTTTTTTAACCTTTATTCTTTTTTTTTTTTAGAATTGACCTTTATTCTCATAATATATTGGTTTGTTTTTATATGTTGAACCAACCTTCCATTCCCACTTATCTTCCTTCCCACTGATTACTCATTTAGTATCCCCTGACTTGATGAATACCATCTAAGCCATTCAGATGCCCAAGCCAGAAATCCTCGAGTCATCTTAGATCCTTCCATTTCCCTTACTCACTACATCCAATCAGTTCTTTTTTTTTTTTTTTTAAGATTGTATTTATTTATTTGTCAGAGAGAGAGAGAGAGACTGAGCAAGCACGGGGAGCAGCAGGCAGAGAGAGAAGCAGGCTCCCTGCTGAGCAAGGAGCCTGATGTGGGACTTGATCCCAGGATCCTGGGATCATGACCTGAGCCAAAGGCAGATGCTTAACCAGCTGAGCCACCCAGGAGTCCCCAGTTGATTCTGTCTTAATACGCTCCTAACTTTTCCCACTTTGAATTCATCCTTCACTGTGATGCCAGGAGTGATTTTTTTTTTCCTCCCAAAGATGAATCTCATAATCTAAATCTACTTGTAGAAAAATTTATGAAGGAGAAATTTATATTCACTGCCTGCCTTCTGATGTACATAAACCATTACCAGCTGTTAGGTCTTTGTCTTGTTTTTTAAAGACTCAGATTATTTTCTGTGAACTATGGGTGACTTTTCTGTTTCTTGAAATGTGATTTGTGTTATAGTAACCAAAACAGTATGGTATTGGCATAAAAACAGACACATAGATCAATGAAACAGAATTGAGAGTCCAGGAATAAACCCACGCATATATGGACAATTAATTTACGACAGAGGAGCCAAGAACATAAAATGGAGGAAGGACAGTCTCTTAATAAATGGTGTTGGGAAAACTGGACAGCCACATGCAAAAGAATGAAACTTGACCACTGTCTTATACTGTACACAAAAATTAACTGAAAATGGATTAAAAACTTGAATGTAAAACCTGAAACCATAAAACTCCTAAAAGAAAAGAGGTGGTAAGCTCCTTGACATAAGTCTTTGCAGTGTATTTGCGGCTCTGACTTCAAAGACCAAGGGAAACCAAAGCAAAAGTAAACAAATTGAACTACATCAAACTAAAAAGCTTCTGCATGGTGAAAGAAACCATCAAAAGGAAAAAGCAACCTACTGAATGGGAGGAGATATTTGCCAAAATTACATGTTTGGCAAGGGATTAATATCCAGAATATATGAAGAACTCATACAACTTAACCAAAAAATCTGATTTAAAAAATGGGCAGAGGATATGCATATACATTTTTCCAAAGAAGATAAATCAGTGGCCAGCAGGCACATGAAAAGATGTTCAATATCACTAATTATTAGGGAAATGCAAATCAAAACCACAATGAGGTATCACCTCACAAGGGTAGATTAACTATCATCAAAAAGACAAGAAAAAGCAAGTGTTGGAGAGAATGTGGAGAAACGGGAACCTTCATAAATAAAGTTCTGGGAATGTAAATTAGTGCATCCGCTATGTAAAACACTATGGCTGTACCTTAAAAAGTTGACAATAGAACTGCCATACTATCTAGCAGCTCCACTTCTGGGCATTTATCTGAAGAATGTGAAAACAATGCAAAATGATATATGCAGCCTGTTGTTACTTACAGCATCATTTACAATAGCTAAGAAATAGAAACAACCTAGGGGCGCCTGGGTGGCACAGCGGTTAAGCGTCTGCCTTCGGCTCAGGGCGTGATCCCGGCGTTATGGGATCGAGCCCCACATCAGGCTCTTCCGCTATGAGCCTGCTTCTTCCTCTCCCACTCTGCCTGCCTGTGTTCCCTCTCTCGCTGGCTGTCTCTATCTCTGTCAAATAAATAAATAAAATCTTTAAAAAAAAATAAAAAAAAATAAAAAAAAAGAAATAGAAACAACCTAAATGTGCCTGAGTGGATGAATGGATAAAGGTGTGGTATTATATATACACAATGGACTACTACTCAGCCATAAAAAGAGTGAAATCAGAGGCAACAACATGAATGGACCTTGAAGGTATTAAGTGAACTAAGTTAGAAGGAGAAAGTAAAAAACAATATGATCTCAGTCATAGGTGAATCTAAAAAACCAGTACAAATAAAACAAAAAACTCATTCACAGAAAACAGATTGGCGGTTACCACAAGAGTAGTGGTGGTACTACAAGGGTAGGTGGTTGAGGGGTGGGCGAAATGGGTGAAGGAACTCAAATGTATGGTAATAGATGGTAACTAGATTTTTGGAGGTGATCATTTTGAGACGAATACAGATATTTAATTATAATATTGTATACCTGAAACTTATATAATGTTACATACCAATTTTACTTCAATTAAGAATGGGATTTGTAATTAAAGTATTATTGGAGGAGTGCTACTAAATACTATTTTTGGACACTAAGGTTTGGTCTAACATTATCCAATAAAAGAGTAAAATAGGAGAGAGGGCTTAAAAACAAGATGAATCCCAAATCAGAAAATGGCATTTGGTAAGGTTGCTGCTAATTTGTTGCTGTGGTGCAGTTGATCCCTTGTAACAATTCTTTTCTTGCAAAGTTTACACACACGGTATCTTATTACAGAGATTACGAAGTCTATCATCAATTGCTTTTCACATACATGTACTAGTCAAGTAATAACTCTTAGCATGGATTTTTGTAGAAGTTACTTTAAACCCAAATTATTTTAAATGGATAACATAATTTTTGCATTGGTGTATATAAAGTTTACATATATCAAATACTATAAAAGCTCTATAAGCAATTTCATTTATTTTTTAATTTAATTTTTTTATAATAATTTTTAAGTCAGTTTATTTGTTTATTTTGCAGCCTTGCATTGCATCCTGAACGAGTATTAGTAGCAACAGGACAAGTTGGGAAAGAGCCTTATATATGCGTTTGGGATTCATACACTGTGCAGACCATATCAGTTCTAAAGGATGTTCATACACATGGTATAGCCTGTTTAGCATTCGACTTAGATGGACAGGTATGTGATATTTTTTTTTCCTTTCCTAAACTATATCTTAAAAATGTGTACTATAAGAAATGATTATAAATCTATAAATGTTAAATTGGAAAGCAATAGATGAAAAGTACCTGTTTGTTCAAGGGTAGAGGTAGGTAGGTTGGGTGGATAGTTAATAAATATGAGAAAAATAAGAACAATAAGGAGTCTTTATTTCATGTATGAAGAACTTTTTAATTAATACTATTAAGAAAGCCAAAGAGATTCTGACTCAGTAGAATATTACCTGGTTGTTCTAGAAAACTTTACATATAAATAACTCTTTTCCACTTAGTGCATGTTGATAAGACAGATGGGAGACATCTTAGGAAAACTAAGTTTCTCTAAGTAGAGCTGTATACATTTTAGTTTTCAGTTATTTTAAAGGTTTCTGTTAAAATTACATTTTTTATTGAAAAGAGAGGCAGTTCCTATAATATGAGGTATTTTTATACAAAATCAAAGTTGAAAACAAAGGATATAATTATTCCACTTATCAGTTCCCAAATTATTATCTACTTCTAGTTAATGATTGTTAAAAAAAATTAAACATGCCAAGAACTTTTTCATGGTGCTTTCATGGAACTTGTTATACCTAAACATATTTAAGAAGTAGTAAGAAGTTGAATTTTACAGATGTGGTTAATTTATAGTCTTTAAATTTTCATGTTAAAATTAGACTTTAAAAATCATTTTAATTTTTAGAAAAATTTTAGTTACCTGCTTTTCAGTTCATAAAATTAATTTTATAGATTGATATTTTACAGAAACATTACATTGTGTTCTGTTCTCTTGAAAATTAGAAGTAGATGTTTTATTTATAACTGGGGAGTAGCTTTTTTGAGTAGCATAGATTAATATCACTTTCTGTTAAGAGTCTGGTAAGAGCTCTTTAAAGACTTAACTGGAACCTTTCATTTGGGGGAAGAATGTGCTTCTAGGTTTAATATCACTATGTAGCAGTGATTGGCAATTATAGAACCTTAATTCTTGTCCCATTTTTGCTGTTGTTTTTCAAGTCCCTATTGTCCTCATATCAATTTTCTTTTAAAGGAAGAGTATAATACCCTTACCTACCTCGTAGGAGATTAAATTTTATGAAACAAAGCTCCAGTTTTTTTAAATCATTTACCAAAAGTGTTATGAAGTCCAAGATGTATTAACTATAATAAGCATCTGTATACTTTAAACATAGATGTTTTCTTCCTAATTTTGAAATTGCTCTTTCTAAATGTAATATATTGCATTGTTGAGGAATTTCTTTAATATATGCAAGGAAAAGTCACGCCCATAGCTTTTCCTAGTTGAAGGCCTCTAATTTTGCTTATTTTAAACGACTTATAAGGAAAGCCTTGGGTACATGTATTTTATTATCACAGATCTTCATGAAAATGTGTTACTTAAAAATTGAAGCTTATAAAAAACATAACAGCTAAAAGTTATTGAGCACATACTAAGTACCAAGCATTGTGCTAAGCCTACCTTATCTTACTTAATCCTCACAACAACCCTATGAAATAGATACTATTATTATCTCTATTTTACAGATAAAGAAACTGAGACTTAGAGAGGTTAAATAACTTGCCCCAGGTTACACAGCTAGTAAATGGAGCCAGAGCGGAAACCCAGGTCAGTCACACTCCAAAAGCTCATATTTTTTAACCACAGTACTCTCCTGCCTCCCAAACATGGAACTTAGGAGGTAGTGATTTATATTTCACAAGGAATTCATCCATCTTAAATATAGTTAAAGCTTATAAGGAACTACTGCAAATTGAAGATTAAGTTAAGAAGAGTATCTCTCAAATTAATGAGAAAATGCTTTAGTTAAATATATTTGAGAACTTATCTATTCACTAATCTATAAACTGTTATGAGATATCAACTAGGAAATATTTTATGATTTTTGCATTTTCTGTTAGATTTGAAACTATAAGTGCTCTGTTAAGATTTATCCAATGAATGAGTTCCCTGTTGGTAGTAATGCTGAATGTTATTTTCCCAGAGGCTTTCTTCTAAATGGACTGAATATCCACTCTAATACCAGAAGTCTGCCTTATTGTGAATAATTAGGACCTGAAAAGTCTACTTATATAAATGCATATCAAACAGGGATTCAGATTTCTTAGTGGGAAGAAGGGGAATTTGAGTGGTACTTTGTCTTGAAAATACAATACAGGGGCGCCTGGGTGGCTCAGTTGTTAAGTGTCTGCCTTCGGCTCAGGGCGTGATCCCGGCGTTCTGGGATCGAGCCCCCCATCAGGCTCCTCCGCTCGGAGCCTGCTTCATTCTCTCCCACTGCCCCTACTTGTGTTCCCTCTCTCGCTGGCTCTCTCTCTCTCTGTCAAATAAATAAATAAAATCTTTTTTAAAAAAAAAAAGAAAATATAATACATTATAAAAACATTTTTCATATTAAAATCTAAGCTATATTTATAGCTCTGGTGATTCACAGAATAAATAAGAATAGTGTTAATTTTATTTTTTTAAAGATTTATTTATTTGAGAGAGAGGAACACAAGCAAGGGGAGTGGGAGAGGGAGAAACAGGCTTCCCACTGAGCAGGGAGTCCTGTGTAGCAGGGCTCAATCCCAGGACCCTGGGATCATGACCTGAGCCCAACGCAGATGCTTAATGACTGAGCCACCCAGGCATCCCTAGTGTTAATTTTTTAACCTAATTTTGTCAGTTACATGATGGTACAAGATAAAATGCTTTAGTTTACCTTTGACTTTTGGCACATGGTTATGAAGAGAGTAATTTTTGCAAAAATATTAGGGGAGTTCACTGGTTTTTTCAAGTGCCTTTCAGCAATCTCTTGATATCAGGACATATCTCAGGTGCCTAAAGTATTCTTCTTGAGGTTTTTTTTTTTTTCTATTTCTTTGCCAGATTCTAATTTCTGATGGCTTTATGTATGATTTTACCAGCATTTACTCCACTAAGCCCTGCGTCTTTTGCAAAATTTGTGATTTTACTTTGTAACATTATGACCGTTAGTTCTTATGTAATGAACACTGAGATCACAAGGACCCCCACACTAAAATCTTTTAAGTGTAATTGTTCCTTATTTGAATATGTTTCACAGTTGCAGGAACTTATGAGATCATCTAGTTGTGTCTATTAGGATATTTTTCTTATTTGAGTATTTAATGTGCTAGAACTTTTTAATAAATACTTCCAATTCAATTAATGGGCACAACCAAAATTTTGTTCAGGACTAAGATCAAGGAGGAATTTGGGAAGCTGGATAGAGGCTTCTTTATATGGTTTTCTTTCTCCCTCTCTGACTTTTACTTCTTAATTATCTTTAAAGGAGCTTTTCCTTCTGTCTGCTTCTTAAATGTCAGTGTTCTTTAGGAGTCTGTAGCCTTCTTTTCTTTTTACTTATTCTCTCTAGGTGATCATTTAGAGCCATGATTTTAACGCCCACGTCAGTTAACAGTGGCCCCAGCTTCTCTCCTTAACTTCAGATACTCCCTCCCTTGAGTGTCATACAGATATACCATATATTATACATTTAAAACTGAATCTCTCTTTATTCCAACTCTATTAAAACACAAAGTTTATTCTTTCTCGGGCTATGCCCTGTCTTTCCAGCTTTGTCTCCTGCCCCTTTCCAGGTGGCACTCCTCCCTTCAGCCGCCCTGAATTAGGCTTTTTCCTGAAAGCACCATGATCTAATTTTAGTGTCCTTTGATCTGAAAGGCACTTTCTCTTACTTTTCTTCCCAAATCGTCCTCAATCTTCCCAGATACAGTTAAAGCATTACTTTAAAAAATGTTATTTATTTGAGAGAGAGAGCGCGCACACGTGCGTGTATGGGGGGGGGGGTTGTGGAGATGGGGTAGCAGACTCCTCGCTGAGCAGGGAGCTTGGCAAATAGCTCCATCCCAGGATCCTGGGATCATGACCTGAGCTGAAGGCAGACGCTCAACTGACTGAGCCACCCAGGCGCCCCTAAAGCATTACTTTTACTGGAAAAGCTTATCCTCTTCCTCACCTACCTAGGCTGGGTTAAATGTGATAAAAAATGATAAAGTAAAAAATGACAGAAAGCTAGGAGAGGAAATAGTATTGGCTTGGTTATTTCTACCTTATCCTCTCTGCTGTTGCTTAACCTATGCTGAGGGAGGTTGGTTTTGGCTACGTAAGTTTATCAGGGCTACAGGGAAGTGCTCCCAGATCTCTCTTGTTACTGCCTATACAGAGCTGGATGTTTGGAGGCTCTATGGAGATATATGGAGTTTAAAGCTTTCGACCAGTTGTGGTTTGCTGTGTGTGTATGATGAGCCAAGTCAGAGAGAAAGGACAGTGCCCCTCTAACTGTCCCTCGCTTGATTCTTGTCTTGTGAAATTTTAATCTCTACACAGTAGGTAAAGATCTCTTTTAGCCAGGTACTTAACGATACCCTATAGTTCCCAACTATTAAAGACTCAAGAAAGCAAATCCTCTCCTCTTGTTCCCTTGAGATTTCTGCCAGCATGATATGATGGAGAGCCAAAACAGACTATATACTGTATCTTTTTAAGGGAGCCATTCATTCCACCCATTTGAGGGTTTAAATAGTAATTCTACTTTGCAGAAATCTGTTTCTAACTGGGTACCAAATGGCATTTCTCATTTGGACAGGAAGAGAGCATAGGTTATTTCATTTTTTTAAAAGATTTAATTATTTATTAGAGAGCGTGTGCAGGCGAGTGCACCCATGCATGCCTGTGTATGAGTGGGGGGAGGGGCAGAGGGCGATAATCTTCAAGCTGACTCCCTGCTAAGCACGGACGCCCCCCCCCCCCCCCCGCCCCAACTCATGGCTCAATCTTACAACCCATGAGATCGTGACCTGAGCCGAAACCAAAAGTTAGACACTCAACTGACTGAGCCGCCCAGATGCCCTGAGGGCATGGGTTCTTAAAGCTAATTAATGTTATGGTAAATTAATAATGATGATAGCAAACATTTATATAACATTAATCATATAGTAACTCTCTTATAAAAATGTATATTAATTCTCATGTTAACCCTATGAAACACTTATTATCCCCACTTAATAGAGAAAACTAAGGTACAGAGAGGCTGCATAACTGCTGAAAGTAATCCAGTTAGTGAGAAATGGAGCTAGTGTTCAAACCTAGGCAGTCTGGTACCAGCATCTATGCTTTAAATCAGAGATTAGTAAACTTTCTGTAACAGTCAGATTGGAAATATTTCAGCTCTGTAGACCATATGGTCTCTGGCTCAACTACTCAGCTCTGCATTGTGGTGGGAAAACAGTCATAGACAACTTGTAAAAGAATGGGTATGGCTGTGCTCCAATATAATTTTATTTACAAAAACAGGGTGTAGGCAAGATTTGGCCTGAGGGTTATAGTTTGCTGACCCCTGCTTCTAAACCAGTGCTTTTCAAATTATGTGTTGTGGGCTGATCTTTATGATTTCTTCTTCAGCCCTTCAGTTACTTAGAAGTGTATTATTAATTTCCACCCATTTGGAGGATTTTCTGTACAACTTCCTGTTATTCTAATATCTGTTTTTGTCAGACAGCATAATCTATATTTTAATTTTTTTAATTTGGGCTTATTTTGTGATCTTTATGAAACTCATGCACTTGGAAAGGATGTGGAAAAATATATGTATTCTGTTTCTCCTGTTTACTGTGCTATTGTTATTCATTTTACTTATGCATACTTTGTAAATTTCATAACTGTTATTCTTGCTTTAAACAGTTTTTTAAAAAATTAAAAACAAAAGTCTTATTTACATATTTACCATTTGGGCGTTCTTCATTCACATGTGTATCATTTCTGTCTGCCTGAAGAAATTTCCATTATCATATCTTCTAGTGCAGGTTTGTTGATGGCCTATTTTCTCACATTCTGTTTACTTGAAAAAGACTATTTGACCCAATTTTCCCAAGATAATTTTGCTAGGTATACTATTCAATGTTACCTTTTTCCCCTCAGCATTTTAAAAATTGTATGTATTTATTAGAGAGAGAGAGAGAGATTGGAAAGTGTGAGCGGTGGAGGACCAGAGAGAGAGGGACAACAGACTCTGCACTGAGCCCACTGTAGGCTCAGTCCCATGACCCTGAGACCATGACCTGAGCCAAAATCAAGAGTCCAAAGCTTAATGGACTGAGTCACCCAGGCACATCCCCTCAGCATTTTAAAGAGGTTATTTGTTGTCATTTGATTTGCATAGCTTCAGATGAGGTCTAGGATAATTTTTAAATCTCTGATCCTCTCTACCCAAATTGTCTTTTTTTCTGGCCGTTTCTAAGATTTTTCTCTTTACCACTGGTTTTGACAATTTGATTACCATTTGTGTTGATGTATGTTTTCCAGTGTGTGTGATTATTTCTGCTGGGAGTTTATTGAGCTTCTTAGATTTCTGGGTTTATGGGCTTCATCACATTTAGAAAATTTTAGCCATTATTTCTTCAGTTTTATTTTTTCTTCTCCTCCATCTTCTCCTTGTGGAGCTACAATGACTTATATGTTATACCACTTGACGTTTTTCTAAAGTTAGCCAAGGCACTATTAATTTTTTTCCCCTTCTTTCTATGCTTTATTTTGGGTAGTTTTTGTTGCTATGTCTTCAAGTTCATTTATCTTTTCTTAATGCTCTAAGCTGCTATTAATCTATGGCATGAATTTTTATTTCACATAATTTAACATTTATTTTTACAAGTTCTATGTGTTCTTTTATATCTTCTGTTTCTTATTTTATTCCTTGTATGTTTTAAAATAATTCTTGAATGGGGCTTCTGGTTGGCTCAGTCAGTGGAGCATGTGACTCTTGATCTCAGGGTTGTGGTTTCGAGCTCCATGTTGGGTGTAGAGATTACTTAAAATAAAATCTTAAATAATTCTTGAGCATCTTGAACATTTTCATTTTAATAGCTAATGTCTCAATTTTAATCATTTCTGTGATTCTTAGGTCTGTTTCTATTAACTGATTTTTCTCCTGGTTGTTCATCACATTTTTCTCTTTGTTCACATGTCCCGTAATTTGTTTTATTGGATGCTGGACATTGTGTTACATTCTGAATTCTAGATTTTGTTGTATTCCTTTAAAATATTTTGGACATTGTTCTGGCAGGTAGTTAAGTTCCTTGTGGATCAGTTTGATCCTCGTGAAAGCTTGCTTTCAGCTTTTGGGGGACAGGACTAGAGTAGCTCTTCCTCTAGCACTATTGGTTTAATTTCACCACTAAGTTGTGACTCTTCTGGGATCCCCACTGAATATCTAGTGAATTCAAAGAGATATCTACATTCTGGTTATTGGGAACTCAAGGGATCCTGACCCTTTGTGATCTCTGGGAATTTTTTGGCTTTAGCTCCCCAGTAATTGCTTCTCCCCCGCCCCGAATTTGTTCTTTGCATGGCCTCATGGATTTCACCCTATCCATGCGAAGATTGGTCTTCTCAAGGGGACCCATAAACAAATTTTCTTTCTCTATTCTGCAAATTCTAGCCATCTTGACCTCTCTGAACTCCAGACTGTCTTCTCAAATCAGCAAGTCTGCTGGGCTCTGTTTGGATTCTACCTTTCTGTGCTATAATCTGCAAATTGTCTCCTAGGTGAAGGCTGGGGCAAGTGCAGGTCTCACCTTGTTTGTTTCTCCCTCTTTCAGGGATCACAGTGCTTCACTTCCTGTTATGAATGTCTGAAAGCATTTGTTTTGTAGATTTTATAGTTTTCTAGTTGTTTATGGTGGGGGCAAGCTCAGACCCTGATACTCCTTCATGGCTAGAAGTCCGTCTTTTGTGTTTCTTAACCCCTCTCACACTTTCCATCTCACTGTCTCCTCTTCTTAACTCTGTACCTTCATTTCCCTCTAATTGCCTATTTAACTCTTCCACTCTGTTTTAAATTTCATTTACTTTTCATTTCTAGAAATTCCATTTGCTTCTTCAGATCTGCTTGAATACTTTTTATAGTCTCCTATTCTTTGCTTGTATGAAGATACTTTGAAACCTTAATTTTATTTCTCTCTTCACCTCATAATTCCAGTGTCTCATGTTTTCTAGGACTGATTTTGCTGTTTGTCTTGACTTGCTGATTCTTACTCATGGTCCCTTATTTCCCATGGTTTTGGTGGTTGGGGTGTTTGTTTATTTTTATGTTTATTGAATTGCTACCTGTAGGAATTCTTTGAGGGATGAATGGAAGTGTCAGTTCTCCAGATAGGATTTATATTTGTGCTACACTGTTGAAGATGTTTGAAGACCGAAACCCTCAGGACCACTCTGAAATTTTCCACTTGAGGGGTTCATAATTAATGTGGAGTTAGGCCGTATGACCACATGTTTGTCTTCCCCTTCATGCATTGCCACCTGCTCCCTTTTTTTAAAGGGGTGGTTTCTTGTCTTCCCTTATTCTGAGGAGTTCACTGCTTTAGTCAGAAGGCTGAAGTTCAAATCTACACCTTGGACTGGCCCTAAACTTTATCTCCTATTTTCGTTCAGCCTATAGAACAAAAACCAGGCTTCTTAGGAGTTAGCTGGTACCTTTAGAATAAAGTGGATGTGGGAGCTCTCTTACCTTCCGGGTTTCCCGTCCGAAATCTCTTTGTTTTTGTTCCAGATTTCATAATTCCTTGACAGCTCAGCAGTGCATTTAAAAAGATGTTTTTACATTTTGTCCAGCATTTTTAGTTTTTAGTGGGAGAGATGTTTAGGGTATTTTGTCAGTCCTACTGTTAGAATGGAAGTCTCTCTTCTGTTTCTTAATGTGAAGAACTACACGTACATGAATATTAAGATAAAATACATCCAGCATTTCTCTGTGAGGTCTATATAATATAAATGTGTAAGTTTTGATGCAGAATATAAATCTGTAACTTTTAATGTGTAAGTTTATAATACCCATGAGTATAATTTGTTTGCCATTTATAATTTGGTTCCTTTTTGATTTGTTTGCCTTTTTATTCCCTCGTGGACTTCTTGGATATAATTCAGCGCCTGGTTTCAGTTGGACTTGATTCAAAGAATGCCGTTTGTGTTTGGGATTGGAAGAGGGGGAAAATGTTATCTATGGCCCCTGGTCACACAGATAGAGTAAGTATTCCCCTTTGGGGTTCCTACTGGGTATTGGATGGGAAAAAGAGGAGAGCCAGGGGATTTTATGTTTCCATGCTTTGTTATTGCCAGATAGCTCATATGTAATTAAAAATTTAAAGTACAATTGCAAATGCTAATAAAATTTTAGAATGTATATATGTTGTAGTACTCAAAAATATGACTCAATACGTGTAGTGTTAGCATAAAGCTTTTAACCATTGTTTACTTCAGCAAAAATGATGAATTTTAAGTTATTCAGACCTCCATTTAAAAATTGGACAGCTCATGCCTAGGGTCTGTGTAGTTTTGTTTATCACTGGTTTGTTATGTATGTATAATAATTAAAGTGAAACATGATAGTACGTGTCTGAATTTGAAATTATATTAAAAACATTTTAGAGACCTAACATTTTTTATTTTGGAAACTTATTAAAAATATATTCCTTATTCTAAGCTGCTTAAATTAATATAGAAGATACTTCATAGTCAGCTTTTTAAGTGTTATACTACTTTTGTAAACATATATCAAAAACTTTATCATAAACCCTTAAAAATCTCTCATTTTTTTCTGTGTAGTAAAATTCTAATCTGAACCAGCACAGGAGATGTAGTCATTAATTCTGTGGGGAGGGGGTGGGAGGAGTGAAATCTATGAATGTATAAAAGTTGTATAGAGAATTTTGTGTGTATTTGCATTTTGGTAAATGTACTTGTTTTTTAGCAGATTCTCAAATGGGCCTGTTACACACTCACAAACACAATTTAGATAATTAAAGTGTTAGGTATATTTTATTAGTTGTGTATTCTGACTTAGATCAAAGCATTTCACACTTTGGATTTAGCAAATAGATTGATTATTATGAAAAATGGTACTGTCAGAATTTAGAGTATTTTGGTGGTTAGTATTTTAAACTTGCACAATATGGTTTTCATGTAATCTGTGTCATGGTGAGTTGTGAAACATTAATTTATAAGATACATTCTTTAGTATCACTGGAGAGAATAATTTTGTACATTTTTAAAGGTAATAAGCATCATTAGGTGATTATGCAGATGAGTGTCAAAGAAACATGGTACAGACTAACAGAATAATTTTTTCTGCTATGAAATTATTTTTCAAATGTTAGTTTTTCTTTTATTTCTTTTATTATTAAAGTGCATGATTCCAATGTATATTTTATTTCATCTGGGTTTTTTATTGTTTGCTCTTGTAACAAAAATGGTCTGTATGTATTTAGAGTTTTGGGAATCTTAGACAAGAGCAAAGCCCGGGATCTCCAAAACTTAAGTATAGGTTAGTTTTGTTCGACCCATAAGCAATAAAGCTAAAAAATAAAAACAGAATTTATACCGTGAAATAAATATTGTGATTCTTTATGTAAGTAGTTCTGTATGATAGAAAGCTAGAAAAATGTACTCTATTTCAATTACTTTAAAGTTCTGTGTTTCTAGCTGTATAAGTTAAATGTACATTCCAATCAGTATCTTGCTCCTGTAAAAATTATGTAGGTACCTGCCTCATGCCCTAGTTCTGTTGAATTATTCTTATAACTTATGGACCATATTTTTTTTAATTAAAAATAGAGGTATTAATTTTCACTTCACTAGTTGTTTTGTAAAGTTCATAGAGGCTAAGAAGTAGTTTTTGTTCATATAATTACATATTTATTTCTCAAAAGATCATGAAATGTGAGATTCTGATTATTTAGTGAGGAATATTATTTTATGATAGGTAGGGTTTTGGGGTTTTTGGTCTTTTGGATGGATTCTTAAATGATTCTGAAAATAAGTATTTTAACCATGAATCTGATTTGTTTGCAGATATTTGATATCTCTTGGGATTTGTACCAGCCAAATAAACTTGTCAGCTGTGGTGTAAAACATATTAAGGTACTAGAAGGGTCTTGTTTCATAATCGTCATGTATACTTACTCTGCTGCTAAGTACAAACCACACTATTTACAACTTAGGGTAGTCTTAGGATTTTGACAGGACTTATTTTTAAAATGTCAATGTTTTAGCATTCTGATGTTCAACCTAACAGGTATTTATTGTGTCATGACTGTGTGTGAGTCGCTGTCAGAGATGTAGGTGTGAGTAGGGAATGAATCTAACACTATTCATAAAGGAATTTATAGTCTTGTGAAGTAGGCTTTACTGTGTTCATCTTGTTTTCTCATATTTCACTTACAGAATAAAATGTGAGCATAGGAAACCGAGGAAAGTAAGAGGTTTCTTTCACAGAGATACGATGGTGTGGGAAGCTGCATGGACAGTGTTGGCTTTGCCACATACACTTCGCACTGTTTGACCTAGGATGAGTCATGTAGCCTCGTTGAGCTTTTTTCCCATCTTAAAACTGTGACTTATATAGTGGATTAAATAAGGCAGTATTTATTTAAGTGCATGTCATAGTTCTTAGCACATGGTCATCTTTACGAAAGTGTTCTCTTTTCCTCTCTCTATATTTACTCTCTGGTTTGACTTTAGCCTATGGTAGCCACAGTTTATTTTGCTTATGAAAGCTGAGTTTTGTTTTATAGTTATAGTTCAGGTTTTGAAGCCCATTTGGTCAGTGGTGATATTCATTCTTATGTTTACAGTTACTCTTAAATCCCTGGTGCAGATTGGAAATACTTGTTTTTCTCCCATTATCTGATTTAACAGTTTCTTGTAACAGTTAATTCCTAGTAAGTAAGGTTCTGTGTTCACCTTCTTTCTTTGTTATCCTCACTTCCATCCACATTGTCTCCAAAGCATCTTTAGCTGCCACTGCAATTCTGGTTTTGATGTTCTGGTACTGATTTGATAATAAATAGTATTAAATACTTTTTGAACAAATATTCAGTAGCAAAAGGCTCTATGTTAGGTTTTGGGTACATCATATAAGCACCGTGAAGGTAGAAATTTTTGTCTTTTTCATCTGTGATCAACAAGATGACGTTGTACTTATTGGCAAATTAATAAACAGATCTTACTGTTTTATATTGTAAATAAAACTGAAAGGTCCATTTTCAGGTTTTAAACTATTTTTTCTGAACTAAGCTATATTTTTATTATGAGTTACATTTCTTTTCTTTTGGTAGAGTCAATAAAAAGTAGGGTAGATCTCTTTGCAGGCAATACCTGTGAGGATACGAAGTCCCAAAGATGATCTAGAACTTCCTTGGCTAGTACAGTAGCAACTAGCCACATGTAGCTATTTAAATTGTTAATTAAAATTAAATAAAATTTAATCATGTCTTCAGTTATCCCAGTAGTCACATTTCAAATGTTTAAGGTCCACATGTATCCAGTGGTTGCTCTGTTGGACAGTATATGTTCAGAGAGAATGTTTTCATCACCACAGAAAGTTCTGTTTGATGCTATTGATCGGGATTATGGAACAGTAGTTATTTACTCTGAGCATGAAAATTATTTGGATACCTGAGTTTGACTCTCCAGAGATTGTCTCAGTTTATCTCGGTGGGGGCCCAGGCATACCATGTTTTATCGTTTCCCTCAGGTGAGTCTAATGTGCAGCCAAAGTTGAGAATCACTCACCTAGATGAAAATAATAGACTGAAATAGGGATTTGCTGAAAAGAAGAGAACTAGCTATCCTTGTGCACAGGAATCATGGAGCTTTTAGAATTAAAAATCATAAAGTTTCATTAAAGCATTCATTAGTTATTTGAGTGGATAAGCATCATAATTTTTAGTTTTTTGAGGCTTCAGGTTTTAAGATCTTTAGGTCTTAAAATAAGATCTGAAAGACGAGGTAAGATCTCTATGTATTAATAAATTATGTTACTTTAAGTGGTAATTTACTTATTATAAAGTTGAATTTACTCTCTGGGCCAAATTTCTTTATGCAGAACTAGTCTATATATCCTTGCCCTGTTCCATTTTTGTTTCTTTCTTTCTGCAAACTATTAAAATTTACCTGAATCCACATAAAAGAATAAAAACCCTGGTCATGAAGATTTGTCTTTGACTTCTCATTTTCCTCTAAAAATGAGCAAATTATTCTAAATTTGTTTCTCTTTTATTTTTAAGCTTTATGAGTAAAGAAATTGCTCAGCTTTGAAAATATCAATGAGAGCAACATTTTTTCCCCATCTTCATCAAAGATTGAATGTTAGGTTTGGTCCTCCTTCCTATTAGTATATAGTGTCTTATCTTCATTTTCATTGCTAATGCATAACCAATTCTTTTACTTACCTGAGTTACAAGTAGATTTTTTTCAGAGACCAAAGGAGGGAAGCATAGCCTTTTTTTTTTAAATAATTTTTTATTATGTTATGTTAGTCACCATACAGTATATCCTTAGTTTTTGATGTAGTGTTCCATGCCTATTTTAAAAAATAATCTAGTTCACCTTCCTTAGTCCTTAGATAAGGATCAAAACCAGTGACTTATCTGCTATAATATAGCTCTTGACGACATTAGAATGTGAACATTTGAATGCTAATGTTTCATAAGGGGATTTCTTGGGTAATTTTTCATCTGCTCTAATATAGCTTCAAAGTATTAGAAATATTTTACATCATTTTGTAAGCATTCTTTGGTAATTTGATTATACTATGTACCTTTTAGTTCTGGAGTTTATGTGGAAATGCTCTGACCCCAAAACGAGGGGTCTTTGGTAAGACTGGTGACCTTCAAACAATTTTGTGCCTGGCCTGTGCAAGGGATGAATTAACATATTCTGGTGCACTTAATGGGGATATATATGTTTGGAAAGGAATCAATCTTATAAGGACAATACAAGGAGCGCATACTGTAAGTATATTTACATATTTTAAACACTTTTAGATAACTACTTACCTTCTTGTCCTAGAACTAAAGATTATATAATATAGCAGACTTTCTAGTCAATTCAGTTACTTGAAAAATGCTGTTCTAACTGAATTAACTTGTCTGTTTTCAAGATTTCAATGAAGAAACATTATGCGATTGGACAAACGGATGTTTATTAGTATAATTAGTACCTTGTTCAAACCAGTGCTCTGGTATGGTATCTTTATCAGAGTAGTGTTGATAAAAGACTTGATAAATTCAACCTAAAAATATTCTAGATAACTGCATTAGAATAAATCTAGTAATCTTGTGGCTGATTTGCCAGTGGGAAATTTGGGGATAGTTCTAGAAAAAAATATACCTTTTAAATTTTAATATTTTTTCATTAAGTGAGTGGCAAAGGAATTTAATTTTTGTAATTAATGAAATTTTCATATAAAAAAGTTAACAAATCATGGGGAAAAATCTGTTGTTAAAACCTTGTAGTTTTTTTGTTTTTGTTTTTTTTGATTAGGGGTTTTCAGTAGTTGGGTTCCTTACATAGAGAAAGGAACTAGAGAGTGCAGGGCTGCCACATGATTAGCAGTAAGACCTCAGATAGAAAAGTTATTAAATGTATTAATATGACCCACTATTAAATAGATAATATGTTACATATTAAGTATATTAAAGAACCACTTAGAACAGGACTTGCTTTGAGCAAAATGTCTGAAGACCACAAATACCAGATTCTTTTCCATAAAAATTGTGGCAACTCAAGTTTTCCTCATTAGTATATAAAAATACCAGTTTCTTCCTCATACTCTTCAGTAGAGGATGTGACCACTATTGTAAATTTTGGGTGGTTTTCTGGCTGCCAAGAAGTGACTTCTTGTTTTGTTTCCTATTTGTGAAATTTCATATATTTATTAGATACTTGAAATTCCTTTTCTATTAATTAGTTTTTCTTACATTTTGTTCTTTTTTGTTATCTTTGTTGTTGGATTTTCTTTATTCACTTGTATGTTAGGGTTATTAACCCTTCAACAGTCCTACACATTGCAGATATTTCTCCCATCTGTTTGTCTTTCCTTATGATTATCTTTTCTCATATGAAAAATTGTTTTCCTTTGTGGCTTGTGGGTAACCTGTCTTGCAAAAAAGGTCCCTCATAGTTCAAAGTTACATAAGTTTTTCCTTCTGACTCTTTTCTAACATACTTATTTCTTACATTTAGAATTTTATATCTATCTGTAGTTCATTTTTATACGTGGTATAGGCTTAACTTTGTTATGCCCATATTGGTCGTATATTGTGTTCATATATATATATATATGAATATATATTCATTCATAGATTTATTTCTAGATTCTTATTTATGTTTTCTGATATTTATTCCAATGTCCTATCAAAATCTTTTAAAGTGGGTTTCTACCTACACACAGTAGATTTTCTTTAAGAGTATATATTAAGTTATTTTATTTTCTCTGCTAGGCAGGAATTTTTAGTATGAATGCTTGTGAAGAAGGCTTTGCTACTGGTGGCAGAGATGGCTGTATTCGTCTTTGGGATTTAACTTTTAAACCGATTACTGTGATTGATCTCAGGGAAACAGACCAGGGATACAAAGGTAATAACAAAACAAATGTCTCACTACTAGGCAAATTATAAATGTAGCAAAGATTGTCTGTTTCTTTTAGTAAATATGAATGTATGCTTTGTAAATATAAATGAGACTCAATTTGCCCCTTCATACTGTGTGCATTTAATTGAATTCCTTTCATTGAAGAGGAGAATTTGCCTAAAGACAGTATAGGTTTACTGTTAATGATGAGGATTCTTTTGTATATCTAATGCTTGCTATAATGGGACTTAGAGATGTGATACATGCTTGCTTAGGTAACCTTGGATTTTGAAAATAGTTACATTTAGCATTCTAATAGTAAAATATTTAGCAAACTGTTGAAAATAAAGTGTGTTGAGGATTGGGGAAGGTTTTGCTCAGGATGATTTAAATGCATATAGATGTTTTTTTCCTTCATCCAAATTTGTCAGCAATTGGCAGATATTTTCTTCTTTGGGGATTTAAAAAATTGATATAATGAAACCATCTTTCACTATAAAAATAACCCTGTTAATCACTAGTGTGGTTTCATAGGAGTAGGATTGGAAGTTGCAGAGGCCTGTGTTTAAGCCTTATTTCAGTCACTTACTAGGTGTGTGACCTTGGGCTACATATTTAATGTCATCCATAAGTGAAAATAACTATCTCATAGGATTAAATGAGCTAATTTAATATATGTAAAAATGTTTAAAAGTGGCGCATAGTAGTCATCCAGTAAATGTTAACTGTTATATTATTTTCATTAGTTTTGCTGAGCATTATTGTACTTTAAAGTTTGCAAAATAATTTGACACTTTTTTTTATTTGACCCTCACAAGAACATTGTGAAGTCCACAGCACCTTTATGTTGGCTATGTTATACAGATGAGAAAACAGAAACACTAGATTTGCTGAGGTTACAAAAGGGATTGTGGAATATATAGAAAAAGTAGAAGTCTCTCTTTTTTAATGATTTTGTGAGCAGATGGAAGAAATGAAATGTAGACACATGAAAAGTCAGATTATTATAAGAGAAAATATAATGCAGTTCTATACAGGTAGTTCCTGAATAGTTGCTTTTTGCGTGGTGCAGACTATGTCATAAGACTTTGGCTAAAGAAGTGGTCAGACTACGACTGAAGTTGTCTAATAAGAAGAATGTATGTCTTGAAGGATGCATAGGAATTAGGTATATCATATCATTTGCTATGTGGAGTATCATTCCATATAGCAAACAACATGGAAAATTGAAGAAAATGTGTGGATCAAAGACTTGCAGATTCCTTTTATCTTACATCTAAGGTATAAAAGGTACAAAAATTAAATTGATTTAGCAGCTTGGCATTATATCATTACAGCATTTATCTTAAATACAATTTACTTTTGATTAGGTTTGTCTGTGAGGAGTGTGTGTTGGCGAGGTGACCACATTCTAGTTGGAACACAGGACAGTGAAATTTTCGAAATTGTGGTTCATGAAAGAAATAAACCTTTCCTAATTATGCAAGGGCATTGTGAAGGTGAACTTTGGGCACTTGCCGTCCATCCTACAAAACCTTTGGCTGTGACTGGAAGTGATGATCGTTCAGTCAGGTAAGCAAATTAAAATATAATTGCATAGGCTGGAATTTGTCCTTAGAGAAATGTAAGAAAAGCTTAATAAAAATACTTCAGTTTAAATATCAACAGCTTGCAATATAGCAAATGAACATAATTAATAGCTACTTAGTAGAATTAACAATTTATAAGATTTTTTTCTCTTAATAACATAAGTTGGAGTTAGCTACATATCAAAATATACACAGCTATTTCTGCCTTTTTAATAGCCATATAATATTCCACTGCAAGGGATGCCGGGGGTGGCTCAGTGGGTTAAGCGTTTGTCTTCAGCTCAGGTCATGATCCTGGGGTCCTGGGATCAAGCCCCATGTCGGACTCCCTGGTCAGTGGGGAGTCTGCTTCTCCATCTGCCTTCCCCCCCACACACTTGTACTCGCTGTCTCTCTCAAATAAACAAAATCTTTAAAAAAAATATTCCACTGCATGGATACACGGTAATTTATTTGACTAAATCATTTTTTTTAAGTTAAAGTATAGTTGACATACAGTATTAGTTTCAGATGTACAACATAGTGATTCAACAATTATATATTTTACAAAATGCTCTCCACAATGAGTATAGTTATCCTCTGTCACCACACAAAGTTATTACAATTTTGACTATATTCCTTGCAAACTGGTGCAGGCACTCTGGAAAACAGTATGGAGGTTCCTCAAAAAGTTAAAAATGTGAACCTCCCTATGACTCAGCATTTGCACTACTAGGTATTTATCCAGTGGATTCAAAAATACTGATTCAAAGGGGCACACACACCCCATTATTTATAGCAGCACTATCAAAAACAGCCAAATGATGGAAAGAGCCCATATGTCCACTGACTGATGAATGGATTAAAAAAAAAGATGTGGTGTATACATGTACATATACATACATACCTACACACGTACACATGGAATATTACTCAGCCATCAAAAAGAATGAAATCTTTCCATTCACAACAATGTGGATGAAACTAGAGTGTATTATGCTAAGCAAAATAAGTCAGAGAAAGACAAATGCCATATGATATTACTCATGTGGAATTTAAGAAACAAAATAGATGAATGTAAGGGAAAGGAAGGAAAAATAAAGTAAGAAAAACAGAGAGGGAAGCAAACCGTAAGAGACTCTTAACCATAGAGAACAAAGTGAGGGTTGCTGGAGGGGAGGTATGTCAGGGAATGGGTTAAATGGGTGATGGACATTAAGGAGGGCATTTGTGATGAGCTCTGGGTGTTATATGTAAGGGATGAATCACTGAATTCTGCTGAAACCAGTACTACACTATATGTTAACTAACTTGAATTTAAATAAAATCTTGGAAGTAAAAAAAAAGAAAAACAATGATTGGATCAGCCAAGAAATCAAACAGGAAATTAAAAAAATACGTGGAGACAAATGAAAATGAAAATACAATGGTCCAAAATCTTTGGGATGCAGCAAAAGCTATTCTAAGAGGGATGTTTATAACAATACAGGCCTACCTCAAGCAGCAAGAAAAAGCTCAAACAACCTACCCCTACCCCTAACAGAGCTAGAAAGACAACAAACACAACTCAAATCCAGCAGAAGGAAGGAAATGACAAAGATTAGAGCAGAAATAAATGATGCAGAATCTAAAGAAACAATAGAACAGATCGGTGAAACCAGGAGCTTGTTATTTGAAAAGGTCAACAAAATTGATACACCTCCAGCCAGACTCATCAAAAAGAGAGAGAGAGGGAGGGAAGGGACTCAAAATCAGAAATGAAAGAGGAGAAGTAACAACAGACACCACGGAAATACAAAGGATTGTAAGAGAATAGTATGAAAAATAATATGCCAACAAACTGGACAGTATAGAAGAAAGGGATAAATTCCTGGAAATATGAAAGCTACCAAAACTGAAACAGAAGAAGTAGAAAATTTGAACAGACTGATCACCAGCAGTGAAATTGAATCAGTAATCCAAAAACTTCCAATAAACAAATGTCCAGAGTCTTCACAGGTGAATTCATCAAACACTTAAAGAAGAGTTAATACCTATTCTTCTCAAACTTTTCCAAAAAAGTAGAAGAGGAAAGAACACTTCCAAATTCATTCAATGAGGCCAGCATTACCCTTGTACCAAAACCACGTAAAGACACCACAAACAGGCCAGTATCTCTGATGAGCATATAATGTGATAATCCTGAATAAAATATTAGCAAACCAAATCCAATAATATATTAAAAAAATCATTCATCACAGTCAGGTGGGATTTATTCCTGGAATGCAAGGGTGATTCAGTATTTATAAATCAATCATTATGATATATCACATCAATAAGAGATAGGATAAATAACATAATTTGCCTCTGTTTTAATAGATCCAGAAAAAGCATTTGACAAAGTATAACATACATTCGTAATGAAAACCCTCAACAAAGTAGGCTTAGAGGGAACATACCTCAACATAATAAAGGCCATATATGAAAAACCCACAACTAGTGTCATACTCATTGGGGAGAAACCAGAGCTTTTCCCCTAAGGTCAGGAACAAGACAAGGATGTCCACACTCACCGCTCTTACTCAACATAGAACTGGAAATCCTAGACAGGAATCAGACAAGAGAAAGGAATAAAAGGCATCCACATTAGTAAGGAAGGAGTAAAATGTTCACTCTTTACAGATGATGTGTTATTATATATAGAAAACTGTAAATACTCCACCAAAAAAACTGCTACAACTGATTAATGAATACAGTAAGGTTACAAAATCAATGTACAGATAACTGTTGCACTAATATTGCAACAACAGAAATTAAGAAAACAATCCCATTTACAATTGTACCAAAAATAATAAAATATCTAGGAATGATTTTAACCAGAGGTGAGAGACCTGTATTCTGAAAACTATAAAACTTTGATAAAAGAAATTGAAGATGACACAAAGAAATGGAAAGACATTCTATGCTCATTGATTAGAAGAACAAATATTGTTAAAATGTTTATACTACCCAAACTAATCTACAGATTTAATGCAATCCTTATGTAAATAACAGCAGCATTTTTCACAGAATTAGCACAAATAATCCTAAAATTTTTATGGAACCACAAAAGACCCGAAATACCCAAACCAATCTTGACAAAGAAAAAACTAGAGATATCAATTCTGGACTTCAAGTTATATTGTGAAACTATAGTAATCAAAGCAGTGTGGTATTGGAACAAAAAGAGACACATACATCAATGGAACAGAATAGAAAGCCCAGAAATAAACCCTTGATTATATGATCAATTTATCTTCAATCAAGGAGGCAAGAATATACAGTGGGAAAAAGACGGTCTCTTCAACAAATGGTGTTGGGAAAACTGGACAGCTGCATGTAAAAGAATGAAACTGACTGCTTTCTTATACCATACACACACACACACACAAAAACTCAACATAGATTAAAGACCGAAATGTGAGACCTGAATCCTAGAAGAGAGTGCAGGCAGTAATTTCTCTGACATTGGCCACAACATCTTCTTAGATAGGTCTTCTGAGGCAAGGGAAACAAAAGCAAAAAATACTTCTGTGACCACATCAAAATAAAAAGTTCCTTCACAGCAAAGGATACAACCAACAAAACTAAAAGACAACCTACTGAATGGGAGAAGATGTCTGCAGATGACATACCCAGTAAAGGGCTAGTATCTAAAACATATAAAGAACTCATACAACTCATCAATTAAAAAGACAATGCAATTAAATGGGCAAGAGATGTGAACAGACACTTCTCCAAAGAAGACATCCAGATGGCCAACAGACACCTGAAAAGATGCTCAACATCACTCATCATCAGGGCGATGCAAATGAAAACCACAATGAGATATCATCTCACAGCTGTCAGAATGGCTAAAATCAAAAATGAACGAAACAACTGTTGGCAAGGATGTGGAGAAATAGGAACCCTTGTGCACTGGAAATGCAAACTGCTGCAGCTACTGAGGAAAACAGTGTGGAGGTTCCTGAAAAAATTAAAAATAGAATTACCCTACTATTTAGTAATTGCACTGCTAGGTATTTACCCAAAGAATACAAAAACACTAATGCAGAGGGATATGTGCACTCCTGTGTATATTGTAGCATTATTTACAATAGCCAAGTTATGGAAGCAGCCTAAGGGTGTTTGCTGATAGATGAATGAATAAAGAAGAAGGGGTATATACATACAATGGAATATTATTCAGCCATAAAAAAATGAAATATTGCCTTTTGCAACAACATGGATGGATCTAAAGACTATAATGGTAAGCCAGAGAAAGACAGATACCATGTGCTTTCACTCATATGTGGAATTTAAGAAAAAAAATTCACAAGGTGAGAGAAAAAAAAAAAGACAAACCAAAAATAGACTCTTAACTATAGAGAACAAATGGTTGCCAGAGGGGAGGTGGATGGGGGGATGGGTGAAATAGGTGAAGGGGATTAATAGTATACTTACCTTGGATGAACACTGAGTAATATATGGAATTGTTGAATCACTGTATTGTACACATGAAACAAATATAACACTGTATGTTAACCACACTGAAATTAAAATAAAAATTAAAACATAATTATTGATAGGTATGTACTTACTGCTATTTTGTTAATTGTTTTCTGGTTGTTTTTAGTTCTCTGTTCCCTTTCTTTTTCTCTTGCTCTCTTCCCGTGTGGTTTGATAACTTTCTTTAGTGTTACACTTAGATTCTTTTTTCGTTATTTTTGTGTATCTGTTATAGGTTTTGGTTTGTGGTTACCATGAGGTTTAAATATAGCATCCAAATATATAGCAGTGTATATTAAGTTGGTGGTCACTGAAGTTCGAACCCATACTAAAAGCACTACAGGGGTGCCTGGGTGGCTCAGTTGATTAAACGTCAGACTCTTGATCTCAGCTCAGGTCTTGATCTCAGGGTTGTGAGTTCAAGCCCCAAGTTGGGCTCCAGGCTGAGTGTGGAGCCTACTTAAAAAATAAATAAAAGCACTTCATATGTATTTCCTCTTTCATATTTTGTGTGTATGATGCCATATTTTACATCTTTCTATTCTACGTATCCCTTACCTAATTTTTGTAGATGTAATTGATTTTACTGCTTTTACCTTTTAACCCTATTAGTAGCTTTATAAGTGATTGATACACTACCTTTACTATGTGTTTGCTTTTACCAGTGAAAATTTTTCCTTTCATAATATTTGTATAGTCATGGTCTTTTCTGCTTAAAGAAGTCCTTTAACCTTTCTTGTAAGGCTGACTTAGTAGTAATGAACTCCTTTAACTTTTGTTTGTTTGGGAAAGTCTTTCTCTCTTTGGTTCTGAATGATAATCTTGACTGGTAGATTATTCTTGGTTTTAGGTTTTTTCCTTTCAGCACTTTGAATGTATCATGCCATTCTCTTCTGGCCTGCAAAGTTTCTGCTGAAAAGTCAGTTAATTTCCTTATAGGGTTTCTCCTGTATTTAACTAGTTAATTTCTCTCGCTGCTTTTAAGATTCCCTCTTGTTTTTAACTTTTACTGTTTTGGTGTGGACTTCTTGGGTTCAGCTTGTTTGGGGCTCTCTGTACTTCCTCGACCTGGATGTCTGTTTCTTTACTCAGGTTAGGGGAGTTTTCAGCTATTATTTCTACAAATAAGTTTTCTGCCCCGTACTTCTTTCTTCTCCTTCTGGGACCCCTATAATGCAAATGTTAGGAGGCTTGATGCTGCAGGGGTCCCTAACCTGTCTTCATTTTTTTCTTAAACTCTTTTTTCTTTTTGATGTTCAGTTTGGGTGGTTTCCATGACCCAGATGACTGATCTTCCAGATTATTGGTCCTTTCTTCTGCGTCCTCTGGTCTGCTATTGCTTCCCTTTAATGTATTTTTCATTGCAGTTACTGTATTCTTCAGCTCCGGTTGGTTTTTTCTTTATAGTTTCTCTTTGTTGAAGTTCTCAGTAAGTTCATCCAGTCTTCTCTCAAGCCTGGTGAGCATCTTTATGACCATTAGTTTGAACTCTCTATCAGGTAGATTGCTTTCTTCCATTTTGTTTAGTTCTTTTTCTGATCTTTTGTCTTGTTCTTTGATTTGGAACATATTCATATTCCTTTGTCTCATTTTGTCTGACTCTCTGTGTTTATTTCTATATATTAAGTAGTTCAACTACATTTCCTGTTTTTTCCTGGTCTACATAGTGGCCTTATGTACAAGGTCCTGCCTCATGTACTGGGCTCCTGCAGAGCCCAGTAGTGTAATCTCCCCTGGTCACCAGAACCAAGTGCCCCAGGTTTCTCCCTGTGTGGGCTGTGTGCACTGTCTTGTGATTGGGCCACAACTGATGTGGGAATGCTGGTAGGTGTGGCTGGCCCCCCTTCCCTGGTGCAAGAATCATTTTGGAGGGACACTTGTCTGGCCTAGGGTGCCAGGTGTGGCAGAGTGGTCGTCCGTTTGGGGAGACATCAGCCCTGACTGAGGCTGCTCGCCAGGTGTGGTGGAGTGGGAGTCACTTTGGAGAGGCACCTGTCAGGGCAGGTAGGTTGGATGAGATGGGTCCATAGGGGAATCCCACTGCAGCACAAGTAGTGCTAGCAAGATAAATACAGAGTGTCAGCTAGGCTGAAGGAGGGCAAGAAAATGGTACCTGCTAGTACTTCCATTACCAGAGAAAGCTCCTACAGATTCCTGCCCCTCCAGCATGCACCCTAAAATTAGTCTCTTTCAGATATAACCCAGGTGCTTTTCAAACTGCTGCTGCTTCACTGGGTCTCTGACCAAGTGACAAAGTGTGCTGATCCCTTTAAGAGCAGAGTCTTGATTCCCAGTTACCCTCTGGCTCTCCTGGAGTTAAATTGTGCTGATTTTCAAAGCTGCTGGAATTAAGCCCCACTTATTTTCAAAGCCATAGGTTACAAGGTCTCATCTTTATAGTGTAGGTACCTAGGGCCTAAGACACCTGATGTGGGGCTTGATCCCCTTCTCCTCAGGGTGGACCTCCACATGTGTGATACTCCTCCTGCTTGTGGGTCTTTATGCTGGGGGTGTGGTACCTGACCATGTCTCTGGTCCTCCAACCCTTCTCATTTTGGCTGCTACTTTATGTCGTTAGCTGTAGTTGATCTGTTCTGCTAATCTTCAGGTTATTTTCAGAGTGACTTGCATTATATGTGTCTGTTGCTTCTAGGTATACATGGAAGGAGGAGAACTCAGAATTCTCCTGTTCTGCTCTCTTCCTAGTCCATTATTGATGAGACATTAGGTTCTTTCAGTTTTGTGCTAATTAAATAAAATGCTTACAATGAATATGCTTTTACCTATACTATTGTATACATGTGTAAGTATGCATATCTCTATAGTAACTTCTAAGTGTTCAAATGATATATGCATTTTAAATTTTGATAATGCCTTATAGAAAGGTAATAAGAATTTATATATGTGTCCACAATGCATGGCAGTGCCTATTTTCCCATACACTTAGCAGCACTGATTATTATCCCAAAAGGTAAGAAGTGATCTCCTGTTATGTTGTGAAAACATGCATTTCTCTCCTGTCGAGGTGTGTCATGTTTACATATATTTAGAGGACATTTGTATTTCCTTTTCTCTGACCTGTCTGGTGAAGCTCTTTGCCTGTTTTCTGTTAGTTCATTGTTCTTTCTCTAATTACTTTAAAATATGATCTAATATCTGTCTACATTTTAAAGAAATTAGCCTGTTGTCTATGATAATTGTTCTCAGTGTGGTTCCTGGACCAGCAGCATCAATATTCCTTGTAAGAAATGCAAATGCTCATGCCTTATCCAGGACCAAGTATCAGGAATTCATCAATTCATGGTTTGATAAGTCTTCCAAGTGGAGGTGATGTACACTAAATTTTAAGAACTGCTGGTCAGTTATATGAGTTGAGATATTTTTGTCCACCTTATTTTCTTTTTCCCCATTTCATCTGTAAACGTTTTTGTGTAAAAGATAACTTTAAAAATCACCACAGTACTGTTTTCACACAGCATTCCTTTGGCTTCTTAGAGTTAGGCTCCAAAGAAGGTCCATATACAGCAGTTGTTGATGTGTCCTTTAAATCTTGTATTCTGTGGCTTCCTTCTTCTCTCCCCCCTTTTTTACTCTTACAGTTTTTTTTATTTTTTAATTTATTTTTTATTATTATGATATATTAGTCACCATACCGTACATCATTACTTACAATTTTTTTGTTGAAGAAACTAAGTATTCACCCTCCAGAGTTCCCCACATTCTGGATTCGGCTAATTGCACACTCCATGTATTTTAATACATTCTCTCTTCCCTGTATTGTATAAAGTGATAAGCAGATCTAGAGTTTTGATGAGACGCAGTTAGGAATTTTCACCAAGAATATTTCCTGGTGGTAATGTGTATCTCTGTTTGATGATACCTAACATGTAATCTCTTTTTAAAATCATATTAACAGCCATTGATGGTTATTATCTAGATCAGTGTTTCTCAACCTTTTTTTAAATTGTTGCTTTGCTAATGAGAATTTTTAGATATTCTTTTCCCAAGTCATATCCCCTTCACACGAAATTTTAACACCACAAGAAAAGTACATATCTGTTTTTGTACTGTGGCCCATTAGAGAGCTACCAACCATTGTAATATTTAAAATTTTCATTCCTGAGAACTAATTTTTAGCCCCTTTGGGGCAGTATTGCTCCTGTCAAGAACCCGTGACCTAGATCTTTTATTAAGAGTTTCATATAATAGTATTTTAACTTCACACATATTCATTTGTTAGCTATCATATGTCTATAAAAAGAATTTCTCATCAACCATTTGCTTATCCTGCAAACAGTTTGTACAGGAAAACAAGAAAGTGCTTAATTCTTTCCCATTTACTAGTTTAAAACGTAGTTGGTTCCCTGGAATGCTTTGTATGATCTGTTCACATTTCTTGCCATTTTTTGTAGGGTTATAGGTTATTTCCTCCTTTATTTTTAGCAGGTTTTTAAAAAAAATGTTATGGATACTAACTCTTTCTGATGTAAGTTGCAAATAATTTTCACCAATTTCTTACTTGCTCTTTACTTGCTTAGGTTGCTTTTTGCCACACAAAAGCTTTTTTGCTGTTATTTTGTTTTATGAACTTAATATTTTCTTTTATGCCTTCTGAGTTTTCTATCATAGAGAAATCTGCAAAGTTAAAAAAAGTTTTTAATATATGCTTCTGTATACTAATGGCTTTATTTTTTATTTTAAATTTACTTGAAGAAATGAGGTGGGATACAACCTAATTCTTTCCAGATAACACTGATTTTTAAAATGATATGTTAATCAGTCATGCTGTTTTCTTTCATTGTGCTACTCGGTTTTATGGGGATGGGAGATGCCATAGCTCTGTGTCCACCTGGAAATTTAGTGTGGGGCTACACATTACCCATGTGCTTTGCTAGGAACTGTCTTATAATTCATTTTAGGAGAACTGCTATTACCAGTTGCTGCATAGCTGTTGAAAAAAAGGTCACTGGTCTTTTTAAAAATAATTTATCAGACTCCTGTTCTGCTTTTGGTGGGCAAGTAATTTGGAAGGAACTCACATTGAAAACAACTAAAAATCCTGGTTAAAATACAAAATATTCAAAGAACAGTCAAGATATTAAGGATCTACTAGCCAAATTGTGAAAGAAAATGGGAGTTTAGGGGGCACCTGGGTGGCTCAGTCATTAGGCGTCTGCCTTTAGCCCAGGTCATAATCCCAGCGTTCTGGGCTCAAGCTCTGCATCGGGCTCCCTGCTCATTGGGAAGCCTGCTTCTCCCTCTCCCACTGCCCCTGCTTGTGTTCCCTCTCTCGCTGCCTCTCTCTCTGTCAAATAAATAAATAATATCTGAAAGAAAGAAAAAGAAAGAAAAGAAAAGAAAAGAAAAAAGAAAAGAAAAAGAAAGAAAATGGGAATTTAGGAGCACCAGTGGGCCAAGGCCACTTAGCTCTGGGGGCATTTTTCTTCTTGTGACTAAACTTGGGCTTTGTTTTTTGTGTGTGTGTGTGTTTTTTTTTAATAATAATTTTTTATTATGTTAGTCACCATACAATACATCCCTAGTTTTTGATGTAAAGTTCCATGATTCATTACTTGCGTATAACACCCAGTGCACCATGCAATACGTGCCCTCCTTAATACCCATCACCGGCCTATCCCAGTCCCCCACCCCTCTCCCCTCTGAAGCCCTCAGTTTGTTTCCCAGAGTCCATAGTGTCTCATGGTTCATTCCCCCTTCTGGTTACCCCCCCACCTTCTTCCCTTCCTTCTCCTACCGATCTTCCTACTTCTTATGTTCCACAAATGAGTGAAACCATATGATAATTGTCTTTCTCTGCTTGACTTATTTCACTTAGCATTATCTCCTCCAGTCCTGTCCCTGTTGCTGCAAATGTTGAGAAATCGTTCTTTTTGATGGCTGAGTAGTATTCCATTGTATATGTGGACCACATCTTCTTAATCCAGTTATCTGTTGAAGGGTATCTCAGCTCCTTCCACAATTTAGCTTTGTTTGTGGCTTTCTCCTAGGGCAAGGGGGCAGATGTCAAGACCCAGGGCCTATCCAAGGAGAGTAGGTCAGCATACTTTACTAGAACACTGGGCTCTGGAAAAAATAATCCCCTGCAAGTTTGTGTGGGAATAGAAATCTTATTTCAAGTTTTGGTAGCATAGGAAGAGTAGTATTAAACTGCTTGATGATGTTATTTAAACAGCATTAGTTGTGGGACACCTGGGTCTGCCTTGGGCTCAGGTCATGATCCCAGAATCCTGGGATCAAGCCCTACCTCAGGCTGCTTCTCCCTCTCCTTCTGCCTACCGCTCCCCCTGCTTGTGCTCTATCTCACTGTCTCTCTCTGTCTGTCAAATGGATAAATAAAATCTTTAAAATAAAAAAAAATAAACAGCATTAGTTCTTGTCCAGATAACTTGACCACAATATAAGTTTTACATGTAAGTGCTGCTTTTGCCTTATAGTTTTAGATTGAGTTCATTAAGAAACAGTATCAAGTCTGCAGTGAAAGCTAATTTCCAAAGCTATTCAGTTGTTGAGGGCAGTTCTGGTTCAGAAAAATTTCATTCTTTTTTTTTTTTTAATAATTTTTATTTTGTTATATTAGTCACCATACAGTACATCCCCAGTTTTTGATGTAAAGTTCCATGATTCGTTATTTGCGTATAACACCCAGTGCACCATGCAATACGTGCCCTCCTTATTACCCATCACCAGCCTATCCCAGTCCCCCACCTCCCTCCCCTCTGAAGCCCTCAGTTTGTTTCCCAGAGTCCACAGTCTCTCCTGGTTCATTCCCCCTTCTGATTACCCCCCCTTCATTCTTCCCTTCCTTCTCCTACCAATCTTCCTATTTCTTATGTTTCATAAATGAGTGAAACCATATGATAATTGTCTTTCTCTGCTTGACTTATTTCACTCAGCATTATCTCCTCCAGTGCCGTCCGTGTTGCTGCAAATGTTGTGTACAATGGAATATTACTCAGAAAAATTTCATTCTTGACTTTGAGATCAACAAAGCGCAATAACTTTACTGCTTTTAAGCCATTAACTGCTGTGTGGTACAGCAAGGCAGGTTTTTGAACTTCTATTCCCGACAAAACTTCAGCGCTAACAATGGTTCGATCCCCCAAATCAGATGAAGTTCATGTTAACATTACTGGTTCATAAACACATTCAATTTATTTTTTTGAAAAATACTTGCTAAAGAATTAATACAATGAATAATCATAGGCTTTTTAAACACCTTACATTTTTATAAGTTTTGTAAATTTGCCTAGGCCATTTTCTTCTATCCATGTTTTTCAACACCATCTAATTCCTCCCTACATTGTATTGGTTTAGTTCTTTCTCACCTATGACTTTGAAAACATTCTAGCCTGTAGTTGTTCCACACTGACTAGTCATAGAAGCTAATTTTTCATCACTTCAAACTTGGCATTGACTCCTTGAATAAACAACTGAGTAATATTAGTAACATCTGTTGACTCATCACAATCCAAGGAAACCATTCAACATTATGTCTTGTTTTTTAATTAACTGTTGGTGGTTTTCCCAACACCCTCAACTTTTTGAGAAGCTGTTCTCACTTTAGAGGCTAATAATCTTAAACAAACTTATTTTCTCTGGACACATTTCTTTAGGCACTGCAATTTAAAATGATATGGTTAATCCATTACCAATAAATGGCTTTCCTTGTTTGGCTAACAAGCCACTTAGAAACTTACTTTTGTTGACATCTCATTTTAATTGTTAAACTCTAATTTTTCTGAACATTGCTTTCCTGTGAGTCAAATATATGGCAAGGAGTGCTTAGTCTAGTAGTGTTCATCTATATCTTTATTTTTTAGGACAACTATAGTGTCATTGCATAATAAATACAGTGCTTTACTGTCTAGGTCAGTAACTATCATTTATACTCCACTATGCCTTAAAAATGCAAAATTTGAAGTTTACTTTCTCTTTTTCTTCTCGTTTTGACACAATGGATGTATGTGGTTAACGCCCCTAGCACTTGAAGTTCTATCAGCTGTGCCCCTGCAGTTTGTAGTGCGTGGAAGAAGCAGTGCAAAGTGATGTGAGTGTTGCATACTGTCTGCCATCCCTTTTGCAACAACTCCACTCTGCCTCTGTAGTGTGAAAGCAGGCATACCTAATATATATACAAAAAGTGTGGCTGTGTTTGCATGAAATTTGATTTACAGGCACTGAAATTTGAATTTGCTATAATTCTCTCATGTCTCAAAATGTTATTTTTTTCCAACCCCTTAAAAATGTAAAAACCGTTCTTAGCTTTCCAAACTGTACACAAACAGGCATTGGTTCCAGTTTGGCCCACAGGCTGTTTGCTGACCCCTGTGGTGGAGCATAAAGTCTTTGGTAAATACATTTATTGTTGAAATTTGAAAGTTTTCCTTTGGAATCAGGAAAAAGACCGTGATGTCCACTTTCTCCACTGTATTTGTCACCATTGTATTCAGCTATAGACTTGGAGTCTCTGTCAGTACAGTAAGGCTAAATATGTATATGTATAATACATTTATATGGATTGGAAAGGAAACAATTCATTTGCTGATGTTATAATTATATATGTAGAAAATCTAAAAAAATACAGAGAAATTATTGGAATTAAAAAGATAATTTAACAAATTTCCTAGCTATAAACACAATATACAAAAACTTTTTTCCCATAAAACATCAACAAATAGAATTTTTTAAAAAAGATACTGCTATAAAAACATTTTAAAAATCTAGTTTTGCCGATCTTTTCCTAACCTCTTGGGGTGGATATCTGTTAAGTTGTAGCATTTATTTTTATATTATCTGTATTTAAAGTTCCTCCTACGTACTGTTTCAGCTGAATCCCACAAGTTTTGATATGAAATTTTTTATTATAACTTCAAAATATTAACTAGTTTTCATTAATTTTTTTTGTCCTTTGGGTTATTTAGAAGTATAATTCTTAATTTTCAAACAATTAGGATTTTCTACTTTCTGTTATAGATTTCTAACATTAGAGTGTGGAACAGACTCTGAATTTGCATAGTCTTAAGTGTTACTCTTAGAAGATAATACATATATATGGCATATGCCATATACCACTATAATATATATATATATTTAGTGTGTGTGTGTGTGTATCCCCTTTGATCAGGGCAAAAATCATCTACCTAAAATAAATAATTGGAAAAAATGGATGTCATTACATTGTTTTAAAAATAAAAGATTCTAGGGGCACCTGGGTGGCTCAATCAGTTAGGTGTCTGACTCTTAGTTTTGGCTTAGGTCATGATCTCATGGGTCGTGAGATCAAGCCCCATCTCGGGCCCTCCACTCAGCTGGGAGTCTGCTTGGAGATTCTCTCCCTCTGCTCCTCTCCCCAATTACACTCCCTCTTTCTCTCTTTCGAATAAATAAATCTTTAAAAAAAATTAAAAGATTCTATAAACTCTTGTTTTTTAAAGTATAAACAGTATTCCTTTTTTCATAGATCAGAACTCCTTGCCACAAAAGCATATAAAAACTAGGTTTATATTACTTTCTTAGATGATTATTTTAACCAAAATCTTTTCATACAGTTCATCATTTTTAAAGCATACATTAGTTAATTATTCTTTTATTTTAATTAAATGTTACAGGATATGGAGCCTAGTAGATCATGCACTAATAGCAAGGTGTAATATGGAAGAACCAATTCGTTGTGCAGCTGTAAATGTAGATGGAATCCATCTTGCCCTTGGAATGAAGGATGGCTCATTCACTGTCCTTAGAGTAAGGTATGGTATTGGGGTAGAAATAGAAACAAATAGTAAATTTCTGTTAAGTGATAATGTGCAATACTCATTGTTTTTACCCATTTCATTTTCACCCTCCTTTTGTATTAACATATATACACACACATATATATTTCAGATATTAGTTTTATTTAAATATATTTATAAAAATGGCTCTGTCAGAAAATTGTTAACTCAAAAACCTTGGTTTAGGGGCTTAAGAATGCTTAGTGGATTAATCGCTAAAATTTTGAGCTATAAATTTGGGTTTCGTCTTCCATTCCTTGGTAGTATTGATTTTTAGTAATGATCCTCTGCCATTGGTGGAGGGGGCTGGTGGTGACCTTGAGGCAGTTAAAAATGGGTGAAAGGATTTTTGTTGTTATTTGCAGCTTTATTCTTTGAAAAAAAAAATGCCTGCATCTTTTCTTGTTTGTTTGCATAATTAGAAAAGTTAAACAAATTTGTTAAAGCAGTTCGCATCTCATGTTGAATTATAGGTCCGGTGCATTCAATTGAGTTCTATATAGCTGTTAAAAGTTTTGCTGTAGGGGCGCCTGAATGGCTCAATAGGTTAAGCACCTGACTCTTGATTTTGGCACAGGTCATGATATCAGGGTTGTGAGATCAGACGCCCTATTGGGCACAGAGCCTTCTTAAGATTCTCTCTCTCCTTTGACTCCCCCCACCCCAACTATCATGCCCTCTTTCTTAAAAACGAAAACACACTTTGCTGTAGTTCCATGTGTGTTCACAAGCATATGTATGTATGAAATCCTTCTTTTCTAGCTTAGTGAATGGTAGGACCCTTTCAGTTGCCCAATCCAGAAACCATTAATTCCCTTGTCTAGTTAATCACAGAGTTCTGGAGAATCTACTTTCCAAGTAGCTTTTAAATTAATCTGCTTCCTCCCGTTCTCACCATTGTACTCTTGTATAGGCTTCTTCCATCTAACTGGATTGGTGGGGTAGCACTGCAGCTGGTCTCCTTACCTCCTGTTTTGCTTCCCTCAAGACTTTTTTTACTCTACGTTTATAGTGATGCCTTTTAAAACACATTTGTTTGCAGCCCTCCTCTTTGGTAAAAGCTTCACACTGTCCCCAGGTTGAAGTTGATAAGCCTTAACATAGCCAGTAGTGCCCATCTCTCCAGCCTGTTTCTTTCTGCCTCGGTCTCTTTCTTCAACTGTATGAAATAGCTTTTGCTTCTTCAGATACATCATGTTCTCTTGTACTTCTGAGTTTCTCTAGTTGCTGACTCTTTTCTTGAGACAGGTTTTTACAGTGAAATATGCTGAGATTTTTCTCTTCTACTTTTTTAATTGTGATAAAATATATGTGTAATATAAAATTTACCATTTTAACCATGTTTCAAAATTCAGTGGCATAAGTACATTTACATTGTTTTGCAACAAGAATTTAAGATGCTTGTAAAAACCCCTAAGAGTTCCTCTCATATTGCTTCTATGCATTAAAAATAGTGATTATTTTTGTTAATTGTACATTTACTTGTCCTTTCAATTGTATGCAAGTAATTGGGTGAATAAGTTCTTATCTCTTATAAGTCATTATTTCAGCAACTGAGTCCACATTGCTGACAGGACCATTGGAATGGTGATTATAACTATTAAATGCCTTTGTAGTTTAACCACAAAATTTTAACTTACAAAATATTCTTAATCCTAGATTTCCCTGGTCACTGTTTTCTTCTTGGTTTGCAATACATATTCTCCATATCATAAAGCAGACTTTATAAGTGTAGCAGTCTTAAAGTACCCTCACAGGAGTAGTCACGCTATGATTGGAGGAACATAGACTAGATTCACATCTAACACACTGATTCTTAATGTGGGGTACAAGGCGATGTGCCAGCACAGTCACATGACTTCTAGAGCATCTCTCTTCCTTTTGATAAAAAATGTTACCAATTTTATGTTAAAAGAAATATATCATGGAGTCAAATGAAAAAATGCAAATATTTTTCAAATTAAAAGATTCATATATGTAAAACTTTGACTTGTAGAAGGCTGCATGGTGTTATCCACAGCAAACTCCTCAGAGTCACTCATTCATTCTCATGAGTAGGTAGGAAGACTTCAGTGGAAGAGCTTGATAAGCACAATTAATAAATTTCCTGGGGATAGAATAAGGTTTCCCGAAGAGTATGGGATAGACTTTAGTTGTAAAAGCATTTTCGTTTTAGATTCTACCAGCAGCTAGCCATTTGTCTGTTTCTGACAGTGTCACTACCACATTATATCAACTGCAAAAGGATTAGGAGAATTTTTCCCTAAGTAATCACACATTCATTTAAAAACTTTTTTCAACCTACTTTATTTTGTCTGTCCCATTTCTTGGGAATAATTAAGTCCCTAAAGTTGTTTCCTGGTTTTAAAAGGTAACTTTGTATAGGTCCATTATTTTTTCACATCAAAGGTTTTTGTCCCTCTCTAGCCCTGAAAGAGCACTATCAAAACATGCTCAAGTAGGGTGTCTGGGTGGCTCAGTCACTTGAGCATCCGACTCTTGATTTTGGCTCAGGTCATGATTTTGGGATTCTGAGATTGAGCCCCTTGTTGGGCTCCACACTCAGCGGGGAGTCTGCTTGAGATTGTTTCTCTCCCTCTTCCCACCTCCCACAACACTTGCTTTCTCGCTCTCGAATAAATAAATAAATCTTTAAATAAATAAATAAAATTAATTAAACAACATGCTCAAGTATATCCTGTTTTAAAATGACTACCTCAAACCTAAATCCCCTCTAATTATATCACATTTCTACTCTTTCACAGTAAAATTCTCAAAAAACTAAGTAATTTACTGTCTGTTTTCTTCTAATTATTGACTTAATACCCATGATGCAGTATAGCTTTTGCCTTCATCTTTACATTGAAAAATTCTTGCTTATAGAACCCTGTTACTAAAGCCGGGAAATATTTTTTGCTTTTCATCTAGGTTGATTCTCAGCAGTATTTGGCCCCCTTAACCATTTGCTCCCTCTCAAAGCGTTCTCTTCCCAGGCTTTGAATATTAATTCTCTTTCTCTTTTCAGCCTACTTCTCCTGCTTCCATTTTCTTTATAGGCTAATTTATCTTCTGCCTACCATTAAGTATTGGAGGGCCTCAAAGCTGAGACCTAGGTTTTCTATTCGTCTGTCTTTTTCCCTAGGTAATCTCATCCTGCCTCCAGCTTCAGTTACCACCTGTAGCCTGATGGTCCCAGATACGTAGTTCTGGCCCTGATCTCTCCACTGAATTCCAGTTGTGTAATCCAGTTGTGTGTTTAACATCACTTGAATGTCTCAAAGGCTGCTGCAATTCAGCATGTCCAAAACTGAACTTAGGTTCCTCCCTCCCGGCTAAAAATGTTAACTCAAAAATTAAGGCTAAAAACCTTAAGATTTGTGAGGGCTTTTGTGATTTTCCCTCAGTCTCTCTCATCAGACTCATCTCACACTCTAGCCCCTTTGCTTGTTGTCAGTACAGCTACATTTTATTGGCAACAAGCGGAGCTTCAGTTCTTTGTCTTGCTGTCAGCTCTTTCACATACATCTCTGCTGGAACGTGGGCCCTTCACCTCCCAATTCCTGGCTTCTGCTAAGCGATTAATCTCGTTAACTCCTCAGAATGAAGTTTAACTTCTACTTCCTTTGGTCTGTCTGCACTAACTCCCCAGCTAGGAACTGTCTTCCTGTTCTATGCTGTGAGCAGCACTGTACTTTCACTTCTGTGATGTGTTACAAATTGCTAATGTATGAATATTCCCAGGCTTTGGCCGGCCTCCCTGTTTCCTAAAGAAACCATAGAATTCACATATCAGTTTTCCAGAAGACTTAATTGAGAATTTTTAAAAATTAATACACTTTCATCTAATAGTCTTCTTTCCTGTAAGTTTGTCAAACTTCATGAGAGAAGATAGTCACAATTCATAAGTTGGTGCAGTAACGTAATACATACTATAAAAGAGTCCATCAGAGCTGTGTGTGTGTATGTGTGTTCACATGTGCGTGCACACCTGTGTGTGTGTTGGTAAACAAGGACATAAACCACACTTATTTCTCTCATTACCTGGGAACAATTAAGTCTCTAGGAAAAAGGTTGTATACACCAAAATAGTTCTGAAGAATTTTCAGGGAACATTTAAATTGTTTGTGAACAAGAATAGAATGATAAAATCTTTAATAAAGAACTGGCATAAAGAGTAAAAGCTATCAAATAGTGCCTTAGATGTTTTCTTAAAAATCTTGTTCTTTGTCATATGGATGGATAGGTGGATGGATAAATATGGAGAAAAGGAAATCAGATGTGTGGACTTTATTAAAACATAAAGGAAGGGGTCACTGGGAAAGGCAGAAGTCGCTGCACAAGTCTGCGCTTGGGTGGAGAACCTTGTAAGTTGCAGGGTTTAAGACAAAAGTGATGTTGACCAGGAAAGCTTTTTTTTAAAAAAGGATTTTCTTCATCTTTTTTTGATCCCCTTTTATATAGTTTTGATCCCCTTTTATGTAGTTTGGGGCTGATCTCTTACTTTGTATGATTAACACCAGGGTAAAGCTTTTTTTAAAAAAAGGTTTTTCTTCATTTGTCTTGTTTTAATCCCCTTTTATATAGTTTTGATCCCCTTTTATATAGTTAAGGGCTGATCTCTTACTTTGCATGATTAACACCAGGGTAAAGCCCAAATTCCTTAGCAGCACATCAGATTTGTCACACATTGTCTTCAGTGTATCTCTTTAACCCCATCAAGTCACTACTTTTCCCACTTAGTCTTATATCTACATCGTGGTATCTGCTATTCTCCATATGTGCCTTATACTTGCATACATCCATGCTGTGTCTTTTTCCTGGAAAACCTTTCCTCATCTTTTATTCTTAGCCAGATCCTCAGGTTTTATGCTCAAAATATAGATATCATTCTTCCTTGGTCCCTTCCTGCCTTTAGTCTAGTCTTAACCCTTTTTCAGTATTTCTTACAGAATTTCCCACATACCTTTTGAGCACTCAACATTTTATCAGATATAAAGTACAATTACTTTCTATCCATCTCTCACAGAAGATGAGTTCTTCTTTGTATCCCGTATGCCTAAAACACAGTTGTTAGTATGTGTTACTGAAAAAGAAATTGAGTTTGATTGCTTAAAATTGTCCACTTAGAAACCTTAAAAATTGAGAAATTTCAATTTAAACTTTTAAAATAATTATGTACATGGAGCATTTCAGGTGGGTAATGCAAAATTTAAATCGAAAAGTTCTTGGCATTAATTGAAAATAGGAATTCTCACTTCCTCCTGCTCCTTCTCCTTTACTGCCTCCCTCTTCTCCCCCTCTCCACCAACTCCCCACAACTTTGGAAATTCAGTGGTGTTAAACTAAGTGTTTATCCATTTGTATGACTGCTATCAATCCTGTATTATTTTGGAAACTCAGTTATAAGGCATCAGTGAAAAAAGTGTTTAACTTTCCTGGTTGACATGGTCTCTAATTGGGAAGAATTTGTATTAAAAAAAGTCAGGTTGAAATAAAAATAGTGTAGCTATATAAAGATAAACATTCAAATATGTTACTGAAATAATACAAATCAATTCTTCTTTTCTTTATTTCCTGAATGTAATTTTGTACATTTGTCTCATTACAAAAATTTATTTGAAAATCACGGTGTTTATAATTAAGCATTTTTCATAAACTCAGTATTTCCAAGGAGCTTCATCATAAAAATCTGTGACTTTATCTCCCTTATTATATGACTCTGGAAATTTAGAATGAATCTTTAAACTACTTTAAAGTAATTAAAGAACCGAGATTCAGCATTTTCCTTTACTTTCAGCATATGTTGTCCTCATATATTTCTGTTCAAGAAAGTAATTGTTCCTGAATTAATATTTGTCTCATGTATATTTGCTTTGTGATTTATAAATACTTGATGTAGCCTCCCAGCCATTTTAGACATATTTGAAACTGAAACTAATTCTGTAATGACTTGATTTCATGTGTTCTCATTATTTTTTCTTTACAGAGATATGACCGAAGTTGTACATATTAAAGATAGGAAGGAAGCAATTCATGAGTTAAAATACTCACCAGATGGAACTTACCTTGCTGTTGGGTGTAATGACAGCTCGGTTGATATCTATGGCGTTGCGCAACGTTATAAAAAAATGGGGGAATGTGTTGGATCACTTAGTTTCATCACGCATCTGGACTGGTCCTCAGACAGTAGATATTTACAGACAAATGATGGAAATGGGAAAAGACTTTTTTATAGAATGCCAGGTAATAGTTTCTAATAAATTGTATGTAATTTGTAGGTTTTGAGTGCCTATAAAATATTTTGGAATTTGAGTAGAAGCAGAGTGTAAAATACATTTGATTATAGGATATTAAAGAAGATCTGAGCTAATATTTCAGGCCTTGTGATCTTTTCTATAAGGCTGCTTATTATATTGAAATTCTTTAAATTTTAATCCTTCATAATTAAAACTTCGGTTGGAGGATCTAAGACCTACTTTATGTCAAATTCTATGCTATGTGAGTGGTATTTGGTAAAGTCCTAGCGTACATTAGAAAGTCAAAATGCCATTTCTATGGGTGGAACTAATTAAATATAATCGCTAAAAATGTCTGACCACAAGTTGGGGTTTTTTGTCGTTACTTCAAATAAATTTTGCAAATGCCCATAATATAGCTAACTAAATTTGAAAAACAGTTTCCATCAAAGATTTTTTAAAAGAATAAAGGCAATCATCAAAATATTATCTCTGTACTTCATTAGTATGATACTTAATGAATTAACCAGTTTTCTAACAACTTATTTAATAAGACTAGGTACATAATTAAATAAATACATCTCCCCAACAGTTTTTCATTAATAATCTGTTTGTAACGAAAAGTGACTGAATCCTAAAGTCCTATTCCCTAGTGTATTACTTCTTGCTCATCCTTCCTTCTTGGTCGTTTTCAGTTTTCTTTTTTCTCAATCATGCATCTTCTTGGGTTTCTTATTTAATAGCTGATTTGCCACTTTCATATAGCTTTTACTTGTTCTAACTTACCCTGTTGTGACTAATCTAGCATGATTTTAATAGGGTTGTTTATTCTCCACATGAGTGACCTGCTGAGCTACATTAGAATCCAATCTATGTGTGTCTCTGTATAGTTTTGGTAGGGGCTTTTTTTTTTTTTTAATTCCTTGCATTTAACTTTCTTCTTTCCTTACTGTATTCACCTACCTATTCATAATACTCTCCTTTAACTGTGGTAGGAAGGTATTTAAATTTTGGAGTTTGCCATGTTATCAGTATAATTTATCAGATATTTATAATTTATCAGTATATTTGAGAAAAAATAACTTCTTAAATAACTTCTAAAAAATAACTATGATTTCTTTTTAGGAGGAAAAGAAGTGACAAACAAAGAAGAAATAAAAGGTGTTCATTGGGCTTCATGGACATGTGTCTCAGGCCTTGAAGTAAATGGAATTTGGCCCAAGTATTCAGATATCAATGACATAAATTCAGTAGATGGAAATTATATTGGCCAAGTTTTAGTTACAGCTGATGACTATGGAATTATAAAATTATTCCGGTATCCTTGTTTGAGAAAAGGTATCTTTTCTTTCAAAATATAAGTTCAGGTCACAGTTTGGAAACGGTTGGTTGGCTAGTTTTCATATACAGGTGTGTTTTTTGCTTAGAACCTTAACATATATTGCTTTGACATTTGTATACTTTGTATAACAGAGTAAGAAAAATAAGGGGTCGTATTGGTTATTCTCTACACATTTTATGTATCACTTTTTTTTGGATCTCTTCTTAAATGATGATATTAATCATTCTGTTCATTGACTTAGGGATACTTAAATGAAATTCTGTATTAGTTACTTATCCCATGCCTTATTCCATAAAGTATTTGAGTCTGCTTATAGTAAGTCCATAAGTACTAAAATAATTACATGAATACAAAATTTAGTATCAGGAAATTAGTTATGTAGAGACCAAAAATAAGGCAGGGCACAAAGTAATGTTCATCATAGCTATTTTTTAAACTTTTTTTTTTTTTTTTTTGCTTTGTTGAGTATAGTTGACACACATGGATTCATTGATTGATTGATTGATTCAGTAAACTTGTCCCAACATGGGGCTTGAACTCATGACCGTAAGATCAAGAGTTGCATGCTGTACTGACTGAGCCAGCCAGGCATGCCCCTTATCATAGCTATTTTTTTAAAGAAAAGCATTTTTTACTATTCAGGGAAAGCAAAGTTTTTTTTCCTGAGATTTAGTTCTCAAAGAATTCTCTTCCAATAGTATGGAGCTTTAGATTAGGTGCAGTGAGTGTATTCCTAGAGCATTAACATATATAGCAAATGTAATAATGATTTTTACCTGGTTGTTGATAAAAGCTTTTAGATGAATGTTAAAATGCATTTCAGTAAAAGGTGATTATGGGAATAGCTGGAATAGTTGTATTTAAATAGGTAGTTCATTGATGTCAAACTTAAGGGTCCGATTTTCCCATAAGTCTATGCTAGCATTTCTGTCGTGCCTTTACAGCAAATTGGTAAATTCCAGATATTGCTACCTAATGCCATGTTGTTGATTCTTGCTTGCAGGTTGTCACCTTCCTAGATGCATGTGAAATTGCATCCATAAGTAATGCTAAGTGTGTTAATAAAGGCTAGCTAAATCTCTAATAATTAAAATACCTATTTCTGGATCTCACCACGTAGCCAGGACATGAGAGTCACCAGGCACAACAGATTTTATTATGACTCAAAATGAGACTTGCTTCGTTAGAAGGTGTGTGAGATTCAGTAAGATTAAGCAGGATGATCTGAATCTTCTACTAGGAGAGAAATTGCTGCATCATAGAGAATTTATAAGAATTTATAAGACATTGCTTCTACTCAATGTTTCATACACCGACTCTGCAAAAACAAAAATAGTATTCCAAGCATTCTTAGTCAAGTGAATGGGATTTATTGACAGTTTTTTATGTTTTACAGTTTATTGACAGTATCTTTGTTGCACGGTAGTTTTATTTTCAAAATGTATAGTAATAATTGTGGGAATATTTTACTCAAGTTTTCAGAAAAATTAGTCTTGTTTAGTCACTGCTTCCAGAATATAAATTGATTTCCTTATTTTTCTTTTTATTAGATTTTTGTGAGAAATTTTATGGTAAGGGTTTTTATTTCTAGGCACTTGTGAGTTAGCTTGAGACTATGTGTAAGTAATTGGGAGAACAGAAGATAGGATATAACTACTGCAGGGCGCCTGGGTGGCACAGCGGTTAAGCGTCTGCCTTCGGCTCAGGGCGTGATCCCGGGCGTTATGGGATCGAGCCCCACATCAGGCTCCTCCGCTAGGAGCCTGCTTCTTCCTCTCCCACTCCCCCTGCTTGTGTTCCTTCTCTCACTGGCTGTCTCTCTGTCAAATAAATAAATAAATCTTTTTTTTAAAAAAAGGATATAACTACTGCATCTTTAAAGAATTCGTACAAATATTTTAAGATTCTGTGTTTATTGAATTCACGTACTTGCATAAAGTTAGCAGTATTACTAGAAAAATTACTTTTTACATTAATTTTGTTGTACATTCTTTCATACATTAAGTTGTATTATTGATCAAACTTAAGTTTGGGAAAAGAGTGTGTCTACTGTAGTAATACATGTTAGATTGTTAGATATCTACTTAAGTAATAATCCATTACATTCTAAGAAGTGTAGCATTTACAAAATGTGGAAGGACGTTAAATAATAGAAGTGGCTTATATTGTAGAATCATTGTAATTCGGACACAAAATGTATGAGATTAGCTCATTGAGAATGATCCTCTTCCATATTTAGCCCCCTTGAATCCTAGCCCAAAGCATTACTTCTCCTTTCTTTTTTCCCATTAGTGTCCTCTTTCTATCTAAATTCTTTTGCTCTTGACAGTAATTTCTCTCAAATAATCAGACTCTTCCCAGGCAGCAGCACATGGGCTATGGTAAAGGGTGAGGAGGTGGGGATACAGGAGGATGGAGAGGTGAAGGCAGGGTTGTTGTAAGCTAACACCTCCATCACTGTTACTAGTTGCCAACACTTTCTCTCTACTTGTTGACCAATGAAAATTTGTATTTGATAAAAATCTTTCTCTAGATTTGATGAGAAAATTCATTGGGAAAAACAAACATCAAACAAAAAAATTTATGTTGGAGATTTACTCATGACTTGTTTTTTAAGATTCATCCATATTGTTGCATGTAGTTCTAGTGTATTCTTCCTGGTGGTAAAATACTGCATCGTGAATATATGATATAATTCATGCATTTATTATTCTCCTGTGATGGACGTTTGGGTCATTTCCTGTTTTTTGCTATTAGATGCAAGTTTCTCAAAGATGTATACTTAGGAGTGAAATTGCTGCGTCATAGAGAATTTATAAGAAAATGCCAGATTGTTTCCCAAAGTAGTTAGACCATTTTAAAAACCCTGTTGATCCACATCCTTTTCAGTACTTGGTGCTGCCACGCTTTTTAATTTGTGTACATCTAATTAGTATAAATGATGTCACATTGTGGTCTTAATTTCATTTGTCTAACAAGATCATCTTTCCCATTATTTTTGGTTTTCTGCATTTCCTCTTCTGTCAAGCACAGGTTAATATCTTTTGCCTATTTTTCTGTAGAGTTGTTTTCTTTTACTAATTTGTTAAAGTTTTTTCATATACTCTAGAAACAAATGATTTGTAATTTTTATGGGTTGCAAATGTCTTTTCCCAGTTTATGACTTATTATAATAATAATTACAATGACTTACTATAATAATTATTGTCTTTTCTTGACCAGTTGTTAAATTTCAATATAGTCAAATCTATTTATCTCTTTTTTTAATGAGTAGCTCGGTTTTGTGTATTAAAATATTATCATACTAGGGTCAGAAAGATAGTCTCATGTATTTTATAAAGAAGTATTAAGGTCAGAGTGGCTGGCTGGCTCAATCCGAGGAGCTTGTGCTGTGACTCTTGATCTTGGGGTTGCGAGTTCGAGCCCCACACTGGATGTAGAGATCACTTAAAAATAAAAAAATCTACGTTTGATCTTAGCCAAAAGGCAGAGAAGTGATAAAAAAAAATTTTTTTTAAATCTTTGAAAAAAAATCATTAAAACATAGTTAAATGGGGAAAAAATCTTTTGTCATATTGCTACAATTTTTGAAGAGATTTAGTTCATATTAATTTTATGTTAAAATATACTTTAAAACAAATAAGAAATGGGATCATCAAAACAGAAATATTTCAGTATATTGCTTTACACTCTCCAAGAATTATCATCCCCTTCTCCTTTAAATTAGGAAAGTTTCTATTACCGTTCTAGCTTGCTTTGATAAATCTTCTCTCTGAGATATTAGTTCTAATTGATAACACACTCTTTAGGCCTTAACTATTCTTTTATCATTTCCTGTCATAGGCCAGAGTTTTCATAGTTAAGGGACTTTGAGAGCTTATAACCTAATTTATATCAGAATGGAAATGGAGTCCAAGAGAGGGTGTGATGTGCTTGAGTACCTGTGCTGTTAAGCCATCAAGCTGACTTGAGCTTTAGTCTTTTTATTTCAACTTTAATATTCTTTACACATTATACTTTTGTCCCCTTTCATAATTAAAAGGGTTGGAGTCATGTTCATGCCCTCTCATTTTCTTCACTACTCTTCTTCCCTCCTCTACAATCTATCCAACTCAACCATGCAGGCATAATAAGGGGAAATGTAATCTTTGTCTTTCTCTTTCTTCAGGTATCTAATGAATATTTCCTACATACCAGGCACTAGGGATATAGAGTAAACAAGATGCCATCCTGTCCTAAGGAGCTTATAGATTATTACAAGAATTAATAAGTAAATAGACCATTACTTTTCAGTGTCTTAAGTATACTCACATAGGGTAATCACAGGGAATTCCGGAAACACGTAGGACAGTATACTTGGTCTTGGTGAGTCAGATTCACTTGATGAAAGATGTGACATTTAGGTTCACTTTTAAATTATCTGTTTATCATAGTTACATAAGCAGTTCTGGTTATTTGATAATTATTAATATAGTCCCTTTAATTAGAAATAATTGGTTTCCCTTAGACTTATTCTACAACTTTTTTGTTAAGCTGCCTTGGTTCTTTCTTAGAGAGGGATTGATCTTTGAAAAGTCATAGAATATAATTTGTAAGGGACTTACAGGATTATTTACACCTCTCTTGGGGCTATTGCCCAGTATAATTAATCTGAATAGTGCCTCATAAACTCTTCATGTACCTAAACATGACAATATTAGTACATCTTAAAAGCTTGGAATTTTGTTTCCTGGAATCTCTGGCTTTACCTTTTAAGACTCCCTGGAGGCTAAGAGTACTTAAAAGACCCCATCAAAGAAAGTAATAGCCAAAGTCCTCTTGATGGGCAAATAATGCATTCTCATATAGACAGATGGAACTAAATCTTACATTATTAGACTTTCCTAGGTGAACTGTGGCAAGTTACCCATCTAGAAAGTTACTTATATTAAGCTGCATAAAAAAATTGGTTCTTAAAATAACAGCATTGCTATTAAGCAGCAAATTGTAATTTAGATGAGTTTGGTCACATCTTTTACGCTTTGATTAAGATGGCTACCCCTAAATTCATGGCCAATGTGAAAGTTTATCCCCAGATTTTAATTGATGGAGCTTCACCATCTTGACAGGCCTTCTATAACTTAATTTAAAAATTTTAGGGGCGCCTGGGTGGCTCAGTCGTTAAGCATCTGCCTTCGGCTCAGGGCGTGATCCCAGAGTCCTGGGATCGAGCCCCACATTGGGCTCGCTGCTCTGCTGGGAGCCTGCTTCTTCCTCTCCCCTTCCCCTGCTTTCCCTCTCGCTGGCTGTCTCTCTCTCTGTGTCAAATAAATAAAATCTTTAAAAAAATTTTTTTAAACATTCTCAAAATGAAGCCAAACATTATTGTATCCAGTATACTCTAATAGAGGTGTGTGTATGTTGCCAAATATCAGGTTTATCCTAGCAGGATATAGAGAATGTTTTCTGAACTTAGAACCACAAAAATGGTTCTTGTCACCACACAGATTTTTTTTTTTAATTAACCAGAAAGTTAGATAGTTCCTTTACAGTTAGAAAAATTTGGTGATACAACTTAACATCACTAATGATAGAACTGTGCCCCTTGAAATGATGTATCCAAAAGGATATATTATCACCTGTGCCAAAAAAAAAACACACCAACTGATTCTAATCATGAAGAAACATTAGATAAACTTATGTTGAAGAACGTTATACAAAGCATATAAACTTAAAGAATTACTATAAGGGACACTTTTTGGGACAGCTGGGCATATTTTATTTTGATGAATATGGTGTATTATATTGATTTTTGACTGTGGAGCCAACCTGCATTCCTGGCATAAATCCCATTTGGTCATGTTGTGTATTCCTCTTTATATGTTGCTGTATTGGATTTGAAAGTATCTTGTTGATGGCTTACATTTTAAAAGGGTCCTCTGGCCGCTAGGGCTAGGAGTACTGGGGGTGAAGTAGACTGGTTCAGTTTCACTTAAGACCAAAGACCTCAGGCCAAAACATTCAAATTTCGTTATCTGGAAACAGTTGATGCCTTCGTGCCTGCAGGCTTTTCTCAAAGCAGTAAGAAAATGCCTCACAACGCTGGTGGTTCCTACCAAATTATATTGTGAATCAGTAGAGCAAATATTTACATCCCTTGATGTAGACTCATTCATTTGTTCATTCAACAAACTCTTTAATTAATATTTTTACCCTTTAATCATAATTAAGATAGTGAAGGGAGAATGTATTGGTTCAGGCATAGAAATTGTTGTTTGAAGTGGTATTTTCATGTGTTGGCATTTGTTTATCAATTTACAGGTATATTTTTGTTATAGGGGCCAAGTTTAAAAAATATATTGGCCATTCGGCTCATGTAACTAATGTCAGATGGTCACATGACTATCAGTGGGTTATTTCTATTGGTGGAGCAGATCACTCTGTCTTTCAGTGGAAATTTATTCCTGAAAGAAAACTAAAAGATGCTCTTCACATCGCACCCCAAGGTGAGTAGTACACACTGCCTAAAGAATTTCTCTGTCAGAAAACTTCAGTAACCCCAAAGTAACAATTTAACTATTGAAGTGTAATCTAGCCTTATAATTAACAGTATAGTGTTTTATTAGTGGAAATTTTACATTAAAATACTAGGCATCTGTATTTAGAGTCAGATGTCAGAGCATGGAATACAAAGTACTTTTGCATGCATTTTCATCCACCCAACGATGAGTGAAGAAACCCTTACATTATCAAAACATTTAATGTATTCTTGGGGAGATAGGTATCTATCTAGGTTTCATGTATGGTTTTTTGGTCAAAGAAAAATTATGTAATATCAATTCATTTGTTGCATACAGTATTTTCTAGATATTTTTCACATTCATTATAGCTTATATTCACGTACCTTTGCACCAACATTTAAGTTTGATGTAGCAGTCACTGGGTGCCAGTGAAGGGACTTAAAGTAGCTGTTGAGTTTGCAGTGAGTGGAGAGGAAGGTAATCTGTAGTACAGTTTACTGACATCTGTGTCACTTGAATAGATAATTTCATTTGATTGTTTTATGGCTTGTCACCGTGTCAGTTGGCACAGTCAGCTCTTAATCACTAATTTTATAGTGCTGTTTTGAAAATGAATGTTCTTCAAACAAGTAATGTTTCATTTTTAAAAATTGCAGAAAGTCTGGCTGACTCCAATAGTGATGAATCAGATTCAGATCTGTCTGATGTTCCAGAGCTGGATTCTGAAATTGAACAAGAGACCCAGCTTACCTACCGTCGGCAGGTAATTGTTATCATCCCATGATTTTTTTTTTTTTTCAGAAAAAGTCCAGTTTCTTGTTTATCTTTCTCCCTGTTGTTTATTGATTTATCGTTATCTTTTGTGGTTTTTAATTTTCTAAGAAATGTTGGTCTGTTTCCGTTTTCCTCCTTTAAGCGTTAAAGTACACTTGTATAAAATGTTCTTTTATAATAAGTGTTTGATATATCAAATATGCCTGTATCCTATTTGCCTATAGCTTTTTGTCACAGTGCACGCCCATTTATTCTCTTTAAAATATTTTCTTGTGATGTATAAGAATTCCATGGAACACTAAATACGTATTTGTCAGTGTGATACATAGAAAATATAAATTTGTTATTTCTAAGGAAGGAAATTTCATAAAATACCTTCCTATTTAAGATAAGTGTTAAAACTTTACCGACCAGTAGTAACCACAATGTCTGAAAGTTACATTAGAAATCTGTGAACACCTTTATTAATTTATATTCTAAGAGTATTTTTACTTATGTACATTATTTAAAGGTTTACAAAGAAGATCTACCTCAGCTTAAAGAACAGTACAAGGAGAAACAAAAAAGTGGTACTTCTAAGAGAAGAGAGCGGACTCCAGGAAATAGTATTCGGTTACACTTTGTGCATGGGTATGAAACAACTATTTTTCATTTATGTGTTTGCGTTTTGGTTCACATTTAGTAGCTGTGTGACTTTGAGCAAATCACTTAACCTCTCTGTGCCTCTTTCCCCATCTGTAAAATGAAGGTAGCAGTACCTACTTGATAGGGTTCTGATGAGTAAATAAACCAGTGTTTGTGGTGACTTAGGATATTGTCCCGCACATAATAAGCACTGCATGAATGTTGATAATAAATTTATCTTATGAAAGTTTAGTATTAATATTTATAGACATGGATCTCTTGTCTTTAAACAAATGAAAATAAGTAAAATGTAAGAGATTATCATCTCTCCTAAATAATTCTGATTTGGAATTATATTGTGCCCTTTTTAGGGGCCTGCATTGGGCCTTTGTATTTTAATTTCAATAAAATATGGTTTCTGGATTTTCTTAGAACATCTGGCAATACAAGTCTCACCTTTCATCCTAGAACAACACATTCTCCAATTCAACCCTTCCTGTCCCTTCACCTAGTAATCATTTTCTTACCTGACTAATAATGCTTTCAGGAATTTGAAAAGGATTCATTTAGTAAAAATATTTTATCTCATTGTTAAAATAGGCAGTATTTCCATGCAGTTATATATTATACATTGAGTTCCTTTGAAGTGCAAAGAAAGGTTGCTATAAGTGGAATTATATTGATCATTTTTAAAAGATTTGGCTTTTTTTTTGGATGTGTATAATATTTTTAAATTGAACATTTTTGGAATATATATTCTCATGGTTCAACAATGCACATAAAAGCATACACTTTGAAAATCCTTGTCCCAGGGAGCTCTCCTCTGCTTGCTAGATGGGAGACTGCCTGATTCATGAATCTTTTAATAAAACCAATTAGATCTTCAAAAAAAAAAAAAAAAAAGAAAAAGAAAATCTTCCCAGCTCTGCCCTCCCAGGCATCATTTTTCACCTTCCCAGCTCTGCCCTCTCAGGCAGTTCTATACCCTTCTATTTGTAAAAAAGCATCAATTTTTGTTTTATATAAGTTAATCTTATGCGAATAGTAGTATACTATGTATACTTTTCTGCACCTTTTCTCATTCAGTATTATAGCTTGGATTTAGCTATTTGTAATCAATTCATAAAAGTTTATGGAATTCAAGATACTTGTATTTTGTTTTAGTTGTTCAGGATCTTGTAAAACTGGAAATTGAATGACCTAAAAGGTACCTACTTTTCCTTATAGTCTGTATTTACTAGATAAAAGGTCAAGGTTAATTTTATATGTTTTCTATTTTCAGTTACAGAGGTTATGACTGTCGAAGTAATCTGTTTTATACTCAAATTGGTGAAATTGTGTACCATGTAGCAGCAGTGGGTGTCATTTACAATCGGCAGCAGAACACGCAGCGCTTTTACCTGGGTCATGATGATGATATTCTCTGCCTGGCTATTCATCCTTTGAAAGACTATGTAGCAACAGGGCAGGTAGGTTAGACCTTTGTTTGGGTTTACAGTTAGGTTAGTCCACATTTTAAAAAAAATCTACCTTTTGTTTTCTAGGAAATGAAGAATAATGAATTCTTTAGAATGGGATTTTATTTTCATATGACAAATAAAATTTATTCCAACTTTGTTCCTATAGTTTTCCTTTGAGTTTTATTGTTTTGATCATTATTATTATTTTTTTACTTGGAACTAAGAGCTCTGGCTTGTCTTCTTTCTGTCAGGATATATTTTTTAAAATTTGTGAGTAAACATAGAAAACAAAGGCTAGAAATCTGGTTTCTTTGAGTTGTCTAAAATAATAGAATGATCTAACAAGTGTTCTGTGACACACAGTGTGACTGTTTTTATTTAACAACCATGGTATTTACCTATTCAGCTTTACCAAAGTACAAAGCAGAAATGTTGAAATAGAAAACACTGAGAAAAGTCTTAACTGATATTTCTTTATATGGATATTCTTAAAGAAGAAAAAGGGTGATATTTATAAATATTCTTTCTATATGCAAACACTTTACTAGTTTCTTAGTATATACGATTGACCCTTGAACAACACAGGTTTGAACTACATGGCTCCACTTACATGTAGATTTTTTACAGTGCTGTAAATGTGTTTTCCTTATGATTTTCTTAACATTTTCTTTTCTCTAGCTTACTTTATTCATAAGAGTATAGTACATAATACGCGTAACTTACAAAATGCATGTGTACTGACAATGTTATCAGTAAGGTAGAAACCTTAACAACAGTTAGGCTATTAATAGTTGAGTGTTTTGAGGGGAACTTGAGTGGCTCAGTCGGTTAAGCGGCTGCCTTCGGCTCAGGTCATGATTTCAGGGTGCTGGGATTGAGCCCCATGTGGGGCTCCCTGCTCAGCAGGGAGTCTGCTTCTCCTTCTGGCCCTCCCCACCGCTTGTGCTGTCTCTCTCATATAAATAAAATCTTTAAAAAAGAATAGTTAAGTGCTTTGAGAGTCAAAAGTTATACATGGAGGGGCGCCTGGGTGGCACAGCGGTTAAGCGCCTGCCTTGGGCTCAGGGCGTGATCCCGGCGTTCTGGGATCGAGCCCCACATCACGCTCCTCCGCTATGAGCCTGCTTCTTCCTCTCCCACTCCCCCTGCTTGTGTTCCCTCTCTCGCTGGCTGTCTCTATCTCTGTCAAATAAATAAATAAAATCTTAAAAAAAAAAAAAGAAAAAGTTATACATGGATTTTTGACTGTGCAGGGATTGGAACCCCTAACCCCCATGTTGTTTAAGGATCAACTGTATTTTATAACTGTATTTTACTCTCAATTTACCTCTATGAGAGTGAAACCATTTGCGTTTACAAAAGAGGAAGTTTAGGTTTGAAGAAATTATTTTATCAGAGATCTTTCAGCTAATAAATGGTAAAGCTTAAAGCTCCCTTTGGCTTTTTAAACGCTGTGGAAATATACCTTCTAGGATATATTGAGCTGAAGCTGGGCAATTTGCTTTACTCTACAGGTTTCCTGAAAGGAGAGAAAACTCTTCCCTTTTTCTTTTCATCTTCTCTCCCTCTGTGCCTCCCTCTTGCTCTCTCTTTTTCTCCTTCCTTTCTTCCATTTCTTGAAAAACATTCATAGAGTGCATGGTGTGTACCAGGAAATGTGTTGGGAATATAAAGATAAATAAGACATGTTCTTGCCATGGTAAGTATCCATATTCTGAAGGGGAAGACATACATGCAAGAAAAATCATGCTACAAGGTTATAAGTATAGAGCAGGGCTTCTTAACCTTGGCACCACTGACATTTTGGGCTAGATAATTTTTTTTTTTAAGATTTTATTTATTGGTCAGAGAGAGAGCGTGCATAAGCAGGGGACAGCAGGCGGAGGGAGAACCAGGCTCCCCACTGAGCAAGGAGCCGGATGCGGGACTTGATCCTAGGACCCTGGGATCATGACCTGAGCTGAAAGCAGCCGCTTAACCCACTGAGCCCCCCAGGTGTCTCTTGGGCCAGACAGTTCTTTGTTGTGAGGGTAACTGCATTATTGTGTACAATGCAGTCCTGTGTGTTGTATGTTTAGCAGCATCCCTGGCGTCTACTCACTAGATGTCAGTAACACCATCCACCCAGTTGTGACAACCAAAAATGTCTTCACAGTGTCAGATGTTGCCTGGGAGGCAAAGATCGCCCCCTGCTGAGAACCACTAATGTAGAGATATGCATAAATTCCTTTTGCATTGTAACAAACGACTGATTAATTGTGCCAGATAGAATCAGGGAGACCCTCATGGAGTTGAGGACAGCGAGCTGAGTAGTTTACCTGACTGGGGAGGTAGGAGAAAGTGTTCTAAGTGTGTTATTTGTAAACGTGGGGCTAAAATCCCCCAAAAGACAGCTTACTTAAAGAACCGTGAGTAGCCTAAAGTATTGAAATCTTAAGAGGCATGATGAAGAACTGATTAAAAGGGTTGGTGAGGGCCTCAGGGGCACCATTTAGCCTTATCTTTAGTCTATAGAAAAGGTTCCTCTTAAAGGCCAATTATTGACCCATCTTGTTTGCCAAGGAGTTGGAACATGATTCTGATACTCCTCTAATGAAGGCTATAGAAGAACTGGTCCTTTGCTGTCATCAGTCTGGGATGGGAGAGAATTCAGGCCAGATTAAATTAAAAGTCAGTATGCCCACAGGACACCCCCCGGATACCGACTGCAGAGGAGGCAAAACTTTACCTCTAGACTTCCTAGGGTTTCAGGTGGGGCTCTTTAATAAAAACTCAAATTAACAAAAACAAAAAGTTTATTAACAGGTGTAGTGCACATCACGTTGGAGAAATCTAAACCCAAGTAACTGAAAATAGTGGCTTAGAATTTCAGCTTGTATAGAAAACAGAAAGACTGGTAAGAAATGACAGGACAAAGGAAAGCGGTGTTAGACTTCCAGGGGCAACACACTGAGAGAAGGTATATATAGGACAAAACTCCTAGAGTAAGGTTTCTTTGCAGATTCTTCTTACAGTGTCTCTGGGCTGAGTCTGTCTCCAGTAAAAGGAGAATTTATATAATCAACAGGTTGTACACCTTAAACTTATGCACTGTTGTATGCCAGTTATATCTCAATAAAGGTGAAAAAATTATATATATATATATTTATCTCCTGCCTTTACACAGAAAAGGAGGTGGGTTTTTTGGGGTTTGCTGCTGCTTTATTGCCTTCAGCTCAGATTAATTTTTATGTCGAAAAGTTGTTATTTTGGGGTGACACATTCTGGCTTCCTTCACCATCAAGCCATAGCTCTCTTGCTTCTGGCTTTGCTTAAACAACAACTCTGCTTTAGTCCAGGCCTTTCTCCCAGGGTACAGGCTTCTTTCAGTGTTTCCATTTCTTTTCTGTATTGTATTTCTATAATTATAGACTTCTAAAATAAATTGAATATGTTTCTTAAAATAGTTCAAAATGAAAAAAATTATTAAAAGTATTTCCTAAGTATTTTATCTGAGGACTTTGAAATTTAGATGATAGTTCTAAGTGGTGTTTTGTTTTATTTTTGGGGGGAACAGTATAAATAGTGCTCCTTTGTCATGAACTGTGATTGTAATTGGAGGTGAAAGAAGTTGAAAGAAGTTGCCCGCCAACTCGATTATCTTGACTGATTGTACCCTAATTAGAAAATTTTGTTTAATTCAGCAAATATCTTCCTATTTGAAAGCACTAAATGTTTTGTTTCTTAAGCTCCACATATCAGTGAGATCTTATGATAATTGTCTTTCTCTGAGTGACTTATTTTGCTTAGCATAATACCCTCTAGTTCCATCACGTCATTGCAAATGGCATGATTTCAATTTTTGATGGCTGCGTAATATTCCTGTGTGTGTGTGTGTGTGTGTGTGTGCGCGCGCACGCGTGCACACACCACACCTTTTTTATCCATTTCTCTGTCAATGGACATCTGGGCTCTTTCCATAGTTTGGCTATTGTGGACATTGCTACTATAAACATTGGGTTGCAAGGCAGAGGACCATAGGGGAAGAAAGGGAAAAAATAAAACAATATGAAACCAGAGAGGGAGACAAACCATAAGATACTCTTAATCATTGGGAACAAACTGAGCGTTGCTGGAGTGGAGGGATGGGGTGACTGGGTGATGGACATTAATGAGGACATGTGATGTAATGAGCACTGGGTATTATATAAGACTGATGAGTCATAGACCTGTACCTCTGAAACCAATAATACATTATATGTTAATTAATTGAATTAAAGTGAAAAAAAAAAACCCACTAAATGTCATGGGGAAGCACAATTCAGATTGGCTGCCACTGTCAAGAGCTCACAATCTAGTGTGGGTTAGATGAATTACTGTATATATACAGTTCACTAAAAATTTACTAAAAACACACTCATTTAGGTATTTTATGGGTAGCTCAGATTCAGCATGTCCAAAATGGAGATAAATGAGACTAAGCTTTCCTTTCAAACCCGCTTATCCTTGTGTTTCCTACTGAGAATGTGACACTGTATTAACCTGGTTGCCTAAGCCCGAGAGTTTAACTTGTTCTCCCTCACACATTTTAGCCAGTCAGTCCGAGTTACATCCAAGATTTGCCCTGAATATAGTTCAATTCTCTACCATGAATGTTTCTCTGCTTTGTTGTTTTATATTTATATCTTATCTCTGCTGGTAATTCTGTGCTTCATAATTTCTAATCTTATAAACAACCAACTAGTCTTACATCTTCAGATTTTTCCCCCTAACAATTTCCCCAGTGCACTAATAATCTTCCTTTTCTTCTGTGTTTCTTTGTAGCTTTTAAGCTAATGAGTAAGCTCATTAGCGTGTAGTTCAAGACATTTAACCTTGGCCAATAGACTCCTCTTCTTATCTCTTACCAGTTACCTCCTTATAAACTGTGCTCCTGCCTTTTGAGCTATTTAGAATTTGCCCATGTGTACTACTGCTTCACATCTTTTATATAGTTCCCTCCTCTGGAAAATTGTTACCCTCCAGTTCTGTTCAGCCCTCCAACTTTATCTAATTTCTACTCCTTTTAAGACTTAGGTTAAGTAACGTATCTGAAAACTTGCTAACCTCTCCCTTCTCCCCTCATCCCTGACTGACATGCCCCAACTAGTCTCTAATAACACTCATTCTGTTATTACTTTTGCCAGCACTGAACATGGTGCTATCCAAGCTTCCCCACATAATAGCTGTGGGGAAATTACCTAGCCTCTCTGTGCCTGTTTCAAAATAAGGATACTGGGGCACCTGAGTGGCTCAGTCGGTTAAGGGTCTGCCTTCAGTCAGGTCATGATCCTGGGGTTTGGGGATCAAGCCCTGTGTCGGGTTCTCTGCTCATCAGGGAGTCTGCTTCTCCCTCTCCTTCTGTACTCTCTCCCTCTCACTCACTCTCAAATAAATAAAATCTTAAAAAAAAAAAAAAGAATACTATCAGTGCCTATCTCCTAGAATTGCTGTGATTTTTAAGGGAGTCAGTCCTTGTAACAGTTTCTGGGACATTAAGTCAGTTCTCCATAAATGTTAGCCTTCGTCGTTATCATCATCATTTCCATGTGAGAGGTCCGGTAAGCAATTGAAAATGTAAGTCTTAAATTCAGAAGAAGAGTTCAGTGGTTAGAGAGAAGAATTTGGGAGTCATTTGTTGATTTAACCATTGAAACTGTAATTGAGATAGCCTAAGGCAAAAATGTGGAATGAAAAGACTAGAGTTTTAAAGACAGAATCTTGGGGAAGTTTGTATTTAAGGTATAGGTGATGAAATTGCAAAGGAAGCTCAGTAGTAAGAGTCTGGGGGATCAGAGAACCAGGAGACAATGGTACTGCAAAGTTCTCAAAATTACTACGCTCTGCAGAAGTTCAATAGAAAACAGTCCTGGGGAACATTTGTCTGAAAAACCTAATGAAATGTTGGCTGATGGTGGTCTTGTTATTTGTTATGTCTTTATATAAAATTGGGGTCAAAATTAATAATAATTGTCAGCTGTATTCATTATTTTGGGAGTTGTCTTTATAGGCAAAGCTATCTCTTCATCCTCATAAAGACAGTGATCACTTGAGTCTAAAGGAATAATTACAAATTATAGTTTATCTGTGCATTAGTGAACATATAACCCAAGTTAAGATAGTGTCCACAGTCTTATTTACCTGCTTGGTACTTTAACCCCTCTATATCTCTGTTTATGCCGTTATGCTAGTCTAGAATGTACTTGCTTTCTTCTCTTTTTATCTGAGACTGCACTTCTGAAGGCCCAGGTCAAGTGTCATCTTTTCCATTTCTATATGACCTTTTCATCTTCATTAAGCCTATGTTACCAGATATTCTAATTTAACTGAAAATATCTTGTTTTCCTAATGAGTTTGCAAAAATTTTCCTGAATGTCTTATGCTCATTGTATCTAGCATGGGAACACAGCCAGTTACAGGCGCTCAGTAAGCATTATCTTTATTGACGATGTATCGGATCAGCTTTGTGAGTCACATAGCACATTCCTAGAAACACTGAGCCTAGCCTTATTAGCATTTCAAAAAAATATAAGAAAGAAATGTCAGTCACACATATGATCTGCTTTATATTTTTCATTTGATAAATGCCTGTAACAAATAAGACAGAGGCTGTAAAATCTCCTGTTTTATTTCCTTTTAATAGATATGAAAATAAATAATTGTATGACTTTTATAATTCTTTCTATTGTAGGTAGGTAGGGATCCCTCAATTCACATATGGGATACAGAGACTATTAAACCATTGTCAGTATTAAAGGGCTGCCACCAATATGGTGTCTGTGCTGTTGATTTCTCAGGTAAGGATGTTTTTTGTCTCAATAAGAATGATCAAAATGCAGAGGTGATATATAGCATTATAGTCTAAACTGGTGTTATCTAAACTTGTCACGTAGCTATGACCTTCACAATTGTTTTCAAATGTGCATACTATCGTCCTCACCAATCAAGTCTGAGAGTGTGGGTTTGCTGGCTGGCTTATAATTTAATGACTATTATTTTAATGCCCATTAATATAAGTGTTTCTATTTTAAAAATGCCTATATAACATCTAAAACTATCTGAATTACAATTACTCATATGTATCCCCCGCTTTGGGCAAACCCCAGTGTCGCTTAATATTTTATAGCCACAAAGTAAACTGAAAATGGTTAGGGTAAAAGCTAAGAAAGAAAGAGGTGAATGCTGAAATATTTGTTTTATAGCATTTCTACGAGGTGACAATTCCAAGCTATCTTGTAAAAATAATTTCAAAACATTTTAGCTCTTTGCTATATATTTAAAAGTTTAGGGATGCCTCGGAAGCTCAGTTGCTTAAGCATCTGACTTCAGCTCAGTTCGTGATCTCAGGGTCCTGGGATCTAGCTCCACATCGGGCTCCATTCTCAGTAGGGAGTCTGCTTCTTCCTCTCCTTCTCCCCCAACTCATGGGAGTGCACGCGCGTGCTCTCTCTCTCAATAGAATCTTTAAAAAGGAAAAGTTTAAGAACTACACGTAGATCTACGATGAAAGCTAGGGTGTGGATTGGGAAGAGGGGAGAAATACCAGTGATAGAGGATTTCATTTTAAGAAACAGTAAGTTTGTAGGTTGGTGATGGTTAGTAAGGAGGGCACGTATTGCATGGTGCACTGGGTGTTATACGCAACTAATGAATCATCGAACTTTACATCAAAAACCAGGGATGTACTGTATGGTGACTAACATAATAAAAAAAATATTATAAAAAAAAGATTTTGCCCCAACCAGCAAAAAATAAATAAAAAAGATTGGATTTTGTTGTCTTAAAAAAAAAAAAAAGAAACCGTAAATTTGTACTTTCCACTGGTCTAACCGAAATGAGAGTCAATTATTGGGGGGAAGCATAGATATGCATTTAGGCATCTGCTAAAAGTCAAGAAACAAGATTAATGGCAAACTAAAGGAGTCAGTAAGAAAAATATCACCAGTAATGATAACGAAATAATTGAGGTTTGCAAAAAGTGTCAGAGTGGCAAATGTTTAACTGTAGTTTGGGCCTTTGCAACCTGTACACATGTGCACAGCTGTCAGCATGACTGACTTAGTCATTTGTCCAACACATTCATTACTTGTTTGTTAATAGTAACAAATAATATAATTGACCTTCACTGAAAACAGCCCTGTTAATGACAATAGATGGTTGTAACCTACATCTTTTTTCATTCAATGAACTTTTCATAATCACTGAATCCTATATCACAGTAGAGTTCTTACAGTAAATTTAATTGAAGTAAATCTTTCCTTCTTTATTTTCCTTCTCATTTTAAAATCTCTTTTTTCCACTTACCTTCCTCCTTCCCTCCATTCTAATCTGGTATACAAATAAGGAAAACGAGGTCAAAGAAAATGTCAACAGTGTTTAGATGCATTGAGAAATTATTCTTCCCCTGCTTACAAATTCTGGTTCTTTTTATAGCTATATGTGTGCATGCCTAACATTTAACATCATTTTATAAAATTTTAAATATGGTGCTGTGGTTTTAGAATGTGTACTGAATGGTTTTTATTTTCTGAATGTTAATGGTCAGTCTCTCTCTGATTAACTTTTATAGCGGATGGGAAACGTTTGGCTTCAGTTGGAATAGATGATAGCCACAGTATTGTGCTGTGGGACTGGAAGAAAGGAGAGAAACTTTCAATAGCAAGGTGGGGAAAAATCTTGATATCACACTGGCAAAATAATGAAATTACTAAAATTTTTTTCAATTAAAACAGTTTTGAAATCAAACAAACATGTAACCTTTTTTTAAATTGCTGCCATCTTTATTACCGTTGAATAAATAGTAAAATGGTAAAAAGACAAATGATTTAAGAATTCATTGGTAGGTTTATCCCTTGTGAACCTGGTTTTACTGTAATAAGACATTGGAAGTAGCTGTTATCTAAACTCTTCATTTATATGGAAAGTGAATTCTATACGGTGAATTCTGTACAGTAAACTACGATGTAGCCATTGGAAATGCTCAAATCGTATATTTGAGTGATGATACGTACACATGTATATCACAAAGAAGCTATAGATTATGTGTATTATCTGTCACATTTTCTATTTTCTAAACTTTCTACAATGAGCATATATTATTTTTATATTAAAAAAATATTAACAGATGCTTTAAAGGAGGAAATAATCAAGTGTCAGATTATTTTTTTAACGTCCTATTCCTTAATGTGCGACATTAAAGCACTTTAAAAATAGAGCTAAATGCTTTTTTCAGTACATAGACAATGGCCAAATAGTTTAAGAGGAACTTTGTGTTTGGAGTGGCTATATTAAACTGTAACAAAGTATTATAAAATTTTTTTCCTTAACTGATTCATGCCACAGCTCCCTATGCACAGTACTATAGTAGGTGCTATCCTAAACAAGTTCAGTTCTCACTGTTCCTGTTTGAAGATTACGCTGAGAATTAAATTAAAATTATGACAAAATAACAAATGTACAAATGCATGATTACGTAGCCCAAATTTGAGAGGTAAGTGGGCGAAGGATTCAGTAATGGAGTAATCAAAATAGGGTATGGATTAGGAAAACGATTATTAAGGGAGAGATTTATTTTTAGAGTTAAAACATTTTGGTTTATTTTTCAGAGGGAGTAAAGATAAGATTTTTGTTGTAAAGATGAACCCCTACGTGCCTGATAAATTAATTACAGCTGGAATTAAACATGTGAAATTTTGGCGTAGAGCAGGTAAGGAAGTGCATCATTTTTTTACTCCTTTGAAAGAAATTATTACTTCTAAAAGCGATTTAGCTAAGTGCAATGCACTATCCTATATTGGATCCTGGGACAGAAAGGAGACATTAGGGGAAAACAGGTGGAATGAGTTCAGTTAATAGAAATGCATCAAACATGTTGGTTTCTTAGTCTGTAGTAATGTAGGATGTTAACACTGGGGGTAATTGGGCAAGGAGTATACAAGAATACTCTGTTACCTTTTCCTCTTTTATGAAAATCTAAAATTACCCAAAATACTAGTTTTTTCAAGTGATTCACAACTGTCTTGATATATTTTAAACAAAGGTGAGATTGATTTTTTTGTCATTTATTGACTACATTGATGTAGTATTCATATTTTCAAAAGGGTTTAACTTGGGGCACCTGGGTGGCTCAGTCAGTTAAGTGTTTGCCTTCAACTCAGGTCATGGTCTTGGGGTCCTGGGATTGAGCCCTGCTTCAGGCTCCCTGCTCAGCGGGGAGTCTGCTTCTCCCTCCGCTTCTGCACACCCCCCCCCCCAAGATCTTTCTCCCTCTCTCAGATAAATAAGTAAGATCTTTTTAAAAAAGTTTGTTTAAATTATGAGATAAATCAAGTAATGTCCAGACTCTTTTCTTCTTCTGTTAAAGACATGTTTTTTAGTATAAACTGAAAATGAAAAAATTTGTAAAAATTCTTTATATGATATAAAATGATACAGAAATGGAATGTTGTATTACTTTAGTCATTTGTAACTATGGATTAGGAGCTGTGGCAGAAGTACATATTTTAAAATTAAAAAATGTCTCTTTTCTAAATAAAATAGTAGTACACTCATAAATTCCACCAGTTTGATATCAAAGTCTCAGCATACTTAAACCTTTCAGATAAAATACACAAATATAGGAAGAAGTAAAACATAGATAAGAAAACAATAGTTTTAGTGAAGACATTTCCCCAGTTGAAGTTAGTTTCAAATTGTAAACTACATAAAGCATGAATTGATTTTCACACTTGGATTTAATACTTTATCACGAACTCATCAGATCATAGTGTATATACGTTTACAAAGTAAAAAAGTATTTTCACATTTTTATTCCCATATATTTAAATAAAATTTTAGAATACCATATTTATTTATAATTGCAAATACCAAGCAAGTAATGCTTCTTATATTTGTCTTGAAAAAAACCAAAAACCCTATAAATTTCTTTGAAATAAGAGACAAAGAAAGTAAATAGTCTTAGAATGAAGAGATTTGCAATTGAATGACTTTTTTCCTTAAGTTTGATTAGTCATATAGTAGACCTGAAACTGAACCATAAGGATAAATGTTAAAACTTTGATGTGCCTTTCAACCTTCCTCACTTTTGGGGTTCTGATCCACAGAGTTCACTAGCCAAGTAAGAAATAAGTAACCACTTTATTAATCTGAGTAACTGCTGTCTAAGCCTCTAAATGCATAACTTTATGTAAATTAAGTAAAGATGGCTTAAGCCTAAGGCTAAAAGGGAGCTTCTTGGGGCGCCTGGGTGGCTCAGTCGTTAAGCGTCTTCCTTCGGCTCAGGGCATGATCCCGGAGTTCTGGGATCGAGCCCCACGTCAGGCTCTTCTGTTGGGAGCCTGCTTCTTCCTCTCCCACTCCCCCTGCTTGTGTTCCCTCTCTCACTGGCTGTCTTTCTCTCTGTCAAATAAATAAAATCTTTAAAAAAAAAATAAAATAAAATAAAAAAAAAATAAAAAAAATAAAAGGGAGCTTCTTAACTCCTGTCTCAGAACTAGGCTTTGAGAATTCCAACTCATAAATTATTAAGGTGTCCTCTAAGAAACTTGAACTGTATTCCATGGTTGGTAGGGGCAGGCAGCCACTGAAAGTTTTTGAGTGCAGTGATGACAGGACCTGGTATAATACGAATATGTTATGCCGTGTCTATCAGAAAACCCACTTGATTATTTAAACCGGCAGTGGCAAGCTCTTTCTGTTAATGATGAGACAGCAAATATTTCAGACTTCCCAGGCCCAAGGACACAATAAAAAATATTATGTTAGTACTTACAGAACAAGAGTGAACACTCCTGCCCTGCTTTATACCCGGTTGCCATTAACTGAAGACTGTCTCCAAGATCAACTTGCTGCAGCAAAAGGGACTGGCAATTTGGGCTGGAGGAACCATAGTCATGCCCCAGTGACACATAGGTCCTAGTGTGTTCTTCTCCCAGAGAGCCCTACTTTCTCACTTTGGGCAGCTAGCCAGAGTTAAGGCAACCCCTGGATTGTAATTCCACTGCTAGGTGCTCGGCATTTGCCATTAGCAAAGTCCTCAACTTGTAGATCGCAACTAGCTTGGACCCTGGGCAGCTGCTAGCTGGCAGCCAAATGTCAGAGAGGCAGGCTCTGGGAGTAGAGAAGGAAATAGGCATGGCTTCTGTAGCTCACAGTGCCAACCTGTGGACTCTGTACAAAAACATGTGGTGGCAGGGCTTGGCCCACAGCCTGTACATAGTTTGACTCTCCTGCTCCAGTTAGTCTGTGCTCCAGTGAAAGCCAGTCCCTTCACTTGTGTACTAGATCCTTTCTCTTCTCATCTGTTCAAGAACATCAGTTCAGTTCTTCTTCCCTTTCTCCCCTACATCATCACTTTTCCCTCTTTACTTACTCTTAACATACAGCATACAAGTCTGGGGTTATTTCTCCATCTTAAGTAAATAAAACCAAATGAAAACCCTCCTTCAATCTACCCTCAAGTTGCTAATCAGTTTCTTGTATATGTACTATACCTTTAGACTGTTGTTTATGTGTTCATTTTGCAATTTATCTTCTCCTTCTTTCTCTGGAGAGAAGTCTAACTTGCTTGGTTGGTTTTTTTTTCCTCATTACTCTACTTAGTTACCCTTACAAGTTCATGAACTACGCTGGCTGCTATGTTAAGAAAAGACAGGGGTGTCTGGGTGGCTCTCTGTCAGTTAAGCATCTGACTCTTGATTTCGGCTCGGGTCATGATCTCAGGGTGAGCCTCGTGTCAGGTTCTGCACTCAGCGTGGAGTCTGCTTGAGATTCTTTCCCTCTCCCTCTGCCCCTCCTCCTGTTCGTGCTCTCTCTCTGAATAAATACAATCTTTTAAAAAAAGAAGACAGTCTTGTGCATACATTTGGAATGTGATCACTTTTCATCATCTTCCATGCTACCACCCTGGTCCATGCCACTTTTATCATTTGCCCAGATGATTGAAATACCCATCGAACTCTCTTCTTCCTTGCCATTCTTTGATTTACTGTCAACCCAGAAATCTGAATGAACCTATTAATACACGATCTGCCAGATTTTATTCCACTAACCACTTCCCATCTCATGCAGAGTAAAAGTTAAATCCTTAGGATGGCCTGTAATACTGCCTTTGACCTCTGTGGCCTCATCTCCCATTTGTTCCTCCCTTATTTTCTTTGCTGCACCATACTACCTCTGAAACTGTTCCTTGAAGGTTCTTGTCACATTCCTGTGCTAGGGGCCCTTGCTGATCCCTCTGCCTTGAACAGGGAACAGAGCAGGGAATTTTGTTGCCTGTTTTGTTTGTAGCTCTACCCCCAGTGCCTTGAATAATGCCTGGCATATATATTTCTTCAATAAAAGAATGAATGAGTTCAATTGGAAAAAAAATGGGCAAAAGATATCAATAGGTAATGAATGGCCAATAAAAATAGGAAAATATGACAAAGCTCATTAATAATCAGAGAAGGGCACATTAAAACCACAATAAAATTCAGTTGGTATTTCATGTCCCCCAGTCTGACAATACCAAGTGTTCCTGAAAGGTGGGAAGCAGGAACTCCTTTCACTATTAATGGGAGTGTGAGTTGGTGTATCAACTTTGTAGAACAGTTTAGCAACAGATGATACCTTTCATCTATATGCTTTCCCTTTTGCACATACCCTGTGGTCATTCCTAGGCATTCCTAGAGAATCTCTTGCACTTGTTTAGAAGAGACCTTTACAGGAATGTTTACAGCAGCACTGTTTCAATAGCAATGCTTGGAGACAACTTAAGTGCCCATTAATAGGAAAATGAACAGACTGTTATGTTCACATAACGGAATGTTTATATAGTTATGAAAATGCATATTCTGGAAGTACAAATCAACATATATAAAATTCCATAATGGATTATTGGTGATAAAAGCAAGTTGCAAAGGAATGCGGTTGATCCTTGAACAACACAGGGAGTTAGGGCACTGACCCCCTGCACAGTCAAAAATCAACTTATAACTTTTTAAAAATATTTATATTTGAGAGAGAGCAAGAGAGCATGCACAAGCAGGGGAAGGGGCAGAGGAAGAGGGAGAAGCCGACTTCCCGCTGAGTAGGGAGCCAGCCCGATGTGGGCCTTGATCCCAGGACCCTGGGATCATGACCTGAGCTGAAGGCAGACGTGCAACCGAGTGAGCCACCCAGATACCCCAAAAATCTGCATAACTTTTTTAAAATTTAATTTATTTATTTGACAGAGAGAGGGCACACAAGCAGGGGAAATAGCAGAGGGAGAGGTAGAAGCAGGCTCCCGCTGAGCAGAGAGCCTGATGTGGAGCTCAATCCCAGGACCCTGGGATCAGGATCTGAGCCGAAGGCAGACACTTAACCTCCTGAGCCACCCAAGCTCTCCTGCATATAACTTTTGACTCCCCAAATACTTCTAATAGTCTACTGTTGACCCAAAGCCTTACCAATGACGTAAACAATTAACACATTTTGTAAGCTTATATGTATTATATAGTATAATCTTACAATAAAGTAAACTATAGCAAAGAAAATATTAAAATCATAAGGTAGAGAAAATACATTTATAGTACTGTATCTATTGAATAATGTGTAAAAATGGACTTGTGTGCAGTTCAAATCAATGTTCAGGGTCAACTGTACATATAGGATGGTATTTATAGGAAATCTTAAAACATGAAAAATATGACATATATTGCCTAAGAATTTACAAATAAGTAGTAAAAGGTATTAAAGAATGCGTGAAAGTAATCAATATCACATTCAGAATAGTAAGGGGTGAAGAAAGGAGATGGGATTGGTATCATGCTTTGGTTGTTTTAGTAATTTTGTGTAGGTTGAGAGGGGAATATATAAATTCAAATAAAATTTTCAAATTCAAAATAAAAATTTTGAAGAACAATCAAAAGTGCTGAGGATTGATCAAAACCAACTTAGTGTACGTGTTTTTATCCAAAGAGCTGTGGCCTAAAAGCTGCCATGGATATGGCTGTCCCAGCCAGGCAAGTCACTGATTGAGAGACCTGTATTTTTCTTTTAAAGTCTCCTTAGTGTTACTTGTCACTTTAGAATTTTATACATTTTAAAAGTGGTACGTCCGTGATACTTTTTATGAACCAGGAGGAGGACTGATTGGAAGAAAAGGCTATGTGGGCACACTGGGGAAAAATGACACGATGATGTGTGCAGTGTATGGATGGACGGAAGAGATGGCTTTTTCTGGAACATCCACAGGAGACGTGTGTATCTGGAGAGATGTCTTTCTTGTGAAAACGGTTAAAGCACATGATGGGCCAGTGTTCAGTATGCATGCATTGGAAAAAGTAAGTATTCTAAAGATACTTTTAAGTTAAACATAATTTGATCATGGATTGTAGAGCATTTTCACAAGTAAGGGAATATTGTCTTTCTGCTTAGTTGAGCCATCCATTAATAATCTGTGAACCAGCGTCTTCCTACGTTCTTTTATTCCTCTTTCAAACTCCTGAACGTAGTGAAATGGGTCTGCTATTTAAAAAGAAAAGTTTAGCTTAATATTTATTAATCTCTTTGTATGTGTTAACAATTGTTTAAGTGCTTTATTATCATCAGATCTTGTGAAGTAACTACTGTCGTGATCCTCTGTTTTTGAAGGATGGGATTAAGAAATGTCCAAGAAAAAATATGTATCTTGCTGAAAGTGTTAGAGCTACCTTACGGTTGCAGATCACAAACCTTGTTCTTAAAGTTCTGTCCTAAACGTAGATTGTTTAGTGTCCCTGTAAATATTTTTGCAGATTCCGTGTTGAAATAGTAAAAAAAATTGATTCTTATGCTAATTTGTTCACAAGCTGTAACTTCTAGCTGTTAACGTTTTTTCCTCTAGAATTTTTCAACATAAGGAAGGTTATTATTTTTAAAAATACTTAGATCTTTATTAACTTGAAGCTTTTACTTTCAAAGGGCTTCGTAACTGGAGGAAAAGATGGTGTAGTAGCTCTTTGGGATGACTCCTTTGAAAGATGTCTCAAGACCTATGCTATAAAGAGAGCCGCGTTGGCACCAGGATCTAAAGGTGATTTGAGGGGTGCCTGGGTGGCTCAGTTGGTTAAGCATCTGCCTTCAGGTCAAGTCATGATCCCAAGATCCTGGGATCGTGCCCCACGTCAAGCTCTCTGCTCAGTGAGGAGTCTGCTTTTTCTTCTCCCTCTGCCTGCTGCTCTGCCTACTTATGCTCTCTCACTCTCTCTCTGTCAAATAAATACAATGTTTAAAAAAATAATAAGAAAATAAAGGTGATTCGAGATTTAATTTCCTTTGTAGGATAAAAGATTAATTGTTCATTAACATGTGTGGTCACTGAGGTGGAGCACATGGAATACATTTTTCCTTCTTTACTAGATAGGCATCAGAATTTAATGGGAGAAGCCATTTAATGGGAGAAGCTCCAAACTAGAGCCACAATCCTTGCTGTTCTTTCAAAAATCTATTTAATATAGATGGTAAAATATTAACCAAGTACAAGATTATTCATGGTAATTTTGATCATTTTTGATGTTTCAAAGAAAATTGCCACATGAGCATCACACTTACCACCAGTCAAGAATTTGTTTTTAAGCTTGGCATTTTGTTTCACATTCATGTTTTGTTGACCTTCCCTATTTATCCTTGCGTGCCCTTCCTTTTGCCCTTTCTCAGTTTATTAAGGCACTACATCACACTCTCTCTGACCTCCAGGCCTTTATGTATGCTATTACTTTGCCTAGAATTTGCCCTTTCTCCTCCTTCCTGCCTCCTCCAATTACCTGACCTCAGAGGCATATTTTTCACATCTCAATAGGGTGATTTCATCCACTTCCATCGCCCCTCCACCCCCTCAAAAAAGGGAAAATTCCCTTACAATTGCCCCTGTTTCAATACACTCCTCACAGAGGATCTGTTTTCTTCACTGTATACTCTATAAGGGCAGAAGCTGGCTGTTATGTTTACCAGTTATATCTCTGAAGCCTTCCTAGGACACAGTACACATAAATGAATCAATCTTAAGTTGAATTGAATTAAAATTACTACCAGAATATAGTAGGTGCTCTAAGAAGTTAAGGAGGTGAATGAGGAGGAGCAAATATAAGAGGAAAAGAGACAGTCATCAGAATAATAGTAAAAGAGGTGTCTGGATGGCTCAGTCGTTAAGCGTCTGCCTTCAGCTCAGGGCGTGATCCCAGGGTCCTGGGATCAAGCCCCTCATTGGGCTCCCTGCTCTGCTGGGATCCTGCTTCTTCCTTTCCCACTCCCCTTGCTTATGTTCCCTCTGTGCTGGCTGTCTCTCCCTGTCAAATAAATAAATAAAATTAAAAAAAAAAAAAGAAAGTAGTAAAGGATCTAGGATGATAGAGAATTATAGTATGAGGTGATTCTTTTGAGATTAATAAATTGAGTGGTTTGGGAAAATGCAGTGCACTTATTAGAATACTTAAAATACAGGGAAAAGCAACCTTGTAATGTGATTTTCATTGTCAAAATTGCATTGTTGGCAATATATACACCTTTGTATTCTAGTAACCTTATACCTAGAAGAACATCTCCATTTAACATTTCAGGTCTTCTCTTGGAAGATAATCCATCTATACGTGCCATATCATTAGGACATGGTCATATTTTAGTTGGCACAAAGAACGGTGAAATACTTGAAGTGGATAAAAGTGGCCCAATAACACTTCTGGTCCAGGTAATTTGAAAAATTAATATACTTTTTTTCTCTATGCAATTGATTCAATACCTAAGAGCCAAAAGTTAACAGTAGTGAAAATAAATTAATTAGGGAAATATTTGATAACATATAGCAAAAAAATTTAACTTAGTTATAGCTAAATGAGTAGATACCAGTAAATAAATATGCATGTTATCATGTGGAGTAACTGCCAATATTTTAAGTAATCTCTTATCATAAAACAAGAAACCAATGAAAAGTAAAAACAGTTATAAGTAATTTAACCAAGTCAATTTATTTCATATGTATTTTTATTTCTTTGAAGTATATTTGTTGAACCTCAGGCAGTTGTTTTTCTTTGAAAGTCTTTATTTTCATTATTAAGTTTCTAATTTAAAAAATGAAAGTATGCTAAAATTTTATTGCTGAAAACATTTGTCAGTGAAATGTTGATAAAAATCTAGCAATGTAAACATTTGTATGGTAGAAATATAAAATGAAAGAGCAGGGAACAGCTGATCCTTAACATTTTTATCAGGAATGCTGTATTAATTTTTTAGTTGCACATTTCCTATATGTACTGTTTTTCTGGAAGTAAACAAATCAATACTATAAAACACAGCAAATGAGGTAGAATCTACCCTATTAAAAATTGTCCTCCTACAGCTCTATATAGTAATACCAATTTTGAGTTTACCGTTTATTCTGAAAAAGAATTATATTCTTTCTTATTATAGACTTATTTCTTCTCCAACCCCGCTTCCCCCCCCCCCACCTCACTTCTGTTAAAACACCACAGAGCACACATAGAGGAGAACACTGCACATGCTTTAATGTTAATATAAAATCCTGATGTGCCAAGGAGAATTTATGAGCAAATAACGAAATGTTTTATATTAAATTTATGTCAAACTTTGGTGTCTTACTCTTTAACTTCAGTCACAATATATTCCTTTGAAGTAAAAAGATGATGGAATCACAGTGTTTAACGTGTTTTTGATCTCTTAGAAAATATTAGCACAAGTACACTTGTACAGATGAATCCATGGACAGAACTTTTCAAAAACACAGACAATTTTATAATTGTAAGAAAAGGTTTGAAGTGATAAATGACATCCCATTTTTTTAAATATTTATTATAGTGCATAAGATTTTAAATATCTACTGTCTCCTAAACATCAGAAACAAGACAAGGATACCATGTCTCACCATTATCATCCAACATTGTGTGTGAGGTCTTAGCCAATCTAGAAAAACAAAACAATATAAAATGTAAGTGTTGGAAACAAATGGATAAGACTGTCAGTATTTGCAGATGTTATAACCATATACGTTGGGTATTCAAGAGAATAAACTGAAAAAGTATTAGAACTAATTAGGGAGTCCTGTGAAGTGAGATTCAAAATCAACATGTAAAAATCAACAGCATTTCTTCAAATCAGCAATAACCAGTTAGAAAATATGATACAAAAATGGTACTCACAAAGGAAACTATACAATAACCAAGAAAAAATACTCAAGATCAAGATATTTAAGAAAACTATAGTTTTACTTAAGACCTAAAACGTCTAAATAACATACGAATTCAGTATGATCATAAACTAAATCAAAATGAGATTTTTCAGAAATTCTGAGAAGAGTTCTTAAAAATCACCTAGAAGAAAAAAATACCCAAAAGTAGTCCAAAAATTTTTGAGAAACTCCATGCAAGAAATAAGATAATATAAAACTATAATAATTAAAAGTGTAGAGATATACAGGGAAATGCAAGTCAAAACCACAATGAGATAGATATCATCTCCTACCTGTCAGAATGGCTAAAATAAAAAACAAACAACAAGCATTGGCAAGGATGTGGATAAAAAGGAACACTCATGCACTGCTGGTGGGAATGCAAACTGGGACAGCCACTCTGGAAAATAGCATGAAGGTTCCTCAAAAAATTAAAACTAGAACTACCCTGTGATTCATAATCACACTATAGGGTATTTACCTAAAGAATGCGAAAACTAATTTGAAGGGGTACATGCACCCTATGTTTAGTGCAGCATTATTTACAGTATCCAAAATTATGGAAGCAACCAAAGTGTCCATCAATAGATGAGTGTATAAAAAAAGGTGTGGTGTGTGCATATATGTATGTATGTATGTGTATACATACACACACAAACACACTCACACAATGGAATATTATTCAGCCATAACAAAGAATGGAGTCTTGCCATTTGCAAGATGGCGACATGAATAGAGCTAGAGAGTATAATGCTAAGCAAAATAAACCAATTAGAGAAAGACAAATACCACCTGATTTCACTCATGTGTAGAATTTAAGAAACAAAACAAGTGAACAAGGGGAAGAAAAGACCAAAAACAGACCCTTAACTATAGAGAACAAACTGATGGTTACCAGAGGGCAGGTGGTTGGATGGGTGGAATAGATGAAGGGGATTAAAAGTACACTTATCTTGTGAGCACTGAGTAATATATGGAACTGTTGAATCACTCTATTGTACACCTGAAAGTAACACCATATGATTATCTACACTGGAATTTAAGTGTGTAGTTGTATGCACACAACAGAAGTACATTCATATGTATAAAAAAACCAACGATATACAGCAGTCTTTGTAGCAGTATTCTATGGATCAGTTTGGGGAGTAGCGTTTCTTAACAATATTAAATTATATCCATTTTTTTAGATCTTCTTTAACTTTTTTCAGTAATTTTATAGTTTTCAGTATACAGATCTCACAGTTATTTTTAAATAACAGACCTCATTTATTCTAATAGTTTTTTAGTGGATTTTTTAGATTTTCTCTATATGAGATCATATGAGCTACAAATATAGTTTTACTATTCCCTTTCCAATCAGGATGCCTGTTATTTCTTTTTTTTTTTGCCTAATTAACCTGGCAGGAATCTTCAGTACAATGTGGAACAGAAATAGAGCATCCTCGTTTCTAATTTTAGGGAGAAAGCATCCAATATTTTACCATTATGTTTAAGTAATCTCTGTACCCAACGTGGGGCTTGAATTCACAACCCCTTACCATTAAGTTTAATACTAACTGTGGATTTTTCAGAGATGCCTTTTATCAGATTGAAGAATTACTCTTCTGTTCCTAGTTTGATGCAAGTTTTTATCAATGAAAGATTATGTCCTTTGTCAAATGCTTTTTCTTTGTCTATTGAGAGATGATCGTGCGGTTTTCATTTTATTCTATTGATAAGGTGTATTACATTAATTGTTTTTCACCTTTTAAACCAATCTTGCATTCCTGGGATAAACCCCACTTGGTTGTGGTGTGTAATTGTTCTTGTCTGTGTTGGAATCAATTTGCTATCTTTGAGGATTTTAGCATCCACATACTGTATATAATGGATAATTGGTCTATAGTTTCCTTGTGATGTCTGTCTGGTTTTGGTATCAGGCTCATCTTGGCTCCATAAAATGATTTGGGAAGTGTTCTCTCCTCTTCGATAGTCTTTTTCCCTGACCACACCCAGTTGCTAAATCCATTAAATTGCTGGCTGATTGCAGTGCTGTTTTCAGCATTTACCCCAGAGCATAAATTGCTACACAGATTAAACTAATCAAATTCGGGCTCCCTAAAAGGGACACCCATTCCCTAGATTCGTTTTTGAGATTTATTCTGACTTGAAGCAGTCTTCTCCCAGGTTATCTCTGAGATTACCCTGGTTCTGTTGGACAAACTCACTGGCCTTCAGTTTAGCTCATATATCTAGTAAGTACCAGTTACCCCCCAATTACCTTTCATACCTTCATTGTTTTCAAGAGCATCTTTAGACTTGAACTTTTCTACATTGTGTAATAAAGAAAATCATTTCCTTTGAGAAGAGATTAGGAGATGTTTTACGGCTTCTTCCTCCACGCACAGTCTCTGGAGTTGAGGGTGAGGACAGTGGAGTGCTCCTTTCTGAGTGTCCCTTGCTTTAGAAGCTGAGTGCTCAGTTTAGGGTGGGGATAGTAGGGAACAGTAGCCTTAGGTCTTCTTGGGTTGATATTAAAGCCCCAGTATTGTTAGTGGCATGATCCCCAGTATAGACCCTCCATCTCAGAATAGGAGGTGGGCAGAAGGGAATTCCCACCCGTGTGCAGTGCTCATCAAGGATTTAGCCTCTAGCAAGTAACTGGGGGCAGGAGGAGAAATGCCACTCACCTGTGCCTTCTGGGAAGTTGGCCCATTGGATTAGCGGGGAGGGAGAGAGAGTGCTCATATCCTGTGTTCTTGGTTATATCAGGCTAGTGTGGAATTTTCAAGTCAGTGAGTTGGAAAGAGGGAGGAAAGGAGTGGGTCTCAGTTCAAATACTGCAAAACAACCATTGTTCTTACCAGATTTTAGTAGAGTTTTTGAGTAAATGTTTCTTTTGTCATAACTCCTTGGAACCATTTCCAGAGACCTTAAATTTTTTTTAAATTAATTTCATCCGTTTCACTGGGGAGCAGGTCTGCAGTGCTCCTTATTCTCTCATGCAGGAAGTTCTTCCTGTATGGCAATTTTTAACATTCTAAGGCAGCCAGTTCCTATTCTCTCCACTCAGTGAAATTTTAGGATTTTAAACTGATTTTGATACTAACTTGATTGTATTGTAATTGTGAAGATAAAATTGTTATAAAAGCATTTTAAGGTATATTCCAAAGAGAAAGAGAAAAGCTTTATTAGATTATTATTCATTATCCTATCATTATATATTATCAGTTGTTGTTTGTAGTTTTCTTCTAAATACACATATATTAAGGTTAAATTGATCTTAACTGTGTTCTCTTTGTAGGGACACATGGAAGGAGAGGTGTGGGGTTTGGCTACACATCCTTATCTGCCCATCTGTGCTACTGTAAGTGATGATAAAACCTTAAGAATATGGGATCTCTCTCCTAGTCATTGTATGTTGGCTGTCCGGAAACTGAAAAAGGGTAAGAGGCTCTCAGGTTTGAACATAGATTAAGTTGTCACAGTTTTCTAACCCTCACAAATGTAAGAAAGTAATAGTAGGTATATAAAAAAGACTTTATTTGTTCCGTGTGCACCTGCTCATGATGCTATATAAAGAAAATTATACCCAGTCTTTGCTTTATGGGACCTCCTATGATCACATCTATCCTGAGCCAGTTTGCAATGTTATGTTGGAAGGAAAAAATACAGGAAGAAAACAGAAGCTAAATTTTCCACCCTTTGTGACTATGAAATATATGTAATTCATAGTCAGAAACTAAGAAAGAAGGCTTTAATTTAAAAAGGGTAGCAGAATTGAATGGCGGACATTTTAGGGTGAAACAGAACTGAGCACATTTGTAGGAGTCCTATGAAGCTAGCCTATCAGTATAGAGAGATAAGGGGTTCCATTTTTGGAGCAAGGCAGATATTATTAACCTAGGGCAAATGAGGATGTACAGATAACTTCAAATTTCTTAGTGAAGCGGTAGGGAATGTTACTTTATAGCATGGAGGCATTGAAGGAAGATCTCTTGTTGAAAAGGTCGGAAATTGTGACTAAGAAATGAGAGAATCAGCAGATGAAGGAAAGGATTGTCAGGCCATAATAACGGCCTGACAATAATCAAGTCGAACTTAGGTAACATGAATTTGTAATTCAGTTAATTTATTTTTATTTCCATCTATTGACTTAAAAGTCTATTCTCTTCTTCTAGTGTTACTGTATTTAATATTTGTACTTAGCTAAAATTAATCACAATCTCTAGAATAATTGAACCCCAGTCACTGCCCCTTCTCTTTTTTTTTTTTTTTTTTTTTTTTGAGCTCTGGATGTCCAGCATTTTCATACTTTGGTGGTTTTTTTCTCCCTGAGAACTAGAGAGAATTACCAAATATTATTTTAGTCGTTCTGTTTTGGACTTTCCCCATGAAGGTTTACAGTAAGGTCACAAAACCACAGTCACACCTTTGTCTAACACAGGAAATCACAGTACCAAATATTCTTTTCTTCACAAGGCCATAGTAAGTCCTTAGCAGTCAAATTTGGAACATACTTGCCTTTACTACCCCTCAGATTTTCTTTCTTTTTTAAATTGAGGTATAACTGACATACAGCATATTGGTTTCAGGTGTACAACATAATGATCCAATATTTGTATGTATTGGGAAGTGATCACTACAATAAATCTAGTTAACATCCATTGCATACATAGTTACAAAATGTTTTCTTTTTATGATGAGAACTTTTAAGAGCTCCTCTTTTAACAACTTTCAAATACACAATACAGTATTATTAACTGTAGTCATCATGATGTACATTATATCCCCATGACTTACTGATTTTATAGCTGGAAGTCTGTACCTTTTTGACCCCCTCACCCACTTTGCCCACCTGCCAGTAGCAACCACCAATCTGTTCTTTGTATCTATGAGCTTGTTTTTTTGTGTGTTTTGTTTTCGTTTTTTATTTTTTATTTATTTTTTTATAAGATTTATTTGAGAGACAGTGAGCGAGAGAGAGAGAGAAAGAGAGAGCACAAGCTGGAGGAGGGGCAGAGGGAGAGGGAGAAGCAGGCTTCCCACTGAGCAGAAAACCTGATATGGGGCTCCATCCCAGGACCCTGGGATCATGACCTGAGCTGAAGGCAGTCGCTTAACCTACTGAGCCACCCAGGCGCCCCTGTTTTTTAGATTCTACATATAAGTCAGATGGTATGGTATTTGGCAAGTTGTCATTCATTTTTATGGTTGAATAATATTTCATTGTGTGTGTATGTTTACACACCATTTTCTTTATCCATTCTTCCATCATTGGGCACTTAGGTTGTTTCTGTATCTTGATTATTGTAAATAATGCTGCAGTAAACATGGGGGTACATATATCTTTTTTTGAAGCAGTGTTTTCATTTTCTTCAGATATTACCCAGGAGTGGAGTTGCTGCATCATATGGTGGTTCTATCTTTAATTTTTGAGAATTTGGTTTTTTTTTAACCCCTCTTCAATTGGATGTTATTATTATTTAATGCAGTCAGTGTTTACGTAGGTCTATCTATGCTTATACATTTCTTTGTTCAAATTTTCTTCTTGTTTCTCATTTTTTCTTTTATCATTTTTTTCTAAAATGTAGTCCTACAGCTTCTTTAATAAAGACTTCTTTGTCTGAACCAGTGGTATTCCAAGTATAGGGTGGTGAGAGTGGTCTGTTACAGCAGCAAGAGTATTTTATCACTGACATTGTAATTTTTTTTTCTTAAAGATTGATTTATTTATTTTGATAGAGAAAAAGTGTGTGCATTTACACAAGCAGGCGGAGAGGGAGAGAGAATCCTCAAGCAGACTCCCTGCTGAGCACAGAGCCCGATATGGGGCTCCATCCTAGGAGCCTGAAATCATGACCTGAGCAGAAACCAGAAGCAGGTCACTTAACCGACTGAGCCACCCCGGGACCCCTGACATTGCAATTCTCAAAAAGCAAACTATTTTTTTTTTAGTTGATGTATCGTTCACACACAATGTTACATTAGTTGCAGGTGTACAGCATAGCAATTCAACTTCTGTATACATTATGCTGTACTCACTACAGTGTAGCTACCACCTGTCATTATGCAACACTGTTACAGTACTAACGAGTATATTCCATATGCTTTCATCCCTGTGACTTATTCATTCCATAACTGGAAGCTTGTACCTCCCACTCTCCTTAAAAAGCAAACTGATTTTTATTCAGCTTTATTATTATTGTTTTAAAATTTGGTAGGTGGTGTTTTGCCACTCTGGATGAATTATTACCACCTCCCTCCCTGCCTTTGGTATACTATTACTGTGATTATGTTTTTATTTTTTTACTCTCATTCTTTAATGCTAATTTAATGGCTTCTGGAGTTCTGATTGAGGGTTATTATTCCCCTCATTTCCATTGTTCTCTTATTTTGTAGTTCTGTAGTTTAATAACATTATGCATGTATGTGCTTCATTTTTTACTTATTCTCTTTAGGATTTGTTGTGCTTCCTGAATTTGTGGATTTATGTCTTGTATCAGAGCTGAAAAATTATCTTCCAATATTATTGGCTGCTCCTAGGAATAGAATTTTGTATTAGGGGGGCGCCTGGGTGGCACAGCGGTTAAGCATCTGCCTTCGGCTCAGGGCGTGATCCCAGCATTATGGGATCGAGCCCCACATCAGGCTCCTCTGCTATGAGCCTGCTTCTTCCTCTCCCACTCCCCCTGCTTGTGTTCCCTCTCTCGCTGGCTGTCTCTATCTCTGTCAAATAAATAAATAAAATCTTTAAAAAAAAAAAAAGAATTTTGTATTAGGTTGTGGAGAAAAGACATAATTCTGTGTGTTTCTTTTTAAATATTCTTCACTTTTATTTTTGTCACCATTGAGTCAAAAGGGAAATAGGTGAGGGGAACCCACTTGTACAGTTGGTGGGAATGCAAACTGTTGGAGCCACTGTGGAAAGCAGTATGGAGATTCCTCAGAAAGTTAACAATAGAACTACTCTATAACCCAGCAATTGCACTACTAGGTATTCAGGCAAAGAATACAAAAACCCTAATTCAAAGGGATACCTGCACCCCAAAGTTTATAGCAGCATTATCAACAATGGCCAAATTATAGCTGAAGTGTCTATAATTCATATGCACTATGAATGAATAAAGATGATGTGATATATATATATAATGGAATGTTACTCAGCCATAGGAATGTTACTCAGCCATAGGTAAAAAGAATGAAATCTTGCCGTCTGCAACAACATGGGTGGAGCTTAGGGTGTATTATGCTAAGTGAAATAAGTCAGTCAGAAAGATAAATATATGATTGCACTCACATGTGGAATTTAAGAAACAAATGAGCAAAGGGAAATAGAGGCAAACCAAGAAACAGCGTTTAACTATAGAGAACAAACTGATGGAGGACGAGGATCCAGAATGGAGGTGGGTGGGGGAACGGGTTAAATAGGTGATAGGGATTAAGGAGTGCGCTTGTGATGAGCACTGGGTGTTATATGTAGGTGTTGAATCACTATATTGTACATCTGAAACTACTATAACCCTGTTAACTGAAATTTAAATAAAAACCTTAAAAAAAAGGAAAATAGGTAGATTTTCTTAACTTCGAAGGGTTATGTGTGGTTTTACACTGGTTAATTACAAAATTACTGAAGTCCTAATGGTTTAAATATTATGAAATAATATGAAATATTATCTCCTTCAAACATTCAGTAAACAAATACTATTATCTTCAGCAAATGAATATACAAATATTACGATGCTGAGGCTTAACATTTTATAAAAGTAAGTCATTATCAGGGCACCCGGCTGGCTTAGTTAAGCATCCGACTCTTGATTTCAGCTCAGATCATGATCTCAGGGTCCTGGGATTGAGCCCCGTGTCAGGCTTCATGCTCAGTGGGGAGTCTACTTAAGGATGCTCTCTCCTCTTCTCCCAGCCCCTCCCCCTGCTTGCTCGCTCTCTCTCTCTCTCTAAAATAAATAAATCTTTAAAAAAAAAGTCATTATAGTTAATGTAGATTATCATATGAGAATTTTGCCAAACAAATAATTTCATTTTATGGTAACAAGTTATAGAATAACCAGAAGTATAAATATGTAACATGAACTAATGTCTATAATGTTGATGTCTATAAAGTATTTTCTAAATATTGCTAACTTTTCACACTTTTCTGTGTAATGATGTATTAAAAGTTTCTGTTAGAAACTTGTCCTCCCTGGCTTTAGCTTTTAATTGTAATCAAACCCCCAATTTTTTCTCCCCACCCCTCCCCCAGCTCTAGTAACCACCAATCTATTCTCTGTATCTACAAGCTTGGGTTTTTGTTTTGTTTTAGGTTCCACATATAGAAGAGATCATATAGTATTTATCTGACTCTGTCTGACTTATTTCACTTAGCTGATACCCTTGAGGTTCATCCGTGTTATCAGAAATGGAGGGGTGCCTGGGTGGCACAGCGGTTAAGCATCTGCCTTCGGCTCAGGGCGTGATCCCAGCGTTATGGGATCGAGCCCCACATCAGGCTCTTCTGCTATGGGCCTGCTTCTTCCTCTCCCACTCCCCCTGCTTGTGTTCCCTCTCTCGCTGGCTGTCTCTATCTCTATCAAATAAATAAATAAAATCTTTAAAAAAAAAAAAAGAAATGGAAAGATTTCTTTTTTTTTATGGCTGAATTAAATTGCATTGTATACCATAATTTCTTTATCCATTCGTCCATCAATGGACACTTAGGTTATTCCACATCCTTGTTATTGAAAATAATGCAGCCATGAACATGGGAATGCATATATCCTTTCAAATTATTGTTTTCATTTTTTTCAGATAAATACCCAGGAATGGAATTGCTGGATTATATGGTAGTTCTATTTTTAATTTTTGGGGGAACATCCATACTGTTTTTTGTACTGGCTGCACCAGTTTACATTCCCACAGCAGTGCATGAGGGTTCTATTTTCCCCACATCCTAGCCAACGCTTGTTATTTTTTGTCTTTTTGATAATAACCATTCTAATAGGTATGAGGTATATCTTACTGTAGTTTTGATTTGTGTTTCCCAGATGATTAATGATGTCAAGCATTTTTTCATGTACCTGTTGGCCGTCTGTATGTCTTCTTTGGACATATATCTATTCAGATCTTCTGCCCATTTTTTAATTGGGTTGTTTTTTCACTATTTAGTTATCAGAGTTCTTATATATTTTGAATAATAGCCCCTAATCAGATACATGATTTGCAGGTATTTTCTCCCATTCAGTAGGCTGCCTTTTCATTGATTTCCTTTGCTGTGCAGAAACTTTTTAGCTTGATGTAGTCCCACTTGTTCATTTTTGCTTTTGTTCTGTTTGATTTTGGTGTTAGGTTTTTAAAAAATCAGCAAGACCTATGTCAAGAAGCATATTACTGCCTGTGTTTTCATCTAGGAGTCTTACGGTTTCAGGTCTTACATTTCTTTTAGGTTAATTTTTATGAGTGGTGTAAGATAGTGGTCCAGTTTCATTCTTTTGCATGTGGCTGTCCAGTTTTCCTAACACCATTTATTGAAGAGATCATCATTTCTCCATTGTATATTCCTGGCTTCTTTGTCTTAAATTATTTGACCATATATGCATGGGTTTATTTCTGGGCTTTGTATTCATTTCCATTGATCTATGTGTCTGTTTCTATGCCAATACCATACTGTTTTAATTACTGCAGCTTTATAATATGGTTTGAAATCAGGGATCGTGATGCTTCTGGCTTTGTTCTTTCTCAGAAATTGCTTTGGCTACTCAGGGTCTGTTGTGGTTCCATACAAATTTTAGGAATGTTCTATTTCTGTGAAAAATAGCACTGGAATTTTTTGAGTAGACTCCGTGCCCAGCATGGTGCTTGAACTCACTACCCTGAGATTAAGAGTCACATCCTCTATTAACTGAGCCAGCCACGCACCTCAATACCATTGGAATTTTAATAGGGATTTCATTGAATCTCTATTTTGCTGTGGGTGATATGGACATTTAACAATATTAATTCTTCCAGTCTGTGAGCACAGAGTTTCTTTTCATTTATTTTGTTGTCTTTAATTTCTTTCATTAATGTCTTAATAGGTTTCAATATATAGGTCTTTTATCTCCCTGGTTAATTTTATTCCTAAATTGTTGTTTTTTAAATACAATTATAAATGGGATTGTTTTCTTAACTTTTCTTACTCATAGTTTGTTATTATTATAAAGAAATGCAACAGATTTTTGTGCATTGATTTTGTACTCTGCAGTTTTACTGAATTTTATTCTAACAGTTTTTGATGGAGTCATAGGGTTTTCTATATATGATGTGTCATCTGCAAATAATGACAGCTTTACTTCCTTTCTAATTTGGACGACTTTTCTTTTTCTTCTCCCCCCGACCCTGCCCCACTGCTTTGGCTAGGACTTCTAACACGGTGTTGAATAAAAATGGCAGGAGTAGACGTCCTTTCCTTGTTCTGATTTTAGATGAAAACATTTCAGCCTTTCACCTTTGAGTATGATGTTAGCTATGGGCTTGTCATATGTGGCCTTTATTATGTCGAGGTAGCCTCTTTCTATATCCACTGTGTTGAGAGTTTTTATTAAGAACAGATGTTTATTTTTATCAAGTGCGTTTTCTGCATCTAATGAGATGATCATGATTTTTATCCCCCCCCCTTTTTTTAAAGAAAGAGAGTGGGGGGGGGGCAGAAGGAGAGGGAGAGAGAATCTTAAATAGGCTCCATATTGAGCTTGGAGCCTGCCATGGGGATCGACCTCACAACCCAGAGATCATGACCTGAGCTGAAATAAAAAGTTGGATGGCTAACCGACTGAGCTATCCAGGCACCCCTGTCCTTTATTTTGCTAATGGTAGTGTATCACATTGACTGATGTGTATATGTTGAACCATCCTTGCATCCCTGGAATAAATCCCACTTGATCATGCCGTATGATCCTTTTAATGTATTATTGAACTCAGTTTGCTAATACTTTGTTGAGGATTTTTGCATCTATGTTCATCAAATATATTGACCTGTAAATTTCTTTTTTTGTGGCATCTTGTCTGATTTTGGTATTAAGATAATGTTGACCTTGTGAAATATGTTTGGGAGAGTTCCTCCCTCTTCTGTTTTTTGGAAGAGTTTGAGAAGGGTTGATATTCTTCTTTAGGTACTTGGTAAAATTCACCAGTGAGGCCATCTGCTCCTGAACTTTTATTCATTAGGAGATTTTTGATTTTTGACTTAATCTCCCAGCTAGTAACCAGTCTGTTCAGATTTTCTGTTTCATCATGATTCAGTCTTGGTAGGTTGTATGTTTTTAGGAATTTATCCATTTCTTCTGGGTTGTCTAATTGTTGGCAAATACTTGTTCATGGTAGTCTCTTTTGATCCTTTGTATTCTGTGGTATCGGTTGTAACATCTCTTTCATTTCTGATTTTGAGTCCTCTCTTTTTTCTTGGTGAGCCTAGCTCAAGGTTTGTCAATTTTATTTGTCTTTCAAAGAACCAGCTCTTAGTTTCATTGATTTTTCTATTGTCTTTTTAGTCTCAATTTCATTTATTTCTGTGCTAATCTTTATTTCCTTTCTTGTAATTTTGGCTTTCAGTTCTTTTTTTTTTTTTTTTTTCCCCTATTTCCTTGAGGTGTAAGATTAGGTTGTTTAGTTCAGGGTTTTTTTTGTTTTTTGAGGTAGGCATTTATCACTATGAACTTACCTCTTAGGACTGTTTCGCTCTATCTCATAAATTTTGGTATGTTACATTTCCATTTTTGTTTGTCTCAGTATTTTTTTGATTTCTCTTTTAAGTTCTTCTTTGACCCATTAGTTGTTTAGTAGCATGTTGTTTAATCTCCATGTATTTGTGAATTTTCCAGTTTTCTTCATGTAATTAATTTCTAGTTTCATACTATTGTGTTTGGAATGGATGCTTGATATGATTTTAGTCCTCTTAGATTTACTAATACTTGTTTTGTGGCCTAACATTGATCTGTCTTGGAAAATGTTCCATGTGTACTTGAGAAGAATGTATATTCTCTTGTTTTTGGATGGATCTTCTGTAAATATGTGTTAAGCCCATCTGGTGTTACATGCCATTTAAGGCCAGTGTTTCCTTATTAATTTTCTGTCTAGATCTATCCATCGATGTGAATGGGTATTAAAGACCCCTACTATTATTGTATTGCTGTCTACTTCTCCCTTTAGGTCTGTTAATATTTGTTTTATGTATTTAAGTGCTCTTCTGTTGGGTACATAAATATTAACAAATGTTATATTCTTTTGTTGCATTGACCCCTTCATCTTTATGTATTGACCTTCTTTGTCTCTTATTACAGTCTTTATTTTAAAGTCTATTTTGTCTGATAAAAGTACAGCTGCCCAGCTTTCTTTTGGTTTCCATTTGCCTACAAAATCTTTTTTCATATCTGCACTTGTATTTTGTGTGTGACCTCACTTGTATAGTGTGCTGCTTGGTTTGCCTCTCTCTCTTTATTTCCCTTTGCTTATTTGTTTTGTTTTTTAAATTCCACATGTGAATGAAATCATCTGGTATTTTTCTTTCTTTGACTTATTTCACTTAGCATAATACTCTCTAGCTCCATCCATGTCATTGCAAATGGCAAGATTTCATTCTTTCTGATGGCTGAGTAATTAGCAGCTCTTTCTCCTTCACATCGGCTGTGTAATCTACCTATTAGGTATTTGATTTTGAGAATTCTCATTTTTAGAAATTTTGTTTTCAGATTACCTTAGTTGTTTGTTTGTTTGTTTTTATAACATTTCATTCCTTGTTTATGTTTTAGCTTTCTTCTCTTATGTCTGTAAACTTTACCTATCAGATAAAGAATATAAAATCTAGTTATCTGACATCCTTTGGGATCTGCCTATACTGTGTTTTTCTTTCTGCTGTTTAGGGGTGATTTTCCTGCTGACTCCCTCCTGGCGTGCCATTTTCTTTTGTGCTTGAAAATTTGGATTGTAAGTTTATGTTTAATTGGGCTTTCCTTACCTACAGGGATTCTCTGAGGTCTGGATCAAAGGTGTTCTTCCAGAGTGATTTTGTATTTCCTTCTCCCAGGTGCCTAAGTTGCTAACGTCGGGAACTACTAAGGATTTCTCTAACTAGGATTGCATAGATCCTGTAATTAGTATAACTTGGAATCCAAGATTTGTATAAGCCACTCTACACTTGTGAATCCTCAAGTATGATTTTTCCCCTCTATCTAGAACCCAGGCAAGATACACAAGTCTATTTCCTGATGTCTTTCTTTACTGCCAGGCATATTTTTAAAAGTCTACTCTTCCCTTGAGATATGATTGTAATACTCAATAAAAGGATAATACAGGGGCGCCTGGGTGACTCAGTTGGTTAAGCATCGCATTTGGCTCAGGTCATGACCCTGGGGTCCTGGGAATAGAGCCCCCTGTCAGGCTCCCTGCTCAGCAGGGAGTCTGCTTGTCCCTCTCCCTCTGCCCCTCCTCCCACTCATGCTCGCTCGCTCTCTCTCTCTCTCTCTCTCAAAGAAATAAATCTTAAAAAAAAAAAAAAGTAGTCTTAAAATGGAAGTCCATTAATGGCATTATCATTGAGTTGCAAAAGTAATCAGTTGTGTACAAATTTTCCCAGATGTTCAAAGGCCCTAACTATACTATATACTAGTCTGAGTAAGGTGAAAAGATATAAATATAATCCAGTTCCAAATTTCTTCTGATTCATCATATACTACTATCTCTTATTTGATAGCTTTGAGGACATCTTTTTGAATAATTTTTTTTGGTGGGTTCTATAGTCCTTTTATTGATAGCAAGCTATAATGTTTATTTTTTATTTTTTTATTTTTTACCTCTTTGTTTAATGATTTCACATTCATCAAAGATATTGTTAGTTAAGTGGGTTCCTGCACACTGTTGTTTCCTGGAGATATGTATGTGTTCCTTTATGCTTTCCCACCACTTTGATAATTGCTTCCATATTCGGAGAGATGATGTTTGTTGTAAGTGGTTTTTTTTTTAATAACTTTTTATTATTTTAGTCACCATACAGTACATCCCTAGTTTTTGATGTAAAGTTCCATGATTCATTACTTGCGTATAACACCCAGCACACCATGTAATACGTGCCCTCCTTAATACCCATCACCGGCCTCTCCCATTCCCCCATCCCCCTCCCCTCTGAAGCCCTCAGTTTGTTTCCCAGAGTCCATAGTCTTTCATGGTTCATTCCCCCTTCTGTTTACCCCACCTTTCTTCTTCCCTTTCTTCTCCTACCGATCTTCCTACTTTTTATGTTCCATAAATGAGTGACACCATATGATAATTGTCTTTCTCTGCTTGACTTATTTCACTTAGCATTATCTCCTCCAGTCCCGTCCATGTTGCTGCAAATGTTGAGAAATCGTTCTTTTTGATGGCTGAGTAGTATTCCATTGTATATATGGACCACATATTCTTAATCCAGTCATCTGTTGAAGGGCATCTTGGCTCCTTCCACGATTTAGCTATTGTGGACAATGCTGCTATGAATATTGGGGTGCATATGGCCCTTCTCTTCACTACATCTGTATCTTTGGGGTAAATACCCAGTAGTGCAATTGCTGGATCATAGGGGAGCTCAATTTTTAACTTTTTAAGGGACCTCCACACTGTTTTCCACAGTGGCTGTACCAACTTGTATTCCCACCAACAATGTAAGAGGGATCCCCTTTCTCCACATCCTCTCCAACATTTGTTGTTTCCTGCCTTGTCAGTTTTTGCCGTTGTAACTGGTGTAAGGTGGTATCTCAGTGTGGTTTTGATTTGAATTTCCCTGATGGCTAATGATTTTGAACATTTTTTCATGTGTCTGTTAGCCATTTGTATGTCTTCATTGGAAAATTGTTCATATCTTCTGCCCATTTTTTGATTTGATTATTTATTTCCTGTGCATTGAGTTTGAGAAGTTCTTTGTAGATCTTGGATACTAATCTTTTTTTATATATAATTTTTTTATTATATCATATAATTATTTTTAAAAAGCATTTCTAGTTTTCATTGTTCTTAGATTTGTCATTTATAGAAGGAAATTCTAATTCTCTAATGTGCAGTGAATTTTGTCCCCAAAAAGATATGTGTAAGTCCTGACCCCCTGTACCTTTGAATGTGACCTTATTTAGAAATAGGGTCTTTGCAAATGTAATCAAGTTAAGATGAGGGGCACCTAAGTGGCTCAGTTGGTTGTGTGTCTTCCTTCGGCTTGGGTCGTGATCCCAGAGTCCCGGGATTGAGCCCCCATCAGTCTCCCTGTGCAGTGGGGAGTCTGTTTCTCCCTTTGCCCCTCACCCTCCTCATACTCACACTCTCGCAAATAAATAAATAAAATCTTTATTTAAAAAAAAAGTTAAGGGGTGCCTGGGTGGCTCAGTTGGTTAAGTGTCTGCCTTCGGCTTAAGTCATAATCACGGGATCCTGGGACCAAGCCCCGTATTGGGCTCCTCGCTCAGCTGGGAGCCTGCTTCTCCCTCTGCCTCGGCCTACCACTCTCCTTGCTTGTGGTCTCTCTCTGTGTCAAATAAATAAATAAAATCTTTTTTAAAAAGTTAAATAAAAGTTAAAATGAGGTCATACTGGATTAGGATTGTCTCTATATTGAGTGGCTGGTAGGTGTTCTTATAAGAAGGCTATGTGAAGACACAGAAACACAGAGACACAGGGAGAATGCAGTGTAATAACAGGCAAAAATTGAGCTGATGCATCTACAAGCCAAGGAGCATCAAGGATTGGTGGCAAGCTCCAGAAACCAGGGAGAGGCAAGGAAGGATTCCTTCCTAGAACTTTCAGAGGGCGTATAGTCCTGCCAACACTTTGATTTCAGACTTTAGCTTCCAACCCCGAGAGAAGACCTTTCTGTTGTTTTAAGCCACCCAGTTTGTGGTAATTTATAATTGCAGCTCTAGGAAGCCAATCCAGTGTTCACATTCCACTTGTAGAAAAAGTCTTTGAACTAGAGTAAGAATTATTTGCACAGCTGAAACTTTTTTTTAGTTGACTGTCATCTCCATAATGCTTGACAGAAGTAGGAAAATAATATAACTCTGGATGCCTTAAGATGCTAACAGTCCAGTTATCAGATTATTTTAATTTGGAAATAATGTCTTACATCTTGAGTACTGGTATTTTGGAACTTAAAAGTAACCTAGAACTTGAAAACCAGTACTGTATGAATACAATGGCTGTGTAACCCTTCAAAGATTTCACTTTTATCCAGCAGGCCCAGGAGAGAGACTAGTCTCCTATGCCCACAGGGCAGCTGGGGCTTTATTTTACTACTCTGGTTTCCTGCCCTCTATTTATTTCTCATGCCTGGGGAGTTTTTCTTCGTTTTTTAATGAGCTCAGCTATTCATTTAAAGGATGCTTATTTTGTTAATGTTTACTTAAACTCAGCTTTCCCCTTGCTGTGTGCCTGCACCCAACCAGCTGAATGGGGTTGAATAAAATGTGCAGTTGTGATGACTAGTTCACTATGCTTTTGTTTCTCTGCTGTCCTTTGTGGCAGAACTCCTCCAAATAGGTGATACTGGCTTCTCTGTTTTCACATGACATTTGCTTCACAAACCACTCCAGTTAGGCTTTTATCTCTATTGGTGCATTCAAACTGCTGCCGGTCTCTTGGTCAGCTCTGGGTCCTCCCCTTACCCACCTCACAGTAGTTTTTGATGTAACTGGTCAATCCTCCTTTTCTGAAATGCATTCTTCACTTGGCTCTGAAACCCATGCATGTCTTTTCCCCCCTACACTTTATTGATTTTTTTTTCCTTCCCTTAACTAGCTCTGCCTCTTCTTCCTGCTCTCTCTATATAGAAATGCTACTGGGTTCTCCCTGGCCTTTCTTGTTTCATTTGTACGCTTACACTTTGTGTGATTATATCAGTTATTGTACAGTTAGAAGACAGCTACTAGCCGTAGTTAGCTGAGGGAGAACGAACGAAAGAATTTAGAGGAGTTGCAGATGTGTTTGAAAGAGTGGGAGTGCCATCATCACACTCTGTCTATCAGTGGTGAAGAAGTGTGCCAGAGTGCAGACCTCCGTGGAACGGAGAAGGAGTGTCACTGGGTGAAGGAAAAGCCTGCCAGAGGGTACAGGCCAGAGCTGAGCGGCGAGACCACTGCTTGGGGAAGAACTTAACTCAGGGAAGAGGCTGTTAGACACTGAGAGCTGCTGCTGTCTTAGGACATCTTGCTAGAGGCTGAAAACCACAGCTGAATCATTAGGGCCATTACTGTGATGGGGGAACTTGCTCAAGGACTCTGGGTACTGCCCGCATTGGGGAATGCTCCAGGCTCCCCGAATACCAGTGATCTGGCTCAGTAGGTGAAATCCAACACTGGAAGAAGAGTCCCTTTCTCCTGTTTTGTTTTGTTTTTTTTTAAGATTTTATTCATTTATTTGACAGAGAGACAGCCAGTGAAAGAGGGAACACAAGCAGGGGGAGTGGGAGAGGAAGAAGCAGGCTCCCAGCAGAGCAGGGAGCCTGATGCGGGGCTCCATCCCAGGACCCTGGGATCACGCCCTGAGCCGAAGGCAGACGCTTAATGACTGAGCAACCCTGGCGCCCCCCTTTCTCCTGTTTTGACCGTGTATTGTCTTTCCAGTACCCTCTATTGGCAAAGGTTTGTATCAGTTAGCTGGCAAAAGGCAAAAAACCTTCTACAAGGCCCAAAGAATAGTAGATTTGGAACTAAAAGGCAACAAAGTAATAACTGGCACAGACTACCCCTTTGTCTAATTAGCATCCATATGTATCTTTTTACAAATGCTTGAACTTTGGTATAACCACAGAACTAATGTTATGTTTATCTTCTACCCAAAAAGTTGTTGGTTTTTTTTAAAAGATTTTATTTATTTATTTGTCAGAGAGAGAGCACACAAGTAGGGGGAGCAGCAAGCAGAGGGAGAAGCAGGCTCCTGCTGACCAAGGAGCTGGGTGTGGAACTCGATCCCAGGTCCCTGGGATCATGACCTGAGCCGAAGGCAGACACTTAACCAACTGAGCCACTCAGGCTTCCCTACCCAAGGAGTTTCTAACCATAGAGATGTAGATACGGCTGGTACAAGTGAAGAAATTCTCACCCTCTCCCCTAAATTAGAAGACACACAGTTCCAACAGTCATTGTGTCCATTGCTAGCTATGCTCATTACTATCAAATTTAGTCATAGTCTTACCATATATTCTGTTACCTTAAGACTAAATTATAAAGTTAACCACCGACAGACTTGTATAAAATATTTTTGAATAAGAAGTAAATAGTTTATGTATACACATAATAAGCATTTATGTACAGTCCCTGTTTCCATAACTGGTTATGGGCTGTGGTTGATCTCTCTGACTTCCTTCTTCTACTACCCATTTCATATTTTCTTTGTCCTTAGCCAGAACCTCAGGTTATTTGGCTCATGGGGTAACCTTCATTGCTAAATGATGTGAAATCTCAATATCTCTACCTGTTTGGTTTTTTTTCCTAGTTGCTGTTCCATTAAGTTTTACTATTGGTCATGAAGACTAAGAAGCATCCCAGTGAATCCTCTGGGTTCCAGATATAGTCCCTTTTGCCCTCAGTGTGTAGCAATAACTCAGTTTCCCCTCTGCAACTGGGATCAATCACTCCAGCCAGAAGAGTAACAGCCCCTTTCTTTGCTTGTTGTTTCACTGGCATAAGGAGTCCAACATGACCAGGTGGCAGTCTCACCTTCCAGTTCAGAGGAACCATTATGTCCCTGGTAAAAGAATTCTCCCTGCTCTTAGGAGATAAGATTAAATCAGCAGAGCTCAGAGTTGCCAGGATGCAGAACAAAATTGTGCAAGTTGGTTATTAGATTGAATGGTGAGAAGAGTCACTCCAACTTCGACTTCTTGATTTCCAGACCCATGTAATCTGGCTATGAGGTAGACAGCACCATGTAATGGTCTATGATTCAAAGCATATATATCATCCCATAAGACACCCAGTCTTTGAGGGTATTGTTTCCCAGATGGTGCCGTAAATTAGTTTTCAGTAAGCCATTCCACTGTTAATTAATTGTTCTGTTAGTAGCTTTCTCTGAGTAGTGGGAGTTGTGATAAAACTAGTTAATTCCATGGGTATGAGTCTAATGCAGGACATTTTTTGCTATAAGTTTCTTGATCAGAAGCATGAAATTTGGTGATGGTGGATAAGGCATCCCATGTGTCCATGGATGGTGATGCCAGCAGAATCACAATGATCGGGGAAGGCAAATCCAGGACTCATGTCTATTCTAGTGAAGATGAATCTACCTCCTCCATAATGGAAGAGGTCCAACATACTCAACGTGCTACCAGCTGGCTGGTTGGTCTCCCTGGGGAATGGCCTTATATCAGAAGTTCAGTTGGTCTCTACTGTTAGCAGATTAGACACTCATCGGTAGTGGTAGTGGTAGCAAGATAACCTTGGAAAACAGAGTTCATGTTTTCTAAGTCAACCATAAACTCTGTCCTTGCCACCACGGGCCCACTGAGTAAGTACTAGCTGGCTAGAAAAGGCTTCTCTGAGGTCCACAGAGCATAGTATTTTGTCCTCCTGGTCACTGAGAATCTCCTCTGTAGTGGACACTTTTTGTTGGGCATTTCGTAGGACACAGAAGTCTTCACATCCTTTGCCCTTTCTGAAAGTTTCATTTTCCAGATTTCCTTGTCTCTAATCTTCTAATCCTGAAAGAATCCAGTCCTTAACTGATCATCTAAATAGTTAACAGATAGTAATGAGTCAGTGTAAATCTGTCCATCGGGTCATCTCTCTCCACAGAAGTGGAAAACCAAGTGTACTGCTTGAAGTGCTGCCCCCTGTGAAATTTTACCTTTACTGCTGTGCGTCAGGGTCACCCCTTTACTGCTATGGTGATTTCAGGTGGATACCAACATATACTGTATAGGAACATCTGTAAATCTGGCTCAAGTTTTTTTTTCCTCAGTCGATCATTAATGAATACCTGTGAGGCCATTGGTATAGATTGAGAGAGAGAAGATGTACTGTAGCAGGGATTCTTGTTGGATTCTGAACCACTTGTTCATGCAAATTACTTCTGACTTCCAGATCTGTGGGAGAGTGGTCTTTTATATACCGTTTCCATTTGATCATAGATTGCTGCTGTGCACACCCAATCTATGGCTAGGTTGGTCTTGTAACTTGCAATTCATGAGACACACAGGACACATAGTCACCTGATATCCCATAGTTAGGTATTTACTTTCTACCAAGGCCTAGTAGCAAAGCCAAAACACCTTCTCAAAGGGAAAATAGTTATCTGTAAAGGAGGATATGGATTTCTCTCCCAAATCTAAGAGATCTGCAGTACAATTCTCCTTTAGTAGCTTTCCAGAGGCTTCCTATAGCATCCCAGTTTACCACAGACACTTTGAGTATCATTGAATTTGCTATAAGGCCCAAGTGGAAGATCAGCTTGCCTCCTCTTGTTCTGGTCCCCTGGAAGCCTTTTAAATGACTTGATAAACGGGTAGAAGCAGCTCACTCAAATGTGTAGGCTTCCAAAAGGCACAACAGGCATTTTGCTTCTTTTGTTTGCGGTAGGTTTTGGAAGGTGTAGGAACCTTTCACCTTAAAAGGGAATATCTTGTCGTATTCCGTATCATTGGATCTCCAGAAGCCTCACTGAGGTGGCAGGTCCCTTAATTTTTGTGATAATTATCTTCCACTCTCTTGATTCACGTATGTCTTACTAAGACATCTAAAGTACTTGTTGCTTCCTGCTCCGCAGATCCGTTCTGCATAATGTCATCAGTGTAGTGGACCATTGAGATGTTTTGTGGAATGTCAAGATGATCAGGATCTCTGTGGACTGTATTATGGCAAACAAACACAAAAAACAAAAAACAAAAACGGGAGAATTGAATAGCCCTGAGGCAAGGCTTTGAAGGTGTGCACAGATACAAGCCAGGTAAAAGCAGACGCTCTGGTGGTCCTTACAAATTGGGGGTGGAGAAAAAAAGCATTAACTAGGGCAATAACTGCATGCAAGATGTTAGGGGCTGTGTGTGTTTGTGCTGGTAAAGATCTGGAAGAGCAGCTTCAGTTAGTATCCCTACCTGATTAAATTTATTATCCATAGTTAGTATCTAAAATTCATCTTAGCAGCGCCTGCGTACCTCAGTTGGTTAAGCATTCAGCTCTTGATTTCAGCTCAGGTCATGATTTCAGGTGGGGTGGAGCCCCAAATCGGGCTCCACACTCAGCAGCAAGTCTGCTTCTCTTCCTCTTCCTCTGCCCCAGAGAAAGAGAAAGCGAGAGTGTGGTGGGGGTGTCTCTCTCTCTCTCTCTGTCTCTAAAATAAATAAATCTTTAAAAAATAAAAATAAAATCCATCTCATTTCGCATAGACCAAACGGGCAAGTTTAAATGTGATGCATATTTTCACCAGTGCGTATTTTCAGTCTTTGGTAGCGTCACTGATTTTTGCAATTCTCAGACTTGCAGTTTTGCTTCTGATTTATTATCTTGAGAGAGAGGAATTTCCACGGGTTTGCACTTATTTCCTCCTGTTGTAATGACCCTTATCCCATGGATCACAGAGCCAAGCTAGTGGATTCTATAAGTTTCCAAGTGTATCTATTACGATTCAGAAATTAGATGGAAACCACAGAATTAGTAACAGAGCCTCTGTTACTAATTCCTGAACATTTGAGTATTTCCTTTTCTTCAATTGAGTCATTTGTGACCACTGATTATTGGAGAAAGATATCTACTGCAGCACTGCTACAGGGTCCTCTCAAAGGGACTCTGAGTATATGAATTGGCTCAGGTCTGAAAACAGGCTGAGACTCTGTGACTTTTCATTATGGTAATTGAAGTTAGGTTTTTTAGCCCCCAGGTCTGGAGTTTTTTTCTGTTATATAGATCAAACACTAATCTAGTAGCCTACTCATCTATTTCATTCCTGCAGACACCACGATTGATTAGTCACCAACAGAAATCTCCACAGGCCAAAACATTTTGATTATTAGGACATTCCTGCTGCCCTTTTTGGTAAAAGGATCTACTCTGTCTTTTAAGTGCTACTTCTTGGCTTCTGCTTTTCCTAGATGATCTCTATTGAATCAGGAAGCCCATGTTAATGGAAACATCTCCCATTCCTGATCTACACAGGAGGACATTACAGAGCTTTTCAAAGATGTAGATGTTGCCCTTAATGTATTTCTCAATGCTTTTGTGAAGGGACTGTTTTCTAGACTTTTGGGGGCAATGTAGTTGGTGGGCAAGTATACAGGTTGCATATGAAAAATCGACTTCAACATTCTTAGCTCCCTAAACTTTTGAATTCCTTCCTCTGTATCAGAGGTCAGCAAATCCAGCCCACCTCCTGATTATGTAGATAATATTTTATTGGAACACAGCCATGTCCATTCATTTATGTATTGTCTAGATCTGCTTTTGTACTACAGTAGCAGAGTTGAGTAGTAGTGACAGAGACCATATGGCCTACAACGCTGAAAATATTTACTTTCTGGTCCTTTAAGAAAAGGTTTGCCAACCTCTGCCCTAGAGCATGCTGAGATTTGATCCAAGCTAGGGGTCTAGTGACAGCAGAGAAGTGGTTGTGGTAGTTCTTCAAAAGGTTAAACATCCCCTGCAGAGCATCTGCCCCAGAAGGTCAGTCTTCCCAGACATAAGAGAGCAAACTTGGCACTGGCTGTGAGATTCAGAATAAACATAGAAGTTCAAGATTTTCAGTTTCGTCTGAATCTAACCAGATGCTCCCATTCCACAGTTCAAAGTTCCTTCTTTCCCCATCACATAAGAAACTTGGTGAAACTGGGAATTCAACTGAAATTGTACATTTGCAACCTACTCAATTAAATTTTGTGTTTAATTTTTGGCAACATTAGCCCATGGTCTCTAGTCAGACCGTGACTCGTGCTGAGAGTTTAAGGATCTGAACCTGTTATTCTTTCTGCTAAATGTTCCATGCACTCAGTAGAATCTTTTGCACAGCATAGTCCTTGCGGTCACCATTATTTTTGTGATGGTCAAAGGCAGCAGCCTCTTGGTCTCCTAGGACATTTTACTTCAGGAGACACTCTACTACAGTTAACTGTAGGAGATAACTTGGTTGTTATGCCCATGCGTACCCTGGATTACTAACATCCCATTTCCCATTGGCAGGTGCTCATCACTGTGCTTAAACCCAAAGGCATGACTAAACCAGTTCCAAAAATCCCATCTTTAATGATCTGTCTCCTGTGACTACTTCAGTACTAATTCTATACCAATCAAGAAACAGAAACCACCTTAGTAAGTGGAATAGGGAAAATTTAATATGTTGTTAACTAATAAAAGGTGATTACTGTGAAAGGGGCCAAGAGAATTCTAAGGAGTGTAGAAGTAGCAATTTCAGAAAGCAGCTGCCACCTGTAGGGTTGGTGGATGGTGATTAAGGAAGGAACCCTTCCTCTCTTTTCCCAGGCTGAGATTCAGATCTCTTTGGAGAGGATGTGGGTGCCAATGGAAAAGAAACTTGCCAGAGGGCTGGTCTAGGAAATCTTTTGCTGTGGTGACAGAAAAAATCTTCCATTCCCAGCCCCATTCCCTATACCTACCCTTGCCCCATCATTAATCTGATCTACTGGTTGTAGCACACCAGAAGAAAGAAAAACCCTTCCTCCTTCTTTGGCCTTGCAAGGACCCTCCTGTACCCTCTATTGGCCAAAAATCAAATTAGCTGGAAAAGGAAAAATGTCTATAGGGCCTAACTGTAGTATCACATAGCGGTAAAGAAAATGGTGAATGTGGAGCTGGGAGGTGATAAATTAATAACAAGCTCTTACCCAGTTTATGACCGTGACTACTATCTGTATGCTACTGTCTCCCATATTTATATCTCTAGTCGAGTCTTCTCCCTTGAGCTCCAGAGAAGTATAACTATACCATACTGGCTTTTTGATGCCTTCACTTGAATTTCTCATAGGTATCCTTAACTTTATCGGTGCAAAACTTGTACCTCCTCTAGTTTTTGCCATCATGGTAAATGGCATTACCATTCGAAAAAAATATCCTTTTTCTCCTACTCTCCTCCCAGTTAGTCAGAGTCGTGCCAGCTCTGTCTTCAAAATATCCAAATCCTAACCTTTCTCATCATCTCCACTCCAGGTACCCTGCTCCAGGTTGCCATCATCTCTTAAATATCAGAAATAATCTTAGATTTCTTATGTTCTTGATAATTAAAAGATAAATAAGTGACTTGTTCTCAATTCATTCTATAACTTTTCATTCTGTGACAGCTGTACCCCATCCCTCTATCTCCAGATTTTATGCAAGACACCAAAAGTCTTAGGGCTTTTGAATATGTCTGCCATATTCCTTGCTGTCAGGACAAGCCCATTTTTGTTGATTTCCCAATACATATTAACCCTTATTTTTAAAAATTAATAATATTAGCATCATTATTTCTTGATGCATGGTTAGATCTTCCATGCATGGATAGCTCTTCCTAGCTTTAATAATTATCTATTGTCATATTTTTTTCAAATTTGAAAGCATTTTTATAAAGATGGACTTATTTCTTACATTTCTGATTTGTTGGATAGAAACTACAGAGGTTGCAACCTCTAAAAAACATTTCCACGTGTCATTGGCTTTTAATGTTAGTTAAAATCTCTCATTCTGTTTCATCAACTTAATTTTTTAAAGTAAACATTAGTACTTTTGTTACATCCGGAAGAGGGAAACGGTTTGTATTAATTATTGCTTTGAATTTCATACCACTGATTTCAGTAGAAAACTTTGTTGCCTGCATCCCTTGACTGCCTTGAATATTGATTTGAGGCCATGATGAATACAGGAATTCTCTTTGAAATTAAAGGTTTCTTAAGTGCATAATTTTTTTTAAATAGAAGAAAATCTCCTGACATATGCTCTTTCTCTCTTTTAGGTGGGAGATGTTGCTGTTTTTCTCCTGATGGTAAAGCTTTAGCTGTAGGTCTGAATGATGGAAGTTTCTTAATGGCAAATGCAGATACTCTAGAGGATCTTGTGTCTTTTCACCACAGAAAAGATATTATTTCAGATATTCGATTTTCACCAGGTAAGGTATCATTGAAATCATATTTGATTATTAATGAGCAAATATATCTATATGTAATTTTTATTAACCATTATTTTATCCTGGAATTTTAATTTTTTGACTAGAAAAGACAGTATAGTAAAAGGTAAAATTCCTGTATAAAATGAGTGGCGAAATATCCAGCTTATTGCCAATTCTGTCACTAAAGAAATAGGCTCAAGCCAAGAAACTGTTCTGAGTTTCAGTTTCCTCATTTCTAACGCAGAAGGATTGGGTGATGTCTTCATTATATTCTTCATTATATTCATTATATTCTTAATACTTTTGAAATTTTGCAGTAATTTTGCTTTATCAATTTCCGTGTATTCATTATCTCTGACAAAGCCCACTGTAATACGGGAAGTACTAATGGTAAGGCAAAATTTACTTATGTTAGTTTACTTCCATTTTTTTCTAAATTTAGAGGGCTTCTTAAATTTTTTTTAGTTAAACTGTATTTAATTATATGGTATATAATTTTTGGCCTTTGCTTTCCATTGAACTGTCTCACTACACTAAAGAAAACATTTTATTTTGTTAATCATAATGTACTTGAAAAAATATAGTTACAGATTATCATTTGATACACATTTTGTTATAATTTACAAAACACCTAAGAGTTCCTCCTAAAAAATGTTAAGAAGATTAACTCTAGTTGTAGAATGTAAAAAATATTTCTAAACAAAGAAAATCTCAAGCAAATATGTTTCTGTTACAGGTTCTGGGAAATATCTTGCAGTAGCATCCCATGACAGTTTTATAGATATATACAATGTGATGAGTAGTAAACGAGTAGGAATATGCAAAGGCGCTACCAGTTACATAACCCATGTCGATTGGGATATTAGAGGTAAGAATTTAAATAACCTATTTGGTAAAAGTCCCATTAGATTTAGTATAGCTATTTTAGAGAAACAGAGATTCAACAGATGAGTTCAGAATCATTTTGAGAAACATTCTCAAAATTACCTTCCACTCCTTTATTTCACAACTGAGGGTAAATGCTGTGAGTTTAGATATTTCAGTACTTCCAGTATAATTCAAGTGATAGTATAGTTAAGTGACAAATTCTTTAATTTGTAAAGTAAATTAAATACTATGTAAAAAAGTTTTTTAGTCATTTGTTCCGGCTTTTGCCAGATAAGCTTAGTATAAATAATAATTGAAAATTTGGAAAATAGGTATGTTAATGAAGATTTTAATGTCCTTTCCCCATCAGTCAATGAAACACATTTCTTAAAAATAATCACAATTGTATAACATACAGAATTTAATGAGTGTCTCTGTCTTTCAGTAGAATGCATTGCACATGGCAGTATTTAATAATTTGGATAAATGCTGAATATCTTAAATGCTCTATTTTTAAGGATTTTTGTTTCACGTATTCATTTACATAAATCTAGTATTGTTAAAGTTTTTCCAAACATAATTAAACAAAATGCTTTTAAAAAAAATCCTCAAATTTATTTCTAGGGTTTTTTATATGCCTAACAACAGAAATAGTTTTTATGTATATACGTACACAAAAATTAAACCATTTAAGAATTAATTATGTGGTTGACTGTGAGGAAAATGGTTTTTATGTTTAAGCTTAATTTTTCCCATAAAAGTTAAACATTCTACTTCCGGGGAAGACAGCAAAGTAGGAGGGTGTTAGACTCACCTTGTCTCAGATACAACTAACACCCACATCAGTGTAAATAACCCAGAAAACGACCTGAAGACTGGCAGAACAGATTCTCCACAGCCCAGTGTAGAGAAGAGGCCACATGAAGAGGGTAGGAAGGACAGAGATGCAGTTGGGAGGTAAATGGATTCATGGGACTGTCTGCAGGACGGAGGAGGGACACTGTGGGCATGGAGAGGGGAGAGAAATAGACAATCACAGTGGGAAGCCCACAGAGAAAAGATAAAACATTTGGTTTTGAAAACCAGAGGGGTTGAATTCCATAAGTTCTTACAATTAGTTCTAGGCTTAACACCTAGAATTTTAAAAATCAGCGGGTTTGGCTCTGGGAGAGCCAGGAGAGTGAGAGGAAACTGAGTCTCTGCCCTTAAAGACATAGCATAACAAAGGGCCCCGGAAGCAGCAGTTTGGAAAATGCCTGGGGTATGTGAAAAGGGGATTTGTTTATTAACCTCAGAGCATGTGAGTTGGGAAACTCTCAGAACTAGAGTCAGCAGGCGTCGTTTCCCTCCCCTGTCCTTTGCGTAGGCACAGGGACACCTATGAGAACCCGTGAAGCAGGAACACTCTTCATCTAACTTTCTTAATGATGCACCCCACCCCTACATTCTGCAGACACATCCCCTCCAGCCAGACCTAGGTTCCAGTCTCCTCCCACAGCAGACCTGCACAAACCTTGCTAATACCACACACCCTGGCACTGCGTGCTCCTGGGCACATGCCCCCTCCAATACACCCTTGGCCAGAGCCCATCCAAAGCAATGCCACACTTCTGGCAGGGTGCAAGCAGCCCTGATAGGGACCAGCACCACTCCAAAGTGACGCCCGCTCTGGGGAGAGAAGAACATAACGATACACACTACTCCAGCTGCAGCCCCAGCAGTGGGCTGGGGGCAGACATCTCATCTGACCACAAGCCCTGCCCACCTATGAAAGCTTTTCAGGTGACAACACAGGGAAAGTGCCCTGCAGTTTGGTGCTACTTCATCTCTGGCAAAAATCTGGTCTGACTCAACTCAAGCCCAAGGTAGCCCCAGACTGGCCCATTAACAACATAGGGATAAACCCTGCCCACAGTCGGCAAAGAGAGGCATTGCAGATGACCGGACTGAAGGCAAAAGCTGCTCAGCAACAGCACAGCACACACGAGACACTTCTGAAGTGCCAGCTTCCAGTAAACGGGACGTGGTGCTACAGGGCACCACAGGACCTCTTTTTCATAAGGCCACTACTTTCAAGAGCAGGAGACATAGCTGACTTTCCTAACACAGAGAAACAGACACACAGAATTAGACAACATGAGGGGATAGGAACACGTCCCAGTTGAAAGAAGAGGACAAAATCATAGCAAGAGAGCTAAACGAAATGGAGATGATGAACATGCCTGATAGAGAATTTAAAGTAATGGTCATAAAGATACACAATGGACTTGAACAAAGAGTGGATGACCTCAATAAGACACTTAATAAAGAGATAGAAAACATGAAGAACCAATCAGAGATTAAGAACTCAACAAATGAAATTAAAAATACAGAGATGGAATAAATAGTACACTAGAGAAAGCAGAAGTATGGCTCTGCGACCTGGAGGACATAATAATGGAAAGCAATCCAGCTGAACAGGAGAGAGAAAAAATAGTAATAATAAATGAAAACAGACTTGGGGAACTCAGTGACACCATCAAGAGTAGTAACATTTGCGTTACAGGGATCCCAGAAGGAGAAGAGAAAGGGAGGCATAAAATTTATTTGAAGAAATAATAGCTGCAAACTTCCCAAATCTGGGAAAGGAAACAGAAATCCAGATCCAGAAGGCACAGAAAGCCCCCAACAAAACCAACCCAAGGAGGTTTACACCAAGACACATAGTAATTAAAATGGCAAAAAGGAGTGATAAAGAGAAAATTTTAAGAGCAGCAAGAGAAAAGATGACAGTTACGTACAAGAGAAACTCCATAAGGCTCTCACCTGATTCTTCAGCAGACATTGTGCAGGCCGGAAGAGAATGGCATAATATATTCAGAGTGCTGAAAGAGAAAACCTGCAGCCAAGAATACTCTATCCAGCAAGGCTATCGCTCAGAATAGGAGAGAGAGTTTCCCAGACAGACAAAAGGTAAAGGGATTCTTGACCACTAAACCAGCCCTACAAGAAATATTAAAGGGGACTCTCAGTGGAATGAAAAGACCATAAATTAGAGTGAGAAAAGTAGGAAGTGCAGAAACAGTCAAATTAAGTACATCTATAAAAATCAGTCAAGGGATTTATGAAGGAAAAGGAAGGGAAAGTATGACACCATATACCTAAAATAGGGAGGGGGGAGAGGAGTAAAGAATGGGTTCAAACTTAAGCGACCGTCAACTTAAAATAGACTGCTGTAAGCATAAGATGTTATATACAAACCTAATGATAACAAATCAAAACCGAGTAGTAGATATGCAAAAAATAAAGAGAAGGGAATCCAAGTATATCACTAAAGAAAGCCAGCAAACCATGAGAGAAGAGAGCGAAGGAAAAAAGGAACAGAGAAGAACTACAAAATCAACCAAAAACAAGTAACCAAATGGCAGTAAGTACCTACCTATCAATAATTACTTTGAATGTAAGTAGGCAAACACTCCAATCAAAAGACTAGGGTGACAGAATGGTTAAAAAAGCAAGACCCCGGGGCGCCTGGGTGGCACAGCGGTTAGGCGTCTGCCTTCGGCCAGGGCGTGATCCCGGCGTTCTGGGATCGAGCCCCACATCAGGCTCCTCCGCTATGAGCCTGCTTCTTCCTCTCCCACTCCCCCTGCTTGTGTTCCCTCTCTCGCTGGCTGTCTCTCTGTCAAATAAATAAATAAAATCTTTAAAAAAAAAAAAAAAAAGCAAGACCCATCTATATGCTACCTGCTTATAAGGGACTTACTTCAGACCTAAGGACACATGCAGATTGAAAAGGAATGGTGATGTGATGAGCACTGGGTGTTATATGCAGCTGATGAGTTAGTGAACGCTACATCCGAAACTAATGATGTACTGCTGTATGTTGGCTAATTGAATTTAAATTAAAAAAAAGTGAAGGAATGGAGAACCATTTCTTATGCAAACGGAAGTGAAAAGAAAGCCAGGGTGGCCAGTACTTACATTGGACAAAACAGACTTTAAAAAACGGTAACAAGAGGCAGAGAAGGACAGTATATATTCATAAAGGGAACAATCCAACGAAAAGATATAACAGTTGTAAATACTTCTGCACCCAATGTGGGAGTACCTAAATACATAAAGCAGTTCATAACAAACGTAAAAGAGGTAATTGATAATAATACAAAAAAAGTGGGGGACTTCACCCCACTTACATCGATGGATAGATCCAAATGAAATCAACAAGGAAACAGTGGCTTTGAATGACACAGGACCAGATGGATTTAACAGGTATATTTAGATCATTCCATCCCCAAACAGCAGAATGCACTTTATTTTCAAGTGCATATCGAACATTCTCCAGAATAGGTAACGTATTAGGACATAAAACAAGTCTCAACAATTCAAAAGTTTGAAATCATACCATGCATCTTTTCTGATCATAATGCCATGAAACTAGAAATTAAAAGAAAGAAAAACTGGAAAGAATACAAATACATGGAGGTTAAATAACATGCTACTAAACAATGTTGGATCAACCAAGAAATCAAAGAAGAAAATAAAAAATACATGGAGACGATGAAAATGAAAACACAGTAATCCAAAATCTTTGGTATGCAACAAAAGCAGTTCTAAGAGGGAAGTTTATAGCAAAACAGGCCTGCTTTAAGAAGTAAGAAAAATCTCAAACACCCTAACCCTACACCTAAAGAAGATAGAAAAAGAAGAACAAACAAAACCCAAATCCAGCAGAAGGAAGTAAATAATAATAGAGCAGAAATAAAAGAGAAACTAAAGAAACAATAGACCATATCAATGAAACCAGGAGCTAGTTCTTTGAAAGATCAACAAAATTGCTAAACCTCTAGCCACGTTCATCCAAAAAAAAAAAAGAGAGAGAACTCAAAATCAGAAGGGAAAGAAGAGAAATAATAACTGACACCATAGAAATACAAAGGATTGTAATAGAATAGTATGAAAAATAATATGCCAAAATATATGACAACCTAGAAGAAATGGTTAAATTCCTAAAAACATATAACCTATCAAAACCGAAACAGGAAGAAATAGAAAGTTTGAACAGACTGATTAACAGCAATGATACTGAATCAGAAATCCAAAAACTCCCAAAAAGCCAAAGTCCAGGACTAGACAGCTTCACAGGTGAATTCTATCAAACACTTAAAGAAGAGTTAATACTTGTTCTTCTCAAACTTTTCCAAAAAACAGAAGAGGAAAGAAAGCTTCCAAATTCATTCTCTGAGGCCAGCATTACCTCGATACCAAAACCGGATAAAGACACCACAAAAAAAAGAGAACTACAGGCCAATATCTTTGATAAATACAGATGCAGTAATCCTCAACAAAATATTAGCAAACCAGATCCAACAATAATTTAATTAAAATCACTCTCACAATCTCGTGGAATTTATTCCTGGAATACACAGATCAATCAATATGTCACATCAAAAAGAGAAAGGATAAAAACCTTATTATCATTTGAATAAATATAGAAGAAGCATTTGATAAAGTACAATATCCATTAATGATGAAAACCCTCAACGGAGTAGGTTTAGAGGGAACATACCTCAACCACAAAGACCATATATGAAAAACCCCCAGCTAACATCATACTTAATGGCGAAAAACTGGGAGCTTTCCCTGTAAGGTCAGGAACAAGGCAAGGACATCCGCTCTTACCACTTTTATTAAACATAGTATTAGAAGTCCTAGCCACAGCAATGACAGAAGAAAAAGAAAAAAAAAATCCAAATTGGGTAAGGAAGAAGTAAAACTTTACTCTTTGCAGATGACATGGGTATGATATATGGAAAACTCTAAAGACTCCACCAAAAAACTACTAGAACTAATAAACATATTCAGTAAGGTCAAAGGATCCAAAATCAATATACAGAAATCTGTTGCATTTCTATCAACTAATGAGGCAGCAGAAAGAGAAATTAAGAAAACAATCCCATTTACAATTACACCAAAAATAATAAAATACTGGGGTGCCTGGCTGATTCAGTTGGTAGAGCATGTGACTCTTGATCTCGTTGTGAATTTGAGATCCACATTGGGTGTAGAGATTACTTAAAGTGAATAAAACTTTAAGAAAAGGGGGGGATGAGAAGATGGGTGAAACAGGCAAAGGGCATGATGAAGAGTACACTTGTGATGAGCACTGAGTAATGTATAGAATTGTCGAATCATTATATTGCACACCTAAAATTAATATAACACTTATCTACACTGGAATTTAAAAAAAATAATTTAATGGGAGAAAGGTGGTAAAAAAAAAATACGTAATGTTCACTGAGTGCTTTTAAATAGGATTGACTGTAATTTTACATTAATGAAACAATTTAATTTTACAATTATAAAACAATTTAAATTTCATAATCATGAAAGAAAATATTTTAAAAAGGTAAACGTCCCATTAACTATATAGAAATTTTTATATTTTATATATGTATATATTTTTAATTTTTTTTTTTTTTTTTAAGGAAAGCTTTTACAGGTCAACACTGGTGCTAAAGAACAGTTATTCTTTGAAGCTCCCAGAGGGAAAAAACAAACCATCCCCAGTGTGGAGGTAGGAAGATAATAGTGCTTGCAATGTTGTTGATATGACTAAGTGGTTAGAACACTGATGCCCACCTTCTGTCATTTACACATGAAGCCTGTTCTCACATTATTCAAATCATGGCTATTCTTTCTGCGAGATTATTTTACTGGCCTAGAGTATTAGATGAGTTAAAGGAAAAGATGCTGTATTAAGAAAAGGAATAAAACAGGCGCCTGGGTGGCTCAGTTGGTTAATTAAGTGTCTGACTCTTGATTTCGGCTCAGGTCATGATCTCAGGGTGGTGAGATGGAGCCCTGTGTCAGGTGCACCATGGAGCCTGCTTGAGATTCTCTCTCTCCTCTCCCCACCCACCACCCCCAACCCACCCTTACTTGCACTTGCGTGCACACACACTCTCTAAAAAAAAAAAAAAAAAAAAAAAAGGTGGGGGGAGTTGGAGGGAAAATCAACTTTTATGTCTAGCCATGCTCCAGTCCAGTTACTTTCCTCAGAGGACACGAGGCAAATAGAAGACATGTTATCTTAGATGGGAGCACTGCTTGTCTGTCAAATCTTTTGGAACCTATATGCCTAAGATGCTTGTTGGCAAATTCCTGTTTAAAGAAAAGAAAAAAGAAAAAATGTGTTTCGTTTTGTTACTGACAGTATTAGCCAAATTTTTTAACGTGACCAAGGAAGAGAGGCTAAACAAATTTAATATGAAAGTGGCTTAATAAGGAGAGGGACTGTAAGTAAAGGTTCTTAATGTCCAATAATGATTAATTGGAAAACAAGCCTCTAAAGTATTAGAAATTTAGACATGAAGTATAGACTTATCAATTATTCTAAGAGCAGAAATGGTCTTATTTATCAGCACTGAATGCTCAACATCTAGAACACGCAGTGGGTACATAATAAGTACATCTTGAATAATGTTATGTTACATTTTTTCTACAGGAAGTAGCAGACTTGGGAAGCTACAAAACCAAGACAACTAATAATTTAACTGTTTTTATTAAAATTTTAATTTTACTTGTGACGTATCTAATTATAAAGAAAAATATTCAGATTTTTGTTGTCCGTTCTTAAGGTTTAGGTATTATAAACTTACAGCCTTTTTTCCTTTTTAGGTAGAAAAAATTTGTTGGGCATCATGGACAAGTGTGCTTGGTTTATGCTGTGAGGGAATTTGGCCAGTAATTGGAGAAGTCACAGACATAACTGCTTCTTGCCTCACCAGTGACAAAATGGTCCTAGCTACTGGGGATGATTTGGGATTTGTGAAGTTATTTAGATATCCTGCTAAAGTATGTGTTTTTCTTTAACTCCCCTAATGATCATAATTATAAAAATGGTTAAGGTAATGCCCTTTCATAGTATTTCATTGTTGTAATATGAATATTACATGTGTAATATGAAGGGTTTAGAATTATATATACTTTTTTGGACATATTTGTAGCTTTTATTTAGGAGTAGTCTTATAATTTATGATTCCATGCCTTAAGTCCTATTGTACAGTGCTTCTCAGTATTGAGTAATGTAAATATCCCTTTTAAAGGAAACATTTATCCCTAATATTAACTTAAATAATTTTGGTATTCTTTTGATTGAATATATACCATTAACAGTAAACACAAACTTTATATTTACAGTTCTAAATTTTGAAATGTTTCAACCATTAGATCCAAAATACTATAAACACAACACCTATAAGATTAAAATAGACAGCATTGATTCAATGTAATGAATGATGTTATTTTGCTAAAACTAGACCGCACAGACTCTTTGGGGTGCTATGTGCCCATGCTGTGGTGTGCTGTGTGATGATTAAATTCTCTTAGTGCTTTCCTCTATTCAAGCTACTGGGCAACATTAGGCTTTCATTTAGTAAAATAAAATTCATATATCAAGTCCAGATGCATTTATTTCTTAATTGTCACTGATTTAGATATACAGTTGACCCTTGAACAATATGGGAGTTAGTGATACCAACCCCTGCACAAAAATCTGCATATAACCATTGACTCACCAAAAACTTTACTAATAGTCTACTGTTAACTGGAAGCCTCACCAATAACATAAAGTCAACACATATTTTATATGTTTATGTATTATGTACTGTATTTTTAAAAAGATTTATTTATTTATTTATTTATTTATTTGACACAGAGACAGAACACAAGCAGGGGGAGCAGCAGGCAGAGGGAGAGAGAAGCAGGCTCCCCCGCTGAGCAGGGAGCCTGATGCGGGGCTCAATCCCAGGACACCGGTATCGTGACCTGAGCCAAAGGCAGACACTCAACTGACTGAGCCACCCAGGAGCCCCTATATACTGTATTCTTATAATAAGCTAGAGAAAAGAAAATGTGATTACAAAAACAATGATATTATTATTATTATGAAAATAAGAGAAAATACATTTACAGTGCTGTACTGTGTTTATCAAAAAATATCTGCATATAAGTGGACTTGTGCAGTTCAAACCTGTGTTCTTCAGGGGTCAACTGTATATTATAATCTGGCAGGAACATAAGTATAAATTTGAAATAGGGCACTAAAATCATATTATGATATAGATCTTAAATAGCTGCTCATATTTATATTTTTAGATCAGCGTTGAAATGAAAACACAAGTTTAAAAATTCTCATAGAGAACCCAGGCATCTGAGGAAATACTCCACACGTCCCTGTTTTAGATACACTTACGTGGCAGAATCTTAATTGATAAGAATGTGTTCCAATAAGGCATTTATTGGTCAGAAACTTCAGTTCCAGCTTTCTAGATGGTATAGATGCCTTAAATATAGGACCATTTTCAAGTAGTAACATTTCTCAAAGACTCTATTTTTTTTCATCTTTAGGGAAAATTTGGAAAGTTTAAGAGGTATGTGGCCCATAGCACACATGTCACAAATGTTCGCTGGACTTATGATGACAGCATGTTGGTTACCTTAGGAGGTGCAGATATGTCTTTAATGGTTTGGACGAATGAAATGGAGGGCTATCGAGAAAAAAGGCCTTGTGATAGTGAAGAATCTGATACAGATTCGGAAGAAGATGGGGGTATGTCATTTTAAAATATTTTAATAAAAACACAAACAATTTAGCACAACTGATTTAAACTACAGCAGTTATACAAGTAATCATAATGTTTGAGTAATTGTGGTTTTAGTCTTTGTGGTCTGTTTAACACCAAAATTGGTTTTATGCCTCAAAAATAACAGCCTGGCATATATTGATGACTTAAATATTCTTCATCTACAAAGTATGATAATCCTACTTTAAGTAAGTACTGTTAAAATAAATTTCATGGTGGGGCACCTCGAGGGCTCAGTCAGTTAAGTGTCTGCCTTCAGCTCAGTTCATGACCCCAGGGACCTGGGATCAGGCCCCGTATCGGGCTCCCTGCTCAGCAGGGAGTCTGCTTCTCCCTCTGCCTCTCCCCCCACTCGTGCTCTCTCTGTTTCCCTCAAATAAAGAAATAAAGTCTTTTGAAAATTTTTATGGTATTGAACCTCATATTTTAAAATGATTTTTATCTTTTCCTAATAAGCAAATAATACCAGCTCTTTATAGAAAAATTAGAAAATACATTTTGCAGTAAAAATAAACACAGCATCCATAATTTAACCACTCAGAAGTAACTTCTGTTAACATATTGAGGTCTTTCCACAGGGGATGTGCATTTATATACATTATATTTTTTAACAAAAATATATTGAATTTATATTTTATAGACTGTTATCTCAGTAATATTTTGGAAACATTGTTACATATCATTATTCTATATCACTTTTACTGGCTGTATATTATTTCATAATTTGGCTATGACACTATTTATTTCATATTGTTGAACATCCTTGTATCCAATTTATAGGATCATAATAGAACTCCTCCGTTGTAACTTAGAGAATAATTCTTATGTTTTGACGGCAGGCTATGACAGTGATGTTACAAGGGAGAATGAAATCAGCTACACCATTAGAGCCTTATCAACAAATATTCGCCCAATGTTTGGAGTCAAGCCTCATTTGCAACAAAAGGAACCCTCAGTTGATGAGAGGTAACAATCAAATTTAAAACTAGATGAAGAAAAATATATTGGTGTGAAAATTGAACATATTGTTTAACTGAATGAATTTTTGTAAAAACTAAGTAGCAATAGTACTCTTGCATTTTCCAGCTCCCAGCATCTCTTAGAAAACTTGTTTGTCCTTAAATACTTTTTGGTGGTGACACTGTCTCTTGCAAGTAGTTTAGGGAATATACAAAGTGTTTATGCTTAAAGGAATATTATTTGCTAACTTTTATAATTAAATATGAGAGGGTTGTAGGAAATAATAAAATTTGAATCCCATACCAAGTATGTTTTAGGAAGCACCTGAGCAGAGATAGGATTAAATTTTGAAAAGGCATTTTTATCCATGTGCCCTTAATCAAGGATAGAAAATCATTATTTAAAAATTTTTCCAGGGGCGCCTGGGTGGCTCAGATGGTTAAGCATCTGCTTTCAGCTCAGGTCATGGTCCCGGTCCTGGGATTGAGCCCCACATCAGGCTCCTGCTCCATGGGGAGTCTCTGCTCCTTCTCCCTCTATTGCTCGCCCTACTTGTGCTCTCTCGCTCTATCAAATAAATAAAATCTTTAAAAAATAATTTAAAAAATTTCCAGAAGGCAAATTGAAGTATAGCTTCCCATTAGAGCATGGGAATTACTGGTCTTTGTCTGGAAGCAGCACATCAGAAATAAAGGCTATGCCCACAGCAATTTTATAAAAGGAGAGAGAAGTTTTTAATAAAGTCTCTGAGTTAGATGGACAGATCAATTCTGTGAACATAGCATGATGCGTTTAAAATCATCAGGGAATATGGAAGACAGTAAAGAGGTGTATAGGTCAGTTCATGTCATGACATGGACTTCAGAAGTGAAGAGTTTTTAAGAAATGATAAAGGAAAAATTATCCAGAAACTGCAGTGAGGAACCAAGAAGGAGTGGGAGGTGGGAACAGCAGTGAACTCTTCTGTCCAAAGATGTGTTGAAGAAAACTTTGTTATGAGAAGTTGGTAAGAATATTTGAGGGAAAAGTTAAAAATGAAAGGGAGTTCACTCACATTGAACGGAATTCGTGGAAAATTCGAGTGAACGTCTAGTCAGAGAGGGTTGTGCTGAAGACTCCTGGGGCTCAGCTAAATAGAGATGACAGTACAAGGAAGCCCTGGCAGAGGGGTCTGAGTGTGCACTACGGGCTTAATGTTCAGGGAGAAGGACGGAACTGGAAGGGTGAGGTGCACGTTCCTGACGGAGAAGCGGGATCTAGAGGGTCTCTGAGCTGACTAGCCACACAGGTTCCCACAGAAGTTCTAGGGGGAGTGTTGAGTCATGACGTGTCCACAGCTCCTCTTCCAGGTGTCCATTTGCTGATGAGTACTCAAATAAGAGCATTGGTGTCACCTTTACGGATAGGAGGTAGAGGGTTATTATCCGTTTTGTCATCACGTATAAAGAGGCAAAGTATTGGGGCACCTGGGTAGCTCAGTCGTTAAGCGTCTGCCTTCGGCTCAGGGCGTGATCCCAGGGTCCTGGGATCGAGCCCCACATCAGGCTCCTCCGCTGGGAGCCTGCTTCTCCCTCTCCCACTCCCCCTGCTTGTGTTCCCTCTCTCGCTTGCTGTCTCTATCTCTGTCGAATAAATAAATAAAACCTTAAAAAAAAAAAAAAAGAGGCAAAGTATTAAATTAGAGCTACGTTTTGGGACACCTGGGTGGCTCAGTTTGGTTAAGCGGCTGCCTTTGGCTCAGGACCGAGCCGAGCCCCGAGCCCCGCACCAGGCTGCTCAGCGGGGAGCCTGTTTCTCCCCCTCCCCCTGCCTGCTGCTCCCCCTGCTTGTGTTCTGACAAATAAATAAAATCTTTAAAAAAACAAAGAAAACAAAAGAAATAAATAAAAATAAATAAATGGAGAAATATTTTAAGAAAGCTGAGCATACCCTAATCTAAATATCAAGATTCAAAGTTGAAGTGGTCTGGTGGGAGGCAGTATATTATAGTGCAAAGGATGTGGTTTTTGGAGTCAGGCAAATGGGTTACAATACTAATTTTTATAATTTTCCTCTTGTGTCGCCTTGAAAAACTATTTGTTACCTCTAAGCCTCTGTTTCCTTAGAGGTTAAATGAGCCTTATAGTCACTAACTTATGGAGTATTTTATAAAATGAAATATAATGTTTATAAAGAATTTAGGTAGTACGTCTTTACCACCCCTCCCTGCAAATGAAATAGAGAGTCACCTGAGGGAAATAAACTGAAACAGTTTCTGAAATTAAATATCCACAAAGTAGTGAACAGTATCTGTATATTTATTAATCAGAGAAATACATGTAAGTTTGCAAATGTGTATGTTCCTAATATGTGCAGTATAGTGCTTAAAATTACTTCAGTTATATCTCACAGGTAATGAAAAGTGAAAAGTGTGCTATAGGGAGGAAGGAATTCTGGACATTCCCATAAATCTTTTTCATTTATTTATTTTTTAAGAAAAATATCAGATAAATTAGGTAGATCAGAATATGTGACCGAATTTTAATGTACAGGGCGTCATTCATGGTAAAATCTTAAAATTCCTCCCTTATTAGTGAAGTGAACCAAATTCTGACAGATGGAAATATTTTTCTGCCTGTGAAAAATGCTTGATGCTCTCATATTCTTTGCTTGCATTTTTTACAGCTAACATTTTCAAAATTATTTTTGAAATTATTTTGCATTTGTTCTCAGTTTATTTTATAATTTCAACTCTGCTGAATTCTTTTGAAAATGCTAAGGCCAGAGTCCAAAATGACTCAGAGTTAGGAGTCTTCATTTTTGGGGCGCCTGGGTAGCTCAGTCGTTAAGGCGTCTGCCTTCGGCTCAGGGTGTGATCCCGGCGGCGTGCCAGGATCGAGTCCCACATCGGGCTCCTCCGCTGTGAGCCTGCTTCTTCCTCTCCCACTCCCCCTGCTGTGTTCCCTCTCTCGCTGGCTGTCTCTGTCACATAAATAAATAAAATCTTATTAAAAAAAAAAAAAAAGGAGTCTTCATTTTCATAAAATGAGAGAATCAAAGGAGAAAAAAGTGAAGATACTTCTTTTTACCAACTTTGCATATATGTGTGAGGAGATATAGTCTCTATAAACATTTTTGTATTTTAAGTAAAATATATTGCTATCAAATATGAAACAACATTTTATAAACAGTGAAAACAAATGCTTGTCAAGCATCCACTTGAAAGGTTTTGGGTGACATTTGTAACTACTTGGTTGCTTTTGTGGGGCCTTTTTTCCTAAATGACTATAATAATTTTATGTTTTTCTTTTTGTAGCAAATCTTATGTATTTAAAGTAGTTGTCAATCAAACTTCCAGTATTTTTTAATACAAATATTCAGAACAGTGGAGCATAAAATACAGGCATTTTTGTATTTCCTTAGAATCCTGTTGCTGTTGCCTTTATTCTGTTTACTTACCTGCTGCATTTTATTCATCAGTTATTCGTCATCAGTGTTTCTTTTTTTCCGTTGTTCCTTTCGAAGGCAGGGGGTAGTAAGGTAAGTTTTATTAAATAAAATATTTTATTCCATTATTTATTCTTTGTTCTGTTTTGATCTTTATTGTATTTTAAGGTACTGATTTTTTCCCTATAAAACATGGAACTGTATTTGTCAAGAAAGAATTAGAAAATGAACCAAGTCCTACAGAAAAGTTGCGTTTACATGTGCAGCCTGTGGGTGCTGTGAGGCTCTTCATGTGATCGTTTGGTTTTAAAACAAACTCCAGACAGTTTTAGTTATTCCTTAAGTTTCAGAGGTTTATAAAAATAGTTACCCACACATATTTATCAGTGAAAAATTATGCAGTTTATAAGCCTGTTAGCTTCATTTAATGTATATTTATACATTCATTTAAAAACATTAACATAGGGCAATGGTATGTGCATAAAAGGGCTCTGTGGGGCACTTTCACAACTAGCTTTAGCGAGATGAACGTCGTCAGGCAGTTTCTGAAACAAGACAGTGTGGAAAAAGTCTATTTTAGAGTAAAAGGTACCAATAGGTAAACGCTGGGAGATAAAGATGAAAAAGATAGGAGACCAGATTGTACAGGAACTTAGATATAAGGCGCTCCTTAATTTATTTGGTAGACAGCAGAAATTCATTATTTGTTTTAAACAGGGGTGATATGTACAAAGATAGGAGTCTACCTAAGATAGAGTGTGATGTGACTTCTAAAAAGGCCCATATATCTTAGACTATTTTCACAAAACATTCAGATCTAGCCTCAGATCTGAAGTAGTTTATTCAAGGACTGATCTCTGCATTTTAAAGGGACACTGACAATTTACAGTGGGAGTCACTTGTTTGAAAACAGAGCTAAGTGGAGATACAATTGCTGTCTTGGGTGTGAGTGACTTTTATGGAGAAAGGACCTCCCTTTCATAAGCAGTTTTCATGAGAGCTTAGATAACCATTTGTTGTCTGTGCTACAAAGGGAGGTTCTAGACATATAAAGACGTTTCCTGGTTTCAGTAGGAGGGTGGACGAGATGACTTTTGTGATCTCTTCCAATTCTCTTTTGGTCATTGTGTTGTTAAAGGGATTCTTTTAAGTTCCTCCTTTACTAGCAAAATCCCATAGCTTAGCATGATCTTGAGTGACTCACTTTGCCTGCTAGGTTGAACTGGTTGACTGAGAAACCCTCCTGGGTCAGAGGAGGGGTTGCTTCACCTCCTTAGACAGTTTCTTTAATAGCATCTCCAGTATGACCAGCCTTTTAAGTTGATTGTTACCATTTTACTACCACACTTAAGAGCAAAGATAAGCTTTAGTATTTTGTTTGAAATTCAGAATGCACTGTAGAAAAATAAGAATGGTAAGCTTTGAAGTTTACAACATGGAACATGTTCAATTCTCATTTTTCTTTTTTCACCTTCTTCTGATTTCCCTGCCATTAATGGAGTAACTTTAGCCTTTTATGCAGTAATAAATAAAAACAATAGACCTTTAATATATGCGGTATGTTTTATCTGCATTAAACTTGTAAAAATATTTTATTACAGAAGTATTTTACTAGTGTTTTAAATTCAAAACTGTGTTGTAATCTTTTCCCTTTTTTATCTGCTGCTAAAAAGAGGTTCCAGGTAATCCTCACTCTTTGTTATACTTTATGAGACCTAATTTTGTATTTTTATCATCTGTCATATTTACCATTAATGTTACTTGGTGTTCTTTACCTCTGTTCACAGTTTTCCGTGTTTTTCTCCATTGAAATCAGTATCACTGAAATGAACAGCATCTTAGTTACTGGGTTTCTGCCCCATAAGTAATTGCTTTACCAAAACTTTATTTGTGCAGCTTGTATAATTTTATAAGTTGTATAACTTTATTTAAACAATAATATATAAGTTATCTTTAAAAAAAATTAAAATACACTTAACTGTTACACAGGTTTGTATGGATAGAAATTACCTGTTTGGGGGCACCTGGGTGGCTCAGTCGTTAAGTGTCTGCCTTCGGCTCAGGGCGTGATCCCGGCGTTATGGGATCGAGCCCCACATCAGGCTCCTCTGCTGGAAGCCTGCTTCTTCCTCTCCCACTCCCCCTGCTTGTGTTCTCTCTCTCGCTGGCTGTCTCTCTCTGTCGAATAAATAAAAATCTTAAAAAAAAAAAAAAAAGAAATTACCTGTTTGTTGTTTGTGTTACAATTAAAGCTGTCAGATGGTAACACTGAATGATGTTCACCAACAAAACTGACTTAGATGAAAGACCAAGGCTGCTATCATTCTTTAAAATGGCCCTAAGAAGGGGCGCCTGGGTGGCTTAGCTGGTTAAGTGACAGACTCTTGATTTCAGCTCAGGCCATGATCTCAGGGTCATGAGATCAAGCCCCACCTCAGAGTGTGCATGGAGCCTGTTTGAGATTCTCTCCCTCTCTAAATAAATAAATAGGCCCTAAGAGAAACATTTTTAAATGGTAAATGTTATAAATCAAATTATATTTATTACTTACATTCAAAACGTATGAAAAAGGTTTGAAACCAAACTTTCTGTAATAACTTGAAGAGTTCTTTTTATACTCTTGTTAAGTGCATGTAATTTTTATGTCACCAGCCATGCTCACTTCTACGTACTACTTCACGTCCTGTATGAATACACGCACTTCTTTTATAGTGCGTGTTCAAGATGGAGCACTTCAGTCACTTTTATAGATGTGTATCCTGGAAATCCTTATGAAAATGCAAATATGTTTTCATCCTTTAATTTTATACACTTAATCACATGATGGATTTTTTTTCCCATAGCAAAGTCATTTCATGTCATTTTCTACTTTAGTTGTTACAAATCGAATATTAACTTAAAATTTGGAAGGGGGGGCGCCTGGGTGGCACAGCGGTTAAGTGTCTGCCTTCGGCTCAGGGCGTGATCCCGGCGATCTGGGATCGAGCCCCACATCAGGCTCCTCCGCTATGAGCCTGCTTCTTCCTCTCCCACTCCCCCTGCTTGTGTTCCCTCTCTCGCTGGCTGTCTCTCTCTGTCCAATAAATAAATAAAATCTTTAAAAAAAAATAAAATAAAATTTGGAAGGGGGAGTTGATAGCATGATTGATTTAGATTCAGTGTTCAGGGTATTAAACATTTGAATAATGATTATCTGAGATAAAAATAAACCAAATGAGGTGGGCTTTTTTAATTAAAGGGTTTTAGGGAAAGAGCCTCCATATATATATTTTTTTAATTTGAGTGTAGTTGGCACACAAAGTTACTTTAGTTTCAGGTATGCAACATAGTGATTGGCAAGTTTATCTATTACTCTCTGCTCACTACAAGTATAGCTACTCTCTGGCCCCACACATTGCTATTACAATATCATTCACTGTGTTCCTTGTCTTGTGCCTTTTATTCCTGTCACTTATTCCCGTAACTGGGAGCCTGATCTCCCACTCCCCTTCACCTATTTTGCCCATCCCTACCCCTCCCCTGTGGCAACCATCAGTTTGTTCTCTTATTTATAGGTCTGATTCTGCTTTTTGCTTGTTGATTCATTTGGGTTTTTTCTCGAAATCATATGGTATTTTTCTTAGTCTTATTTCACTTAGCATAATACCCTCTAGGTCCATCCACGTTGTCGCAGATGGCAAGATCTCATCCTTTTTAATGGCTGTGTAATAGTCGTGTGTGTGTGTGTGTGTGTGTGTGTGTGTGTGTGTGTGTGTGTTCCTTAGCCATTTGTCTATCACTGGACACAGGCTGCTTCCATGTCTTGGTTATTGTAAATAATGCTGCAGTAAACATAGGGGTGCAGATATCTTTTTGAATTAGTGTATTCATTTTTAGAGGGGGTTAAATATCCAATAGTGGAATTGTTGGATCGTATGGTATTTCTATTTTTAATTTTTTGAGGAGCCTCCATGCTGTTTTCCACAGTGGCTGTACTAATTTACATTCCCACCGACAGTGTCCAAGGATTCCTTTTTTTCCACATCCTCACCAACATTTATTATTTCTTGTCTTTTTTACTTGAGCCATTCTAACAAGTATAAGGTGATATCCTATTGGGGTTTTGATTTACATTTCCCTGAAGATTAGTGATGTTGGACATTTTTTATGTATCTCTTGGCCATCTGTATGTCATCATGTCTTTTCAGAGCCTCTGTCCATTTTTTATTTGCATTGGGTTTGTTTGTTTTTTGGTGCTGAGTTGTATAGACTATATATTTTAGATATTAACCCCTTATCAGACGTATCATTTGCAAATGTCTTCTCCCGTTCAGGAAGTTGCCTTTTTTTTTTTTTTTTTTTTGTAGATCGTTCCTTTTGCTGTGCAAAAGCTTTTTATTTTGGTGTGGTCCCAAAGTTTTATTTTTGCTTTTGTTTCCCTTGCCTTAGGAGACATACCTAGAAAAATGTTGCTGTGGCTGGTGGCAAAGAAAATGGTTGAAAATTGGTCCGGTTCTTTTATGTGTAACTGTCTAGTTTTCCCTTCATCATTTATTGAAAAACTGTCATTTCTCCATTGTATATTCTTGCCTCCTTTATCATAGATTAATTGACCATATAACCATAGGTTTATTTGTGGGTTCTTTATCCTTTTCCACTGATCTAGGTGTCTGTTTTTGTGCCAGTGCCCTATTGTTTTGATTACTGTAGCTTTGTAATATAGCTTGAAGTCTGTAATTGTGAAATTTGTAATTGTGATACCTCCAGCTTGTTTTTCTTAAGATTGCTTTGGCTATTTGGGGTCTTTTGTGGCTCCATACAAATTTTAGTATTATTCTAGTTTTGTGGAAAATGCTGTTGGTATTTTGGTAAGAATTGCAATTGAATCTGTACATTGCTTTGGGTAGCATGAACAGTGTAACAGTATTAATGCTTTCAGCCCCTGAATATGGAATGTCTTTCCATTTGTTTGTGTCAACTTCAGTTTCTTCAGTGTTTTATAGTTTTCAGAGTCCTTCACCTGTTTGGTTGAGTTTATTCGTGGGCATTTCAACAGGCTCCACATTTAAATGATTCAAAATGGGAACTCTGTACACCTAATGGGACCTTATAAATAGATCCTGAACTAGTAGTGGAAACAGAGAAGAGGGGGCTAGATGTGAGAGCTACTCTGGGTGAAGTTGATGAATGTTTAGTAAATAGTGAGAATAGAGAAGAGGAGAAGGAGTTGAAGGCAATAGTAGTAATATAATTACCTTTTACATAGTGTCGTGTGGTTTATAATGCTACGTAACTGTAAAATGTTTTGTTTGACTGGACTTCACTAGAGACTTCAGGAAGAAGGGAAGGTAAAGGGCCTGAAGGAGCAAGTAATGAGCACAAATTTGAATTCAAACAAAATTCATGTTGCCAGCAGTACAGAAAGTTCATAGAAATATTTTCAAAATTCAAGAAGACTGTATTGAATACCTGCCATGTGCAAGATACTGTGGTAGACACTTTACAGCAGTAATCCAGGCTTTGTTATAATGCATCCCATCGAGAAGTTTTTAAGTATGTTAAACTAATGTTTGTATATTTATCTATAAACAGTCTGCTCTTGTGCTAATGTGTTATTTACATTATGAAACATACACCAAAGAAGTTAAAATAAAGTGAATAGAAGTTCTAATATCTTCTTTCTGCCTTCTGGCTTTAGAAGATATCAAGATAAAGAGGGCACGGTCTAGTGAGGAACACAGACTGGGTTCATTTTTGTGAAGGCGTGTCAGACAGCTCTGTCCAGTGGGCAGGTGAGGGAGGCTCAGTGAAGGTGCCCGATGATGGATACCTTTCCTCATTCCTGCTTTCCTATTTCAGGCCTCCCGTGAGCAGAGCCCCACCAAGGCCAGAAAAACTCCAGACAAACAATGTTGGCAAGAAAAAGAGACCAATAGAGGTAAGGAGAACCCCCTCCCCAGTGTTAACTTGTGCTTTAAAATGTATTCAGAATTCATTCCATTCCCTTCTTGTAAGACAGCCAAATCTTGTCGTTAGGTTTTATGAAAATAAACATATTGAATAATCTTTTAAGATTTTGTTTTTAAGTAATCTGTACACCCAGTGGGACTTGAACCCCAAGATGGAGTTACATGCTTTCCTGACTGAGCCAGCCAGGTGCCCCTGAGTAAACTTTTCTGTTTGGTGGTAAAATTTTGATTGCTTAATTGTCAAGTCTGAGTTTTAGATTGATACCCTTTGTTTCTTTTTATTTTCTATTAGTTTTTTTGTTTTGTTTTGTTTTTAGTTTTCCATGAGTAATACCCTGAACTCTCAGACAACTTGTAAATATAAAGATATGTGAAAGATCTATGGCTTATAGAAGCACAGGTGCCTTGGCAGTATTTTACTCTTACTGGTTTGAATTTATAAGTCAAAGTTCATACCCCATGTGATCTGTTCACTGTAGGGTTCAATGAAGGCTCTACTTTCAAACAAAGAAACGATAATTGAGCAAGAAAGTTCTCCCAGGCACTTGATTCCAGGATCAGCAGCCACAAGCAAACTGCTCAGTCAGGTCAAAAATGAGGCCTAAATCTGTGGGACTGTGATTGTTGTACTCATTACCCCACAAAGCCCACGAGGTCAAAGAAAAGGGACACTTTCAGTGGCAGAATTACATGCTAGAACCTTAGCATGAGTTATCAGAGATGGTGTACTTAGTTTTCTGCACCAGCATTGATACACTATTTGGCTTCTCAAAGATACAGCACTTGGACATAATGTATCCTGAGTTAAATATGCAGGTTACGTATTTTTACTAACAATGCAAGTTAAAATATTCTTCTTTTGGATACAAGAAGTATCTCAGTGTTTAACACATGAACTCTTTTATTTTTTTTTTTTAAGATTTTATTTATTCATTTGAGAGAGAGCGTGAGCACAAACAGGGGGAAAGGCAGAAGCAGATTCCCAGCTGAGCTAGAAGCCCAACAAGGGGCTTGATCAGGACCTGGAGATCATGACTTGAGCTGAAGGCTTAACCATCTGAGCCACCCAGGCGCCCCAACACATGAACTCTTAACAACTAACATTCTTGGAGTCAAATGACCTTGTGATTCTCTCTTCCTTTTTTATAACTCTGTGTAAAAAGTATAGAGTGTGTGTTTTAGCTGCCCAAAGCACATTACGGAGAAGTTTGTCTACTTAATTTTGTATTTGAAATTTGTAAAACATCAAAATGTGTCCTCCATTGTGACTGAGGACACCAGTACTATATATTAAAAATAATGGTGAACGTTTAGAGATAAGGAATTGTATAATGGTTTTGTTGTTGTTATAGGACCTTGTGTTGGAGCTTGTTTTTGGCTATCGAGGAAGAGACTGTAGGAATAATGTTCACTATTTAAATGATGGTGATGATATAATTTATCACACTGCGTCCGTTGGAATTCTGCACAATGTTGCTACAGGTAGGAAACTCTGATTCTCCATCTCCCACATTTTTTTTACTTTAGAATTTTGTTATTTATAATCTTACATTTCTTTGTTAAAGCTGTAAATAATTAAATTGCGTAAGTCCAGAATTTATTTCATACTATTAAATTTTCTAGTAATATTTCAAATAACCAAATTTATAGTCTTAAGAGCGTATGCACAGCAGAGAAACATTTCATAATGCAAAGTACTCATAGGTCTCTGTTAGAAGTGAAGCTTTTCTATACATTGAAACTGTGTTTTATAATGAAACCACTTGTAACTTTATTTCCGCCTAACCTTAACACGAAAATGGATGGTTTAGTGGATGGTTTAGTGGTTGTCTCTTCTAGGTAGTGATTAAAAGTAGCATGTTGGGTGAGTGATTGCTGGGGAGTGGGGTGAAGTGGGCAGTGTTCTTACTGAGGCCTTGGAAAGCCAAGGAAGATACTCAGAAAGCTGTTTCCCTGTGGCTACTGTGGTGATGCTTTGTTTGATTCATAGTGAGAAAATATTTCTTGATGTTTATTTAACTGATTGGATTATTGAAAAACAAAGTTCTCGTATCATTTGATGACCAATGATGTGTAATCCTACTAGTGATATTCACTATTTAATTTTGAATTGTTTTCTTATATGTAATTATAAACTTCGCAAAGTCTAAAGTTGGAAGTAAAATAGAGATTATTTAGTCCAAACATTTCTGGCTTTTTCCTCTGAAAGCTTCACTCTGAATAGGTAAAGAATGGAATATGCGAGTCCTAATCCCCCATGCGTGTTCTGTATTAATCATTAATGTGATAGTCCTGTTCTGGTTTCCTAAAGAAAAAGATTCACCAAGATCACACAGAAATCAGTGGTGATTTTCAATTTAATAATTTGGATCATTTAAAAAATACTTAGGTGATCCTCTTTGAAGCTTCACATATCCTTCAAAGAGAATGGAGTATAAAAAAAGATAATCTAGAAAGGAATATGTAAATACACTTTCATGTTTATACTTTCAATTTTCTTTATTTTTAATTTTCTGATTTGTAATTAATCACCTTTCTACTGATGGGGTGTAGAGAGAGAAAGCAGAAGGGAAGCGAGACCCCTCTCCACTTGTCATTATTTGTCCTCTCTCCAGTTTGGGGTACACTGCTGTGTTTACAGTCTACGAAGTTTTGATCTTTTAGCTGATCTTCATACTTAGCCAGTAGCACATATAATTGCTTGTTTGTTCTCACTGAACTCTGAGCCCTGGGAAATATGAAGCACATTTCACTTCAAAGAGAAGTTTTAAACTGTTAGATCTGGTAAATGTCATTGTTAAATTGTTTTGTTTTGTTGCTTCGATTTTTGGAGGACCTAGTGTTGAGGGCCCTCCGTAATCTGGACCCGACCTACAACCTGTCATCCTGACCTCATTTCCCACCTCTCCATTGTACTTACACAAACCTACCTTTATTACGTCCTACATGATCATGTCTAAGGTCTCTTCATTGTCAGTGCTACTAGATAAATCACATGAATTCTTTGATCAAAATTCTTGAGTACCACTGGCTCCAGAATAAATATAAAGTTCAGTAGGCTGGCATTCAAAATCCTCTACCATTCTGTTTCCAATTTGCCCTTTCAACCATATTTCTCACATTTCTTCTTGACCTTACACTTCAACCAATGAGCCATATATATGCATACTTAATACTTTCCAGTTTTTGTACCTTTGTTTAAAGTATTTCTCTACCTGAAATGCCCTTTCCCACTTACCTTCACATTAACAAAGTCTGTCATGTCAGTCCAAGAATGCCATATGCCCACAATAAGAATTTCCATAGCCTTTGGATCTTTAACTCTCTTTTAGCACTTAATGTCTTTAGCCTTGTGTTACATGGTTTGTGCCTTTCAGGTCTCTATCCATTTGAAGACTTCTGAGTCATTTTTCCATCCTTATGATGATGTGCACACATTCAGTGCTCAAAAAATATGTATTAAGTAAGTTAAACAGAGCAGTTTATTGTTCTGGATAAATGCATTTAGCTGTTATACCTTAAAGTTTTCAGATTTAATTCTCAAATTCTTTTTTTTTTTATAGGGACTCAGAGTTTTTATCAGGAGCATAATGATGATATACTGTGCCTCACTGTAAATCAGCATCCCAAATTTATCAACATAGTGGCAACTGGCCAAGTAGGTATGTTTCTATATTTTAAAAAGAAACAATTTTAAGTAATTGTATTGTTCAAATTAATTCAATATCCTAGAGAAAAAAAGTAAAATATATTTGTGTATCATTCAAAATGTATTTGTATATAAAACACACACCCAGTTTTACCATATTACTTGCTTCCAGGTACCTTTCTCTCACTTTGGTTGGTGCAGACAGTTCAGAATTAAGAATAAACTATTTTATGGTGATTGACATAGACTTAGTCCTTGGCAGAAATTCCTGATTAGAAAAAGGTTTAATATAGCATATTAAGCAGAAAGGAAGAATTTGAGGAGAAAATGGTAAATAAGGGGAGCCAAGAAGTAACTAGACTGGTAGGGACACAGTGTCTGTGGCAGCTGGGGTTGGTCTAGAAAGAAGCGAGAAGCCGAGTGTCCATGCTGATGAATCCTTCTGCCTTTCTCTTTTCTTCGGCATTGATTGTTTCAAAACCACCCGTCTTGCTGTCTTTTAACTCTTTAAAAAACTCAAAGGACATAACTTGCAAGCAAAATGATGAGAAGATAGCAGGTCTATTTAGAACATATCTACCAATCAGTGATCACTGTGAATACTACGTAATAGATTTGGTCAATTAGAACTTAACTCTGGTGTACTTTGTAAAAATGATTGATGTCATTGGGTTTTTTGGATCTCAGTGGGCCTCAGTTGCTAAGCCAGCTTTCCAGGTGTCTTTTTCTTCTTGGGTATAATAGTTTATGCTTTTAATATCTCCATTTTTCATTCAAATACTAAATTGATCAGTGCGAAACTTGATCTCTGGGTTGCTTAGTTCTATAGTTATACCACTTTAGTATTCCTCCTTTCTGTAAATTTTCCTATTTTTTGTAAGAAGTAGACTGATACTTCATGCATTACATACAAAAGATTCTAGTCCTTGAGTCTAGGCCCTTTTTGCACTAAATTTTTAAAAATTAAAGTCTTATTTTTACTCTGCACAGAAAATGAGATGTTATAATTTTGGTCATGAAAGCCTAGTTTAGTGCCTCTTGGGATGTAGTTATTCAGTTAATGTTTGTTGACCTAAATTCATTTATTCAGCAAACTTATTGAGCCTGTACCATGCACAAGGCTAGGGATGCAAGCAGCTTACCAAAAAAAGACAAAATCTCTATGTTAATGGAATTTGCATACTGTGAATAGAATCCTAGAAGATATGGTTCTTCCATTTCCCAGCTTTGTTCCTTCTTTTCTTTCCCCTTCGCTCCCCTTTTTAAGCAGCTTTGCTTAACATATTGGTGCTGTGGTTTTCTCTTTTGATTAAGAAATGTTGTGGTCATGAATATAATCTTTCATGAAATTTGGACTTCTCCTTTCCCTTTTTTTATTGAGATATAATTGACATATAACATTATATTAGTTTCAGGAGCACAACTAAATGGTTTGGTATTTGTATTTGTTCCTTTTATTCTGAAAGGCAACGCTGTGGGGAAATGTGGAATGGCTAATTATCTCCCCATCTCTGTCCTTCCAAGTCGAAGTCCAGGCAGTGCAGAGGTGAATTTTAGATCATATATGCAGCCCTGTGCCTTGCCCCACTGTACCCTTCCACAGAATAGAGAAATTTTTTACTGATGGCTAATGAAGTATAAGATAGACTCAGGAGAAGACCAAAGAGTGAGGGACTTTTTCTCTTCTGAACCCAGAGAATAGAGTCAGTATTTACTTTGCCTGCCAAGCTTGTATAATACCTGCAAAACACAAAGCACTGTCTAAATGTTTATGGCTCTCTTTGTTAAAAATCGCATAGGTCATAGGGGAAGTATTTGCTTTTGTGGTATTTTAGCCAGTTACATTCAAACTTCTTTTTTTCCCTTGGCGAGAATCTTGGATTCTCAGGGCCAAGTAGAGATGCGTTAAAACTGAAGTCTATTAACAGGGCATTTTATAAACCAAATTAAGAGTCATATCATTTAAATAATGTCAACATATTATCTTTAAGTTGTTAAAATTTCATGTAACTCATTAAACACAAAGAAAATAAACTTTTTATCCCAAGACTGAAAAAGGTCGTATACATGAAATGTAAATATATCTGTATAATAAAATGAATTGCTTCCTTTACAGTTTATTCAGTTTAACATAGTAAAATTCCTTTTGCATATGATACTTTATGATTTATGTTGTATAAAAATTTTTCTGTGATAATTGAATTTTTATGAATTTTGCTTTTAAGTTATTTATGGGTAATTATTTTTCTGCTGCTTTTCCACTGTAGGTGATTTAGCAGACATGTCAGGTAAGGAAAATTCATCATTTTCTGTTTTAGTTGTATTGTTTAGTAATGATGGCCCAAATTTTTATAGAGTAATTCAATACTTGAGCCTATTTTGGATTTTTTTAATGAAAAAAATATATCATTTTAATGTCATGATACTGAACCCTATCTGCAATAAGAATTGCTTATTTTTAAAACTAATATATTTTGACCTTTTTAGTGTGCCAGCACTATTGTAAACACTTTGTATGTATTACCTACTCAATCATTGCAAGAATCCTTCATGGTAGGTATCTACTTGCCAGTATCATATAGCTGCTAAGAGTGCAGGTGGGAATAAAATTAATCTTAAATATGAATCAATAGATTGTATTGCCTAAGAGTAAAATTTTTAATTGTTATTTTTATATATCATTCCAATTATTGCACATATTAGATCAACAGATCACTTAAGATTTAAAAATAAGTTTCTGTTATTGATCTTGATCATAGCTTTGTGACTCTAAAAAGCTACTATATAATGTGTCCATTGTTTTTAGGTATTCACTAGGCTTTTTCAGCTCAATTTTCAGTTTGTATAATACAGTAAAAATAGCAGCTTGATACAAAAATATTTCCCCATGATTTGTAGCTACCTCCCTCTCCTCCAGGATAAAGCATGATTTTGTGATTCGACTATTAAACTACAAATTTATCCAACACAACAGGCAATGTTTTTGCTCTCTTTCAGTTACATTCAAGAGTAAGGGTTGGCAAACCTCAGCCCTGGGGCCAAATCTGGCCCACTACCTGTTTTTTATAGCCCATGAGCTAAGTGTAGTTTTTACTAAGTTAGACTGTTGGGAAAAGTCAAAAGAAAATTTCACAGCACATGAAAATTATATGAAATTCATATTTCAATATCCATAGATAAAGTTTTGGACATAGCCAGCCTCATTCAGTTATGTATGGTCTGTGGCGGCTTTTGTGCTACAGCGGCGTGGGGTAGCTGACCAGAGGCCGCACGTGACCAGGACCCTCTCATTGCTTCACACTGCTGCTCAGCCCACTCCAAGTGCAGCGATGCCCTTAGAACATGGGGAGTTGCGAGCCATACCCCAACATTATGTTTGGTTATTTAACCAGTGTATAGCCATCGTGTCAAAGCAAGGCAAAAAAGGGAAGTGGACTTCGAAGATCACACTTTTAAGGCACAGTGAGATGTGGATTATGTGGTTATCAAATTACATGATAAAACATTGTGCTTATCCTGCAGTGACACTAGAGCTGGGCTAAAAGAATACAATATATGGTAACATTTTCACGTGAAACTGTATCACGGTGTTCCCAGCTCCCAGGAAACCAACAGTCAGAAAAATTAGAAAATTTAAAAGAGTGTGTGTGAGAATATCTCATCACAACAGAATTTCTTCACAAAAACAATACATAAAATGAGCCTGCAACCAGAGTTTCTGAATGGCTCATTTGTCAGTCAAGAGAAGCAGTGTACTGACTGTGAGTTAATTAAATCATTTTTGATTGCAGCAAACACGTGTCCAGAGAAAATAAAGTTGTTAAAAACTAGCTTTTTTGGGGGGGGGGGGGCGCCTGGGTAGCGCAGTCATTAAGCGTCTGCCTTCGGCTCAGGGCGTGATCCCGGCGTTATGGGATCGAGCCCCATATCAGGCTCCTCTGCTATGAGCCTGCTTCTTCCTCTCCCACTCCCCTGCTGTGTTCCCTCTCTCGCTGGCTGTCTCTGTCACATTAAAAAAAAAAAAAAAATCTTTAAAAACAAAAAAACAAAAAAAACCTACTAGCTTTTTGGCAAAAACTGTTGCTGGAAGAGTTGAGGACATTGGGAACAGCCTCGGTAGTCAGTTAAAAACAAGACCCCAAAAAAGGCAAATAGTTCTGAATGGTTTCCCTTGGCTTTTGATGGACTAACAAATGTTGCCAGTTGCTTACTTGAGGCATCAGTGCCAACTTTGAAGTGACTGACGAGTTGGCCTCTAAGAGTAGTCTCCATGGAACAACTTCAAAAGATAATATTGTCAGAGAAGTTAAGAAAACATTAATTTAGAACAACCTAAAGTGGAATCTGCTAAGATATTTGACAACTGATGGTAAAAATATATGTGGAGCTGGAGCAGAAAAGGATAGTTGGTTAAGTGTACAAAGCTGGTGAAAATCGAAGGTGTGTGAAGCCCATGGCTATTCACTGTGCTATTCATCAGGTAGTTTGTGGAAAACATTCCAGTGTATCATGTGTTATTGACAACCTGAGTTTGTCTTTGAGAGTCAACAGTTAATGTCACTTGTTCTCATAGAGTTAACCCTCATCAGTTCCATGAGTTTATGTTAGAAATAGAAGCTGAATATCGTGACTCGGCCCTGTCCACAGCAGTTCAGTGGTTTAGCAATAGTAGCATTATTGCAGTTTTTGGAGCTCAGAGCCAAGACTGAAATTTTTCTGAGAAAAGTAGTGCTGTCCATCTCTATTATGGAAAGCTGAATGGCCTTGGAAATTAGTTTTTGCTGCAGACTTGATAATGTTTCTAAATGAATTCCACCTGAAATTACAAGGAAACTACAACCACAGTAACAACCTGCAGTTAAAATTGCCGTGAAACTTACTACACCTACAGGAAGCTCACTGGCAGCGCTAATGTTGTAATCACAAGGAACACCAGCCTGCATGGTATGTTTCTCATGCTGTCAAACATAGAACAAGAAGTGAGTCCCGTTTGTAGCAGATGTGTTTTCTGGTCTCAAACTACAGTTCCAGTAGCACTTTTCAGATCTTGATGCAAATGCAAAGAAAATGTCCATATTTTAAAAATTGGTTTAACTGAAACTGAAGAACTTCCACCTAACCTTCGGTTTATGGTGATTATTCTGCAATGTAATACATGCTAAAAGCCAGATAATCAAGACAAGACCCTAACAGAATGCTCTAAATGCTTTCCGAGTGACTGATATGCTCATTAAGGTCACGTGCTTGTGAACTGATATTCAGATTTGTCAGTAGCTATCTACATAAGACATTTTCAAAGTTGAAATGTGTGAAATTACCACAGGCAAACATTGGCAATTGATTTTAGTGATAAAGATCTCTGACTTGGAACCTCACTTCAGTGACATGTTATCTCCAAAAAAGAATTTCATTCTTCTCATTAGATCTGTATTGAAAAAAATTTTACTCAGTGAATTTCGTCAACAAGAATTGTATGGAAATTCATTTTCTCTTATTACACAAATACCTGCATAATATCTCCAGTTTTGTCTCTGACCCTATACAGAAAAAGTTTGCAGACTCCAGCTCCAGGGGAGACAGGCGATCAATAAGTAAACTTTTAAAACTGACATGATCTGAGGTGGTAATAAGATAAAAACTACAAGGTGTTCGTGTTCTTACGGGTGGAAACATTCAGCTGGGCCAAGAATGATACCAAAAAAATGATAGCCAAGGGATGAGTTGGGTACTCCAGGCTGAGGTCTGGTTTGGGAGTCCTAAGAACACCCCTACATTCAGTGATTTACTAGAAGGAATCACGGGGCCCAGAGGCAGTTAGGGCTATAGGTTCTGACAGTAATCAGCAAGGGAGAAAGACACACCAGGTAGAGTCTAGAGGCTACGGGCACAGGCTTTCTGCGTCTCCCTCACCACCCTGCCCCAGGGGTCACCCACAAACCTTTACTAGCAGCAGGTGCAGCACATGGGAGCAGGGATTTGTCCAGGGAAGCCCACTCCAGCCTTAGAGTCCAGGCTCCTTATTGGGGGCTGGTCACATAGGCACAGACCAGCTACAACTACTGAAATACCCAGAAGAAGGCAGGTGTTCAGCACCCCAGGTAGATAAAACAGCCTTAAATCAACATAGGGACCATTTCAAAAGTCAAGTCCTTACACACTTGCAAGCAGGCCCTTCTAACGATAATAACTTCAGGCTCGTTTATGTTAACTCTTTCCTGTGCAGGCCCTAAAGGTAAATCAAGAAACAGGAAGGTCAGTATAGAGGAGTAAGGCCTCTGAGATGAACTTGGAGAAGGGGGTAGGAATCATTTGCACAGGGCTTTGCAGATCACGGAGAGGAGTGTTGGATGCATGCTAAGTGCAGACTCCATCATGGAGGGCATGAAGCAAGAGAGGGAGGTGATCTAATTTATACTTTGAGAAAGTCACTCTGCACTATTACGGATGTAGAACAGAAAGAGATGTAATCAGAAAGTTAGGAGGCTATTATAGTAGTCCAAGCAAAAGACGTTTTTCACTGGGGTGGTAGGAATAAAAATGGAGAGAACGAGACAAAGATGGGATGTGTTTTGGAGCTAAAGCCAGCGGTCCTTTCTGAAGAATTGGATGTGAGGGCATGACAGAAAGTGAAAAACCAAGGCTGTTAATTTTTTGCTTGAGCACCTGGCTCGGTGAGATGGGAGAATACTTCCGGAGAAGCAGTTGGGCAGGAAGAAATTATTCACAGACATAAGGACTGAAGGGAAGGCAAGAAGACTGGTGGGTTTGGGGATGGGGGTGGGGGAATAAGGAAACTCTATTTTCTTCATTTCAGTAGGTGAGAGTGAGGAGCGAAGAAGGTGGGGGGTAAAATTTTGAAATTGTCACTTTGGAATGTGGGAGAGTAAATATATATTAGAAAATATGTGGTATAATTACTGTTTGAATACATGTCTTCTGAGTAGACACTAAGGGGACATCTTTTGTCTGACAAAGCTTTCTCAGTGTATCTAAGACAGTGCTAAAAATTTGACATTTTGATAGGAGTATTCAAAGAGAACTCTCTGTCCCTCCCCACCCCCCATCATAGTTACCATTTGTCACAGCAGGCAGTTGTCCATGAAGTGACTTTAGCAGTCTTCCCTGTGCCCTCTGTGACAGAAAATAAGGAAATTTATTAGCCCCAAGGTTGGTCGCATTCGTGGTCAGAAAGGGCTGTCAGTACCAGTTAGAGTTACATGCTCTTCATTTTCTTTTAGTGAGAAAAAGGATAAAAACTCTTTTCACAGCCATGAGCTAGAAGTTCATGGTTCCTTCGTTTTAGCCTGGTCGAGTCCTTTTAAGACCCAAAGCAAACCCTGTACTAAGAGGACACCTGGGAAATACCATGTGCCGATTGGCTAAATCTGGGTTACTGAACTAAATTCCTGTGCTGGAGGTGGGCAGTGGGGAATGGAGCATGAGGGGTTGGGGGTGCTGGGGAGGTTATCACAAGGGCATTAGACTAATCAATTGAGTAAGCAGTGTCTTTCCCCTGACTCACTTGCTCTACGTAAGGGAGGAATGGATTCCTGCACAGAAGAACAGCTTTATTAAGGAGGGAGGTAATGGGTAGAGGGTATGCAGCAAAGAGCCGTTTGCTACAGAAACTGAAGAGTGAACTACAATTGGCACACTTAATGGCCCATATTAAAATTTTGTTTTAAAATATAATTTTTTTATGCTGCACCAAAGACAAGTAGAGGACGGAGAAAGAATATCCTTACTTTGATTCTTATGAGATCCAATCAGTAATTGAAAGAGACCCTTATAGGCATCTCTGTACTAGAGACTTAGAGTTTAAGAATGCTTATAAAAAGTCAGTGGGAGGGATGCCTGGGTGGCTCGGTTGGGTGTCTGCGTTTGGCTCAGGTCGTGATCCCGGGACCCTGGGATTGAGCCCCACATCCGGCTCCATGCTCAGCAGGAAGCCTGCTTCTCCCTCTGTCGTGCCCCCTGCTTGTGCGTGCTGTCTCTGTCTCTCTCTCTGTCAAATAAATAAATAAAATCTTAAAAAAAAAAAAAAAAGTCAGTGGGGAAGGGCCCCTGGGTGGCTCAGTCAGTTAAGCATCTACATTCGGCTTAGGTCATGATCTGGGGCGGCGGGGGGAGGGGGGGTCGTCTGGGATCAAGCCTCATATCAGGTTTCCTGCTTAGCAGGGAGTCTGCTTCTCCTTCTACCTCTGCTCCTCCCCCTGCTTGTTCCCCCTCCCCCCCTCAAATAAATAATCTTAAAAAAAAAAAGTGGGATTGATTTTCCAGAGATAGCTTGATGTAATGGAAGGAGCAAGAACAGAAATGGATTCTGAGGACAGCACAGCTCTGTTGGCTCTGCCAGCTCTGAGGTGTGTGTCACTTAGGGCTTGACTGACTTCATGGGAAAACACATCTGCCTAGAAGTGGGGCCTAGATGTGTCCCCTGCAACAGGCCTGGCCCATGATAGGTACCCATTAGCTGGTGGCCCCTGGGAAGGGGAAGAGTGAGAGCAGGATCTGTTACTCCCCTATCATCAGTGACCATTTTGAATCATAGGAGAAAATAAAATGTACTTAACGTAATTTAATCTTTCTTCAGTAAGTCAGAAAGGCCTTGAAAATTTGCAGTGATTTAAAGCTTAAATCCTGTTACTGATAGAAGTTCAGAAGAGTGGATATGTAGCAGTCCCGTGACAGGGTCATACCTGTGTGTTTTAGAACGTAAATCTCAGGTATACACTCCTTATCATCTCGTTTAACTTTCTGTGAAAGCTTGAAAAGCTCAGTAACTCAACTTAGTTAAGATTACTTGCTGTCTAAATTTTAGATAAATGAAAGTCTTTGTAATTTGTGACATATGAAATTTGGAGACAAAACTGATGTTTCTTGAAAATCCATTATCTACCTCATCACATTTAGGCAAAGTATATGGATTGCCGAGAGGTGCGTTTTGTGAACATGTAAAAACGTTTTTATATGATGGAAAACTTATATAATATTTATTACTGGCCAAAAATTATGACTGATATAGTATATATTTACTTTTTTTTTTCAAATTTTTATTTAAATTCTAGTTAACATACAGTGTAATACTGGTTTCAGGAGTAGAATTTAGTGATTCATCACTTACATATAACACCCAGTGCCCATTCCAACAAGTACCCTCCTTAATACCCATCACCCATCTAGCCCGTCCCCCACCTCCCCTCCTTCCATCAACCCTCAGTTTGTTCTCTGTCATTAAGAGTCTATATTATGGTTTGCTTCCCTCTTTTTTTTTCCCCCTTCCCAAATGTTCATCTGTTTCTTAAATTCCACATGGGAGTCATATGGTATTTATCTTTCTCAGACTGACATTTCACTAAGCATAATACTCTCTAGTTCCATCCACAGTGTTGCAAATGGCAAGATTTCATTCTTTTTGTTGGCTGAGTAATATTCCATTGTATGTATATACCACATCTTCTTTATCCATTCATCAGTCCATGGACATTTGGGTTCTTTCCATAGTTTCCGTGGCTACTGTTGATGCTGCTATACTTAGGTTTGCCAGTCCTTCATATCCTTTTCTTCTATTGAATAAGGAACATTCTAGTTTTAGTCCAGTACTTAAGTTTATTATATTCAGTTTTTCACACATAAATACCCTATTTTATTATATGGTAAACTGTTTTTTAATTTATTTGGGAGAGAGAATGTATGTGTGCACAAGCTGGGGGAAGGGCAGAGGGAGAGGGTTTCAAGCCGACTCCGTGCTGAGTGTGGAGTCTGGCACAGGGTTTGGTCTCACGACCCTGAGATCATGACCCAAGCTGAAATCAAAAGCCAGACGCTTAACCGACTGAGCCACCCAGGCGCCCCTATATGGTACACTTTTAAGTCTGTTTCCATGCAGTTTTGATTTTTCACAGTTGCATAAATCTTTGAACAATTTTTATTTAATGACCTCAGATCCCTGGTTTAATATATTTTAATTACTTTGAAGAACTGTTAGATGTATCGTTGTAGCCTATAAATTATAGATGGTATACAATGTCTAAATTTATCAGAATGTTTTCTTTGGAAAATGTCTCTATTTTCACAGTATTTGTAGCAGATATGTAATTTGAAACAAATGCACTTTAGTATTTTAATTATTTTACTAAAAGTACTTATGTTCTGGGACACCTAAATGACTGGCTGTCAGTTAAGCGTCTGCCTTCAGCTCAGGTCATGATCCCAGAGTCCTAGGATCAAGCCCACCCACCCCTACTCAGCAGGGAGCATGCTTCTCCCTCTCCAGCTCCCCCTGCTTGTGCTCTTTCTCTCTGTCAAATAAATAAAATGTTTTAAAAAATTTTAAAACATTTCTAAAACATGCATTATTTTTATTTTAAAGCTTGTGATTGCCTGATTTTCTTGTCTGTTATTTTCTCAAAAATACAATTTGAACTATTCCCTGAAGAAGTATTCTGTATTTTTTTCTTTTCCTTCCTCTTTCCTTTTCTTTCTTTGCTTTTTTTTTTTTTTTTTACAATTTTTTAATTGAGATATAGTTGACGCACAATGTGACATGAGTTTCAGGTGTCCAGCGTCGTGATTGGACAAGTCTGTGCGTTCTGCTGTGCTCACCAGCCACAGGTCTGGCTGCCACCTTTGACCGTGCGTGCGATGCTGGCACGGTTCCACTGCCTGTGTTCCCAGTGGCTTATTCGTACCCGGAAGCCTGTATCTCCCACTCCCTTTCCCCCATCTTGTCCATCCTCTGCTACCCTCCCCTCTGGCAACCATCAGCTTTTTCTATTTGAGTCTGGTGTTGTGTTTTTTTAAATTTCGTCTTAGTTTTGAGCTATTTTGTATTAAGTACACAGTCTCTCTTTGGGAGATACTTTTCCGTGTTTCAGAAAATACGCCTCAGCTGTAGAAATGGAAACATTTATAATAGGCATATTACAACTTTTGGATTTTATCTTTATTTAGCTACAGCTCCTTCTATCCACATCTGGGATGCAGTGAACAAGCAGACTTTATCCATACTGAGATGCTACCATTCAAAGGGAGTGTGTTCGGTCAGCTTCAGTGCTACTGGAAAACTCTTGCTGTCTGTGGGTCTGGACCCAGAACATACTATTACCATTTGGAGATGGCAGGAAGGTAGGGTTCTTTTTCCCTTTAATTAAAAAAAAAAAAATAAGGATACTAGGGTAATATGAATTCTCTAGTATTTGCCTTAACTTGGTGATTGAAATCATTTTCCACTTCAGCCCTATCCAGTACACAGTTGATGTTACCGCTGGTAAGTCCCACCATACAAACTCAGTGAGCAGCTCACGAAGCAGAAATTAATGAAAGTTACTAATACTGTATTTGATGTGCTGCCCTTTCCTTTCAGTAAGAAGCCCTGTGTGGTCTCTCTGCCAATTAGTATTTGGTCCCTTATGGAGGGTCTTAGTCAGGAATGGAAATGAAGTATATTGTAAGTGACAGTGAACATCAGGGGAATATTACTGATACTCCAGACAAAACTTTTCAGTGCTATAGCTGCTATAAAAGGTAAAGTTCACAGAGCCACACAGAAGGAAGCAAGCTCTGATTTCTAAAATCTGGGTTGGCCCTTCAGTGGTAGTAAAGCTCCCATTAATACATATATCCCTTGAGAAAATCTCTGAGAAGGACTCTGTCCCCAGGCCCTGTGATTGCCAGGTAGCTGTGCAAGGAACACGTGTGCCCCCTCATAAGTATTTGTTTTTTGAACGACATATTTTGAATAACTGTTTGGTCCTGTAGAAATTAGCTTCCTATACTAACCTTGTTCATTTTGTTGTCGCTCTTTACCAGGTACCAAGATTGCCAGCAGAGCTGGTCACAACCAACGTATTTTTGTGGCCGAATTCCGACCAGATTCAGATTCCCAGTTTGTGTCTGTGGGAGTCAAACACGTGAAGTTCTGGACGCTGGCAGGAAGGGCTCTTCTTAGCAAGAAAGGACTCCTGAGCACTGTGGAAGATGCCCGGATGCAGACCATGCTCGCTGTCGCCTTTGGTGCAGTATGTCTCTTTAAAATGCGTGTGCTCGTGTGTCTCGGAATTACAGAAATTGGACTACTTTGGATGTTCTCACTCTAGATAGATAAGCCACCATGATGTTCCATGGCATTGTGACCCACTAATCATGACATATGTCCTGGTCATGCATACATTTCCCCTTCCCGAGTCTGATACTTTCAGAAATCAGGGAGTGGGAAAGAAAACTAATGAGGGTGAAGGATTATAATGAAACATTTGAGTCCTTAGGCCATTGCCATTCTTAAAAGCCTTCATTAATTTTGTAATTATTACCCTAAAACTCCTAAAATTTCTGTCCTCCTAGTAGTTCCTCATAATCCTAAAGATTTGCCAGAATACAGAAAGATAAATCAAGAAATATAATTTTCTAGTATTTAAGGTGGTACTGGGGTTTAGGATTTCCTTTGCTTTCTATCATCGTAACTCACTGCTAAGCACATTATTGGAAGCGCTTTGGGCCAGTGCTGCTCACTCTGCTCACCCCAAGGAGGAAGGAGAGCACAGTTCCTGGCCTTCGCACACAGTGTTCCAGAGTTCCCTCCCCTCCCCCATCCCATCTGGGCTGGCGGTTCAGGATCCACATCTCTTTCCTTTAATACCCTGTGCCCTGGCCCGGCCTTTTAAATCCTAAGTGGATTTCCTTACTAACGTGTTTATGTGGGTATGTAATGTGAAGAAAATTATAGTTTAGAACCTTTAAGCACACGTTTTTGAGAAAAAGACCATTGACAATGTTGGTTGTACCACGTCAGACTTCCATATTAAACATTTTGGGCATTCATTATATAAGACCAGTAATTCCTTTCTAGAAGAAAAACTCACACATTCAAATGCTTCTGGCATTTAATTTGTCTGTGTAGATTAACTTTCTTCGTGCATAAAATTTTTTATGTTGCCAGTTGCCCATCCCCGATAGAAAAAAACTGGAAGACTAAAATAATTGTCATAATTGACGTTGGAAGCAGCAGCGCGATCAGAGTGTTTTGTTTCGTGGCGAGATGGGTTGATGACCAGTTTATGCATTTTTGAACGTCCTGTTTGCCTAGGGGCTGTGAAAGCAGGGGAGTAAAATACAGGTTTCTACATCGGAAGCACTCACATTCTAACTGCAGATAAGGCACGGATTAATGATGCTTCAAGATGACGTATATAATTCTTGTTATCCAAACATAAGCTACAGAGAAATGCATAAATGCTGAGGAATGTTATCCAAATATAAGCTACAGAGAAATGCATAAATGCTGAGGAATGTTATCCAAACATAAGCTACAGAGAAATGCATAAATGCTGTCGCATTAAATTGTTGTTGGGAGGAGCGCCTGCCTGGCTCAGTCCGTTGGTGGAGCGTGCGACCCTTGACCCCCTTGATCTCCAGGTCGGGAGCTCGAGCGGCACTTTGGGGGTAGAGATGACTTAAAAAAAATTGTAGGGAAATTAAACATACCAACCATATAGTATTCTCAGAAAGATTAAAGAAAATTCTTGTTTTGTTGTAATTCAAAATTAATTTTCCTACCGGTTCTCTCCTTACCGTTTCTGGTGAAAGATCTTGTACCAGTTGCTCCAAAAGTGAAGCTAAAATGGATGAAAATAGCCCGCGCTGCAGGATTTAATTTCTCCAGTCTCCGCATAAATGAACTAGATCGCTAGGCTCGCGACTCTCAGAGTGATCTAAAGCGCTATGACTTTTGGTACCTTATCAAATTTATCTTGTGTTGCATTGACTTTGCTGTTTTGATCCTAAGAAGTCATGGCAAACGTTAATTTCATATATAACTTCATGAATTAGTGAAACCTAAAACTTCCCACAGCTTTGCTCTATTTATAAATCCTATACATAGTTTTACTTTCCATAACAAAATACCTATTCCCACTCTTCTTTTCACCCTCTTTGACTAACGATCTCCAGCTATTTCTCGGGCAGCTGAAGGGAAGCAGCCCAAAGGGATGATAGAAACCGGAATGATTACTATTTTAGAACCGGCAGGGACCGTGGAGCCTGAACTCCCCTCATTTTCTACATGAAAAGGCGGGTCCTCCTAGAGGCTCCAAGTCTTGCCCAAGGTTAGTCCAGAGAACGTCAGCAGAGCAGCACCGCAGGCCCTGACAAAGCCAGTTAGGGTTTTCGGGCTCTGGGGCGCGGTCCCCCGCGGGCCGTGTGGGGCTTAGGCCACGCTACGTAGAGAATTGCGTCTGTTTCCTCTCTGTTGGAACTTTTGATGAGTTTATCTCCCCCTTCCCCACTCCTTTTCAGAATAACTTGACGTTTACAGGTACCATCAGTGGAGATGTCTGTGTGTGGAAAGAGCACGTGCTGTGCAGAATCGTGGCCCGAGCTCACAGCGGGCCCGTGTTTGCCATGTACACCACGCTGCGGGACGGCCTCATCGTCACCGGCGGCAAGGAAAGGCCGTGAGTGCTCCTGCGCACGGCCCCGCGGCGCGCCCGCGCTGTGCAGTTCGTTATTCTAGTTCTTTCCAGGCTACGCGGAGTACGCTCTCTGCACTTCCTCCTCCTGTGCTTCGCCGTTGTTGCCTCTCATGGGCCTTCTCGTTGATTCTTAAGTTCTGGTCTTCAGTCACTTGCAGTTTCTTCATGCTGTAGAGAAGCCTAGGCCCCCGCAGGCAGGGGCAGAACTTCTCTGGGGGAGTGGCGGTGCGGGTAGGGAACAGACTGTCGTAACGTCTGTAGCCCGTGGACGTATTTGCTGGGTAAGGGGGCCCGTGGCAAAACCTTTGCCCTCGAAGCCAGGATGCGCCTCGAGCGCCGGCTCGCGTCTTTGTCCAGACGACTGAGGGGCGGGGTGCGTGTGGCTTGCTGCCTCGGAAAAGGATGGGAGGATGCTAGAAACAAACTGCCTTGCCTGCTTTTTCTTGAGGCAAACGTGTTACGTAAAATTGTGTCATACAGGGCTTGAGAATTTAAGTCTAAGGAAAGGGCTTTTTCCAAGTGCTTTGAAAACCTCCCGGAAGCCAGGTACTTAGAATCGGTTTTCAGCATCTTCACGTCCACGTGAAAATGCGGCGTTTACGCGCCCAGGAAGTACATCTCCGTTCAGGATCGCGGGAAGCCACGTGCATGAAACGGACACGCGGTGGCTTCTGCCCTTCACGCCGAGGGGGACCGTTACCGCACGTGGGCGTGTTTTTGTCCCAAGACAAGCCGTTCATCTCACAGAAAATAAAGTTCTACCCTTGTCAGTTCTCCCAAGTGAGAAACCTTGAATCGGCTATGTTCTGTCTCCTCCGCGTTACTCGGACGCCGGCGTTTCCCCCATGCCGCGGTCTGCGCCCCGCTGCCCACGGGCAGCCGCTCTTTGGTCGCGGTGGGAAGGGTGCTTCCCGGGCGGCCGCTAACGGTACCGGCCAGAGCACGGCGCCTGCAGCCCCGTTCCCGAGCCCGAGGTTTTCACGGTCGCTTTCGCGTTACACACCATTGACACGTCTCCTTCGTCACGAGGATACATTATAGGGGGGGTGGGAGCGAAATCAGATTATGCAGTGTCAGAAAAAGGAAGTAAAATCTGCTTAAGCTGAGTGAAATACTGTGTATCTTAAAATTGCTACAAAAAGTGAATATCAGGGCCTTTTTTAATATTCTGCTTATAATTTAGTATTTGTTTATTGCAAACATTATTTGGAGTAGCTAATAACAAAGGCTTATTTGGGTTTGGGTTGTTACCAGGTCAAAAGAAGGAGGAGCAGTGAAACTGTGGGACCAGGAGCTGAGGCGATGCCGCGCCTTCAGACTCGAGACGGGACAGGTCACCGACTGCGTCCGCTCTGTGTGCAGAGGCAAAGTAAGATGTTCCTCGAGCCGTTACGGTGCGGCAGAAAGTAGAGGACAGTTATTCTTGGGGTTCTCTCACCTTCTGGAACTTGACGCATGGTAGAAACGAGGAGCGTGGGGCGCCTGGGTGGCACAGCGGTTAAGCGTCTGCCTTCGGCTCAGGGCGTGATCCCGGCGTTCTGGGATCGAGCCCCACATCAGGCTCCTCCGCTGGGAGCCTGCTTCTTCCTCTCCCATTTCCCCTGCTTGTGTTCCCTCTCTCGCTGGCTGTCTCTATCTCTGTCAAATAAATAAATAAAATCTTTAAAAAAAAGAAAAGAAACGAGGAGCGTGCTTGCCGTCGTCCTCTGCCTCCCCTCCTCCCCGTGCAGTCGGGCTGGGCTCAGCCGCTCCGCGCGGGCCGGGCAGAGGACCGGGTCGGCCCAGTCCGTTCTTGAATGTGCTGGTTCAGCTGTGGTAAGCAGAAGTGAAGTTTCTTGCCAGTCTATTCATTTTCATTAGAGCAGCGGTCTTTTTTTTTTTTTTTTTTTTTTAAGTACTCTACCCCCCCCCCCCAACGTGGGGCTTAAACTCACCACCCTAACATCGAGAGTCGCTCGCTCTACCAGCTGAGCCAGCCAGGTGCCCCGTCTGTTTTGTTTTGAAACACTATAAAATATTTTGACCATGCATGAACTTTCAGTAAGTGTATAAGTCATATACATGTATTATTCTCAGTCTGTGTATCTATTGGTTAAACTTACCTTTATTTATATTTCCCTTTTAACTAAAATCCAATACTTTCTTCCTGTATCCCAGTGCACTTACACCTCCTTAGAGATCTTCAGATTAAAATAGAGCCCAGTCCAAACTTGAATGGCAAAGCCAGGTGCTGTGGTGTTAGCGCGCAGGTCTGTCCTCTAGCACGGACTCTGCCAGGCAGCCCCGCCTAGTGCCCCGCGGATGTGCCTTTAGTCCAAGACACCCGCAGGAGCTAATGCCCGGCTTGCTCTTATTCAAAGCAGAAAGTTCTCTGAAAGGAGGTCGGTAGTAGGGTCCTTCTTAAGTTATTGAAAGCAACTGTTGTATTCCATTAAATGTATCGGTCCCATTTGTGTTTCAGGGCAAGATACTAGTTGGGACGAGGAACGCGGAGATCATTGAAGTTGGAGAGAAAAACGCGGCATGTAATATTTTAGTTAATGGCCATGTGGACGGACCCATATGGGGACTGGTGACACATCCTTCCCGGGACTTCTTCCTTTCTGCTGCAGAAGATGGGACAGTGAGACTCTGGGATATTGCTGATAAAGTAGGTACAGACAGTTTTCTTTCTTACAGTTTCTGAGGACGGTGGAAGTCCTAAATTGCTAGCACTATTTGAGAATTATGTTGACAATTTTGAAAAGAAATTGGTTTACTTTGTAAGTACTCTATTTAATGTAGTTTTCTTTGACTCTCGGTTCTTATGCAGAAGATGTTAAACAAAGTGAATTTGGGACATGCTGCTCGTACGGTGTGTTATAGCCCTGAAGGGGATATGGTGGCTATTGGAATGAAAAATGGAGAATTTATTATTTTACTGGTGAGCTCTCTCAAAATATGGGGAAAGAAGAGAGATAGACGATGTGCAATCCATGATATCAGGTTAGTCAACAAATGGAACAGAATTTTTAGTATAAAGATTTATTCTTAAATAACCCAGGTTACATTTGAAAACAGGTCCTTAGTGCCTATAGTATTTAATCACATCATAAATTGTATGCTGAAATGTGGTCGTGTACTTATTTACTGCTTGCTAACATCAATCCACTGGCACCAACCACACAGCCTTATAATACCATGTACCCAGGGAATGCATCCAGCAAGTTGATCCGTCCAAGAAGTATGTTCCACTGTACAGGAGAGAGCCATCTGTCCTTCGTAAGTTGTCAGCCTTGGAGAACTGAAGTTATAATCCCAGCCCTCAACTGAATATACAGTCACTCAATTAATCAGTACCCATCAGGGCACGTGGGTGGCTCTGTCAGTTGAGTGGCTGACTTTGGCTCAGGTCATGATCTCAGGGTCCTGGGGTCGAGTCCCACATCAGGCTCCCTGCTCAGCAGGGAGCCTGCTTCTCCCTCTTCCCCTCCCCCAATTCTCTCTCAAATAAGTAAAATATTTTTTAAAAATTAATACTCAATATCTATGCCCCAGAATCTGAATTAAACTTTAAACTTTTCTTGAACTGGTATTTTCCAGTGCACAAGCTTATTTTGACAGCAGCTACCATTTACTGAGTACTTCTGTGTGATCAAGATAGATTATCGAAACCAGTTGCCAGAAGTTTGCATTTTTTTCATTAGTAAAACTCTTTTACCCATGAAACCTTCCTCAGAATTTCAAAATATAAACTTCCCCATTTCCCTAGAACCGCAACTGAATTGTACCATACCGTTTCCCATGACCACTAGGCACACATTTGTCTGGTAAGAGATCTTCTAAACTTCAGGTAGTGTTGCTTCATCTGATAACCTGAGGTGTAGTAAGTTGGTCTGTTTTTTGCTGTGAAGATACCTAATGTTTCCAGATGGAAGAATCCTATCTTAGTCAATTTGGTGTATTATCTAACTTAAGAATTATGTATTTGTTAATGACTTTTTCAAAAACTTAGATCTTCTTAAAGGAATCAGCAGATGAAAATTCAGGAGCCACTTAAAATCGAAGTAAAATATAAGCTTTTTGTTTCATGTAACACAGACAAATACAATCTCCATATACACAATCAGTTGTGTCTATGGGTAAATCTACTTGAGGCCGGGTCACACACATACTTATTTTCGCGAAACAGAAAGCAAGTCGGTGTTCTTAAATGTTTATGTAATTTCATGTGGTCTAATGTGCCTTTCACGTGTTTTATTACCTCTCCAGATTTAGTCCAGATTCCCGGTTTCTGGCAGTGGGTTCTAGTGAGAACTCAGTGGATTTTTACGACCTAACATTGGGCCCCACCCTTAACAGAATCAGCTACTGCAGAGACATTCCCAGCTTTGTCATTCAAATGGACTTCTCTGCAGACAGCAGGTATCTCCAGGTAAGCTATCAATACCCTAAAACCAAGTTTACACTAGCTGTTCTAACCCTGTTAGTGGATGCATTTAAAACAGTCTTAGGGGCAGCTTGCTGGCTCAGTCAGCAGAGCATACAACTCTGGATCTCAGAGTTGTGAGTTCGAGCCCCACACTGGGCAATAACTTTCTGAAAAAATTCCTGAGTTCCAGAGCTTCTGAACTCTTGCCTTTATTTACTCTTCACTGTTTCTGCATTAATATCCTATTCTTACGAGTCCTCTTCTCCACATTTTCTAACAGACTTTTGCAGTCATGGTTAATGTTAGAAATGCAAATGAGATAGCACACTTTGCTAATATCCTCTATCCTTCTGATGTGTCTGTCACATAATGGAATTCTTGTCCTATTTTAATACGACGCAAGGTCTCCACTGGTTGCTATAAACGACACGTCTATGAAGTGCCTTCAGGAAAACCTGTTACGGATCAGGCCGCCATGGACAGGATCACTTGGGCTACATGGACTAGGTAAGAACTGACTGAAGGTCAGCCGGGAAAACTGGAAAATCCTATTGCTCAACAGTTAGAGCCATTCCACTAGGGAGTAGTAGAGTTTTACGTTTGTTATCGTATCTTGAATTCTTCCTCCTAAGAGGACGATGACAGGCTCATGCTGGAACTCCTTTTCATTGGACATATTCTCATGCTTTATCAAGGTTAAAAGCCTTTAAAGATGGCCTGGTATTGTCCTTAACACATTAGGTTTAATAAGCAATAAAACCACATACTCAGTAGTTATGCAATTGTATTATTTATCTAAAGAAACGCTATCTTGCAGTTATTAGAAATGGAACCTTCTAAATTTAACAGGTAACCTTGAGTAACCGTCTTTTTAATCAAATTCCTAAAGCATAAGCATCTTTTAATTTTAAAGTAACATAATTAAGTAGATATTACCAAAAACCTTTTTCAGTGTGGTACATCTGTCTGCTATGGTGGATTTTCTTTTATTCCGTCCTTCTAGTATTCTAGGGGATGAAGTTATGGGAATCTGGTCCAGACACACTGAGAAAGCCAATGTCAACTGTGCCTGCGTATCTCATTCAGGAATCAGTCTTGTAACCGGAGATGACTTTGGCATGGTTAAGTTATTTGACTTCCCGTGTCCTGAAAAATTTGTAAGTTTTGTGTTTGGTTTTGCTTTTTATGTAGTTTTACTAGCAATTTAGACATCTGATCATTAGTACTTCTTCCCCCCGTAATTTAACAGCTAAATATGTTACCATCTCCTGATCTGGAAACTTTTTATGTTCCTAAAATTTTTTCATAACTTACTAAATCCCTTACTCTTAAGTAAAAGCTTTTGGAAATTATCTCCCCAGACCCCCAAGTAACACCATCTTTACAAACTATCCTAATAAAGCCGTGATTAGCCTTTTTACCACACCTTTCCTCAGAGGAAAATGTTCAGAGTACCTGGAGACATCTGACTGCCCAGATAGCCTGGTCTGTGTCCGGTGATCCGTTACGAACTCTGAAAAAGCATTTGGTAACTTTGGCTGTGGTCCAAACTGCCTACCTCTCTTCACAGCCCCTGTGATGGAGATCTAGGGTTCCTGATGGAACCTCTGATTTCTGTGTGCCTCACACAACATCCTGAGCTTTGTTTTTCATTGTTTTTCAGGCAAAGCACAAAAGGTTCTTGGGTCATTCACCTCATGTGACAAATATTCGATTTACCAGCGGCGATCGACATGTAGTTAGTGCTGGAGGGGATGACTGCAGGTTGGTAACTTTTTCAGCCCAAGAGAAGCAGGCGATCTCTCACTTGTTACAAGGAGGTCTGATACCAACCACCGTATTAAGTCAACAACATAGTTAAGGGAGCATCACTGGCCGGCTCCGTGGAGGCGCGTGCAATGGCAGTATGGAGTTAATGAAAATAAAAGGAGTTAATGAAAAATTTTATACATTTATGATTTGAAAGCTCATTAAACTTCTGAAAATCTAGAAATATAATAAACTCACTGCATTTTTTTTTCTGATTGCAGTTTATTTGTCTGGAAATGTGTACATATGCCTCACTGAAAGATATGGATGCTGAGAAGACGCTATATAAATTTAACAGCCTTGAGAGACCGGAATTACAGAAGAGGAAAAACAAACAAACAAAAAAACAAAAAACAGAACCAAACCTTGCATGGGCAAGTGGTGCTAACTTAGGATTGCAACAGGGATAAATGCCCAGAGTCATCCAAACAGAAGACAGATAAGTTCAAAATATTTGCTGTTTGCACTGGATAACTGTCCATAATCCATACACTGCCAATTACTTTAAAAGAAAGGATCGAATAAATACTCAGTGAAAGCCAGCCCCCCATTTTGGGGGAGTGTGCAAACTTAGCAGACCTGCTAGGGAGGCTTAGGGGACAGCACTTCTCAAAAAACAAAACCTTAAAAACCCAAGTTGCTTAGTTTTCATCCTCTCTTTAGCAAAACTTTTTCTTTTTTTAGAATTTATATTTTATTTTCAAGGTTCATTATTTAATGACTTATTTTATCCTTGTGTTTACATAAGGAAAGGAAACACACCATCACCCTAAAGGATCACATTTTTTAAAAGGCAAACATTACTTTCCCTAGGGAAACACACGCAAGCTTTACTGGAGAAGATAATGCTACTTAAGCATCAGTAAACCTCTTTTTATCAAGGACATTTTTCTCCTGGCAGTTCTACATTGAGGAACAAATCCACAGTTAGTAGTATTTGATCGCTACATTTTCATTTTTGAGTTGTCGACCCTTTTCTGTTCAGAAGTCATCTGTATAAGCTGAAAAATTAAGACATGATTATAGCCTCATTAATGAAAAAGTAGTCTGACAAACAGTCCTTTCCAGTGGTGTGCAGGGTAAGGTCTTACTTAGACAGCAGTAGTATTTAACTGGGAGAGCATACCGAATAAAGATGTAGCGTAACAGAAAATACTCGTTTAACACATAGACTGAAGTGTTCAAGGTCCCATTTACGAAGTTAAACAATTTAGTAGCTCTTGAAAAAAATTTTATAGCTTTTTTTTCTACTGGAAAAATTTATTAATTAGATGTATGCCACCCCATAGGCTGACTTCCAAAAGGAATGAATACAGGTCCACTTGTAAAACTTATCCATTAAAATTCCTTTTTGGTGGATTAGGGCTTAACTCTTAGATATTTATCCCTATTCACTTAAATGCTGCCAAAGATAAGTACTTGCCATTCAGGAATTTGCTGTTTAGCCTGTCTGTAGTTTCCTGAAGATTGGAGATTATGTAGATTGCTATTGAAAAATATATTTTTCTAAGTGTGAAAAAGTTTAAGATGCTCTATTGGTCCTATGAATTTTTATTTTAATGTGTTAATTATCTTTGTAGCATAATAGACCCCTTCAGGTTTCTGGAAATCTCAGTTTGGTTTGACCAGACATGAAAATTCCTGATACCTATTTTGTATGCCCAACACCTTGTAAATACTGAAAACAGAAAATGGCTGGACTGTACCGCAGAAAGCCTAACCAGTGATTGAACATAGTTTTAAGCTCCAAAGAGTAGCTGTGTCTGAAGGACTGATTAAGGCATTTAGAAGCTTGAAACGGATCATATTCACATCAGTGGATTCTCCTAAATTAAGCCAACTTTTAGAATATACTAACATGAAATTTCTATTCATGTATATTATTATAAAGAGCCAGTCAATAAATTCCCCTGTACCACCCCTCCATCTTTGAGCCTGTTGCAATTTCAAATTTTGCTTCTGAGCCAAAGCTTTCCAGCTTCTGGCTAAAGAGAAATTCCATTTCTAGTAAAGTACATGTAGAAACGCTAATTATAGTTTTTGTTCACTGCATTTTTGTTCCTCCAAGCAGCCAGCCCGATAAGCCAGCCTTAATGACCGTTGTCAGTTTCACGACTAAAACCCGTTGATTTGAAGTAGTTCTCCCACCACCACCTTGTTTATTCCAGCCACCAATTAAGGGGAAGGTGAATAACCACAACAGGTTATGAAGATTCTGCCCTCTAGTTTTTTGCCCCAGAGAATTACTTTTGTGTGCAGTATTTGACTAAGCTCCTCAGTTTTTGTCACCTGAGACTTCCGGCGCCTTCGGTCCCGTTTCTGTACATAAACACATGCCAGAGCGCACCGTGCGCCTGCTGCCCTGCGCCACGCTTGTTCCCTCCTTGCTGCGATGCTTTCTGATGGTGGTTCATTTTAAACACCTGTTGGATAACTTGGTCTAGAGTCAACCTTAGCTTGCCCATAAACCACAGCAGGTGATAGGTAACAAACACTGCCTGGAAACACATTTAAGAGTTTAATAAGTGGCAAAAAATATCTGATTTTAGCATGTTACTGACTTGTAAAATGGCTGAACCAAACCACTAAGCCCTGTTTCCGTTCTTTGTAGTGGAATTATGAATGCCATTTATATAGTGATACTAGAAATACAACTTAAGATGCTTTACATCTTTGCAGAAGAAATTTAAGTAGCACTGGAATGAACAAATGCCTTAAATTCAGAGGAGTCAGTCAACTTTTTAGAATGAAACAGAAGGGTCATTTCACCCAAGCCTAACTCGTGAGCGCTCCGTGCTGTCCTGTGCACTGTCTTTCCTCTTTCAATGTTTCAAGTTGTTTCTTAGGAATGGGCACAGCGAAGTGCAACTTACAGATGGTTTAATAACTGGTTAACTCTTTCTTCTCCCAGTGGAAAAGCAGTGGCCACAAAACAGACTGCTGGTTTTATGCTCTTAAACATGGACTTTTTACACGTTTTGTTATCCCTCGGGTATATAAATAAGTCAATGAACTTTAATTTGGTCCTGAGAATGTTTGAGTCTTTAGCATTATTTTTTAGCGTCATTTTTTTCAAAAATTGCTGTACATCGTCTTTAAGATCAGTGATCTGTTGGTTATTTAATTCTAAAGCATCTGACACTTCTTGCCTTAACTATTTCAAAAACCACACACAGAAGACTGTATCAATACAGTAGTCGAAAAGTTTAGTCCTGTTTTGCAGTTTACCCATCTGATTTCTGTACTTGGTCATTTAAAATACACTATTTAAATCTAATTTTTACATTTAAAAAAATTTCTGTGGAGTTGTTTCTGAAAACTTTTTTTTTCAGAATGAGAATATGTATAGTTATAATCTTGTGAGTTTGAAATGTTTTCTGATATCTTCTGTATATATAGAGTTGTAAAAAATTTTTTTTGTATAATTTTGTGATAATGCGGCCCCAAAATATTTATTTAAAAAGTGTATGTTAAAGTAAATGAAAGCATTTTAAGGAGCTGTTCTTTTTTTTTTTGCATCTGCCATTCCGTTTTTACCTGACCCATCCTAGCCCAGAAGGTAAGAACCATCTACCAAAACAACACTCAACCCAAGAAGCCTGTATTATCATGCTTTTCAACAAAATTCACTCAAAATTAAAAAGCAGGATTGAATGACTTCTTTTAAGCTGCCTCCACACTTTTGGCCACTCCTCTGTTTTCACAGTGGATAAAAGTGAACGAAATTCAACTTTTTAGAATAAGGCTGCTCCTCTCACTAAACACATAGCGACACTGTAGTCCCAGAACTGACGATATCACCACGCTGTAAATGCTGATGCTTGAAATAGCAGTGTACAAACACGCCTCAAATGTTTTAATAGAATTTAGCTTTTCCCTAAATGGTCTTTTCATAGTCAAACAACAAAAAAATACCCAATGATAAAACCACTTAATAAACTTACAAACTTGAAAAATTAGGCAATAAACTTCATATTATGAAAGCAATATATTCCAAGTTTCAAAGGTTTGACAAGTTCTGCAGAGTATTTTCGCCAGTAGATGGAAACTCCACAATCTTCTGCGAAGTATGACTGTCATTCACTAAGTAAACAAAAAATTTTAATTAACTGCTTCATAGTCACATACATACCCAGCTAAGAAGAGTATCTTCACACAACGAATATTCTACAGATTTACAATGTAAATATCAGATTTAAGTAATTCAATTATATAAAAGCTACATAAAGATGACATGTATATAAAGACCACACTAAAGCTTTCTTCCAATGTTTTACATTACTAATGCCAAGAAAACTAATGTGATATTTGTAAGCAGTATATATTCAGGAGGTAAATCTGATCTGGAGATTATCTAGGTGAATAAGCAATCACTGGTAAAACGAAATTTGGAAACAAAATTTCCTAAGTACCCTGTGTAATTAAAAATCAAAGTGATCAAGAAGCCACATATTAGAAAAACTTTTACCTGGTTTGAGGTCGGATCCATTTCAAGGCATGTCGTGGCGGCACAGTAATGGTGGGATGATAAAATGTGCAGTCAGGTCTCGTACACTGAGTGTTAAATCTGCAGTGCTAAATACAAACCACAGTCTCAACATTTGCAAAAGCTAATACAGATAAAAACAAGGCCATTTGAGAGAAACATTTAATGGGGCAAGAAATACAGTCTAACAATATTTTAGTACTGAGACCTTGACAAATGACCTCCCCTCCCCACCCCAACACAAAATTCTAGTCCAAGGTTTCAAAAGGAACCTCGGTACACAATACAGACTTCTAATCACCCTGCACGTTGGCCCAACATCCCTTCTACCCATCGTGCCCTGGACACCCTCATCTATGCCCAGCTGCAGTTGGGGAAAGGGCAGCGTTTCACACGGTCTTCAGGCTTCCTACGTCAGAGAGACCATTCACTGAGCAGCTCAACAGGTGGACGCACACCAGTCTTGAGCACACAGAAAATGAAAACCATCAGCAGAGATTACTGGGCTTCATCAGCTCCGTTTCTGACACAAGGTGGGAGGAAACACACACAAAACCCCACCCACACGCTTAGGGGCAGAGAGGAATGGAAACTAAGCAAAGGGAACACTGACCTCTGTTTCAGACCACTTACCCTAAAGGACCAGATGTGGGCTGCTGCAACTACCAATCTCAAGGTCTTGAAGACCACAACATTAACTCTCACAAAAACAGAGACTGGGAGGCGGGAGGAGGCAGGGAAGACCACGGATGCACAAGATCGTCCATTTGCTAGTGCTCTTCCAGGCCTCAGAATTGAAAAGCTCTCACCAAATCGTTTTTGGGAAAGTGAAAACTCTTACTTTTGGATGATAGAAGGGACATTCCATTTTCTTACAAGCAGGGAAATAACGGCACAGCTGACTACTAGAAGGGGGTGCTGGTGCTGCAACTGCTGACAAGAAGGAGAACAAAGAATGATCAAATTTGGCAAAATAATCTAATGCAATCTACTGATGTTTTTATGAGAACCATTTTAAAAATACAAGATTTATATATTCATTAGATAAAACACTTTAAAGACTGGTTAGGTTAACGGATTCTGGCATGATAATTTCTAAACTATTCTTTTAAACTCCGTTTATAATCACAAAATGTCATTTTCCATTTTTTACCTAAGTGTAGTAGTGCGCAACGTCACTAACCTGGTTTTGGAGGCAGTACTGGAATTCTTCTACTCATATGAGTGAAGGGACAATCTGGTTTAGTACATTTTGCATCATATTTACAATTTGGATGAACAAACAAACATTTTTCAGCAAATTTACAATTGGGGAAGGCTCTATAAAACAAAAACATTATTCACATTTAATCTTCTCAATGCATTATTAGTGTTTTTGTAGAGAGGCTCCTTATACTCCATCACTACTTGTTTTGAGAAACACAGAATAGAAAAAAAGGAAACTCAATTTTTTCGTAAACTAACCTCTATGCCCAATGTGGGGCTTGAACTCAGAACCCAGAAATCAGGAGTCGCATGCTCTACCCACTGAGCCAGCCAGGTGCCCCAGTAAATTCGATTTTTAAATGAGGCCAGATGTGGGATGCCTGCATGGCTCAGTTGGTTAAGCATCTGCCTTCAGCTCAGTTCATGATCCCAGAGTCCTGGGATCAAGCCTGTGTCGGGCTCCCGCTCAGCGGGGAGTCTACTGCATTCTCTCCCCTTCCCCATTTGTGCTCTTTCTCAAATGAATAAATAAAAAATCTTTTAAAAAGATGATTAAAAAAAAAATGAGACCAGATTTCAAAAAAGGACACAGTAGTCTATTCCGAAGCCTAAGGTAGTAACATTTTCAACTCAAGCCAGGACCATGAAAGACACAAGGATTTTTTGTGTTAAGAATCATACCACTTCTTCTGTAAGATCTATGTTTGCAATATTTTATGAAGTGAACTCAACATACGAGCATAATATATGTGGCAAGGCACCACTCCAGAAGCCTCCTTCTGTGGTCTCCCTCCATGTACATCCATATTATTCTCACATCCAAACTTCCTTAAAGAAGTCAAAACATGGAGATTTCACCTCTAGGAAATACATATATATGTGTGTGTGTATTTTTTTTTTTATCTAAAAGCCACCTCTCAAAGGTCATGCCATTGAACCAGCCAACTGGTAAGGAAAAATTACACCCAAGTCCAAAATGTTTTGTCATGACCTGTAACTAATTTTGTCCCCAGTACCTTGGAAGTTTTGGGTATCTACATGAACACAATGCATTCAAACCAGGACAGAATGCACCTGAATGTACAGAAGCCTTCTCCTATCTCTCCACTCCCCCAAACACACACACAGGTATTGCACAAGGATGCTATTCTGGGAGGGCAATGGTTAAGTGTCATTGCATTTAGTTATACAAGTCAAACTTGTCCACAGAAAAGAAAAACAGAATAAGCTCTAAGACCTAGAAATTAACCTGAAAATCAGAATCAGCTTGCTGCTACTCACTTGCAAGGTGAAACAGGATGATGGTAAGCACACTCATCCCCATTTTTACAGGCAGGCCAGTACTTGCAACGCTCCAAAAGTTTTTCTGGTTTCTGGACCACACTCAGTTCACTCACCTCAGCTAGAAAGGGGAAAAAATTAAAAGTTTCTCATTAATTATGATCAATTCAGTACATAGCACCTTTAATACATTTCCCTCAAACCTCACTCTTAAAACCTTATGTTCTTCCATGTCTGTGATCATACAAAATAAACGAGTCTAATATTCTGGTTAACACAGGTAAGAGGCTGCTAGAAAAGGTCACCAGGAAGCAGACTGCAGTTCTCACTGTGAAAAGCAAACCAGACAGGGACGCTGCAACTAAAGCCAAAGTTCTCACCCAAACCCCAATGCTAATTATTTCAGAACTGAATTAAAATATGAGGGGTGAATAGATGTCCAAGTAGGGAGCCAATGAAATGAAACGAAAACTGCAAACACAAGGTGAAAAAGAATGTGAACTAGGGCGCCTGGGTGGCTTGGTCAGTTAAACCTCTGACTTTGGCTCAGGTCATGATCTTGGGGTCCTGGGATCAAGCCTAGCAGGGAGTCGGCTTGAGGATTCTCTCTCCCTCTCCGTCTGCCCCTGAGCCTCCTCATGCTCTCTCAAATAAATCAATCTTAAAAACAACAACAGAGAATGTGAATTCTCATGTTCAGACATTATGAATGGTTCATACACAAAAGTGCTCCCACTCACGGAGGTATACACGGTTAGTTCTAAGTCCAGGTGATAAAAACTCACATCAATGTGAAGGAAAGGTTTTTGCTTAAAATGGGTCACAAATGCCATTACCTACAGGGGCCTGCTAGATGGCCCAGCAGTGAGCCTGGCTGGGTGTAAGATGATCAGAGGCAGACAGCCTTGGTGTGGAGGAAACAAAGGTAGGTAAGAGCAACCAGGAGAGCAAGTGCTTGCACCATCCACAGGGCTCACTGCCTGCCACTCCCTCTCGAGGTCGTGTCCAATGACAATGTCAATTACTACGGTGTGGGAAAGTGGGCCTCATGCAGCCAGATTGTCTCCTGATTCAGGGAAAGCCAAAAACCTTTTTATATGACATACAAAGTTTAAATAAGGGCAACTAATGCACATTTAAAACATAAAAAAGCCAAATAAATTCACACCCAAAGGCCATAATGACCTGCCAACTTCTGGACCAAGACATCCTAGCTTAAAAAGAAAAAAAAAAAAAAAGCATCATGGGTGTTACAAATTAGGGTTCACATTCATAATTATAAAAGCAAATATTATTTCAACCACATTGCTCTAGTCCTCTTGCCTGAGATCAGGCAGTTCAAATTTGGCCCTGTAATTTAGCTGAGCTAGACACTTTGGGCAAGTCTTACCTAGTACCTCAACTTCAGTTTCCTTATCTATGCAAAAACAAAATAATGTCTTCCTGAAGAGTTTTATAATTGAATGGAAACAAAAATACCAAGTAGGTGACCAATCAAAACCTAACAGCGCAACAGCTGGTATTCTGAGAACTTACTGATCCAGTGACCCAATCTCAGTTTTCATTACAGGAGAACAAGGCACACAAATCCAGTCCTGGAGCCCAGACAGGAGGACCATCAAAGGGCTACTACAAAACTATGCCAGGGGCACCTGGGTGGCTCAGTCGTTAAGTGTCTGCCTTCGGCTCAGGTCATGATTCCAGGATCCTGCGATCAAGCCCCGCCCTGGGCTCCCTGCTTGGTGGGGAGTCCGCTTCTGCCTCTGTCCCTCCCCTCCGCACATGCTCTCTCTGGCTCTCTCTCTCAAATAAAATCTTAAAAAAAAAAAAAAAAAAAACCCACAACTACATCAATATATAGTTTTCCATGCTACTTTTAAAATAGTAAAAGTCACTGTTTAGCTCCAGGATATAAAGGTATCCTTAGTCTCCAATAAAATCTCGCATGGCTGGAAAGAGCAGTTTTCTCCAATTTTGTTTCTGGTACCCTGCCTGCAGAAATGTGTCTTACCCTCCTCCTAAAGAACATACGTTAGACTACGGTATATACATGGGAACGCAGGCCAAATGAAAGAAGTTAACAGAATACCCAAGAGCACACTGGCTAGAAAATGAAGCAGTTCGATACTCATGGGCAGTATTAAAGTATTTAAATACAAGGAAACATTATCTTCCGAACGGAAAGGTTAGGTCATATATACAGAGGTCCTGATTCTGGTTTTCCCCAACATTAACTTCATAAGCCATTAAAACTTTTCCTGTTTACGTTTTAAGATTAGGCAAATTCACTTTTTATTGCAAGCTATAAAGCCTGTGCTGCCATTCAATGGGCGGGGGAGGATGGGGGTGCTAATGACAGCATCCCTGCAACACTGGACAAACAGCCAGCAAAAGCAATCATTAAGTTTCAAATTCCCTGCTTGGAAGGGAAGAGCAACAATGCCCAGAGCCTCTCTGTGACTATTATTTTGCTCTCGGGCCTCACTTACTTTCTAACCACTACAAAGCTTCATCCCTGAGAAGCAGTGAAAACAGTGAGTCCCAGGTCAAAGCCATGGTACCGGAGGCTCCAGAAGGGGCACGGCACTCGTGAAACCAAGGCAAGAAGTCTAGCGTGTTTAGGGGCCACTGCTAGGACACATACACCAACAAAGCCTAACACGGACATCTACATTTAAACAAAATTAGACCCTTTTTCTCTCATCTGAGACAAAATATACAGGGTCAAGCAATCTGTACTGCATGACTATGGCAGTTCTTAACCACCTCTGCTACCATTTAAAATTTTTTCTTCCTTTGGATAGGGTCAGACTTTCAACTCCCTCCACCAATCAAAACTAGGACATTACGTTATTGACTAGACCAAAAAACTATTCAGTTCAACATCGGGATCTCCTCACTCCTATCTCCCTCTAAAAGCTATTATATTTTAAGTGACTGAAAAAGGTACTGAATACATCTTCATGTCTTTGCCAAGAGGATTAACTTGGAAAAATATTCAGACCCATTACTGTTTTTTCTTCAATACTATTCATTTCTAAGTTTCAGTAATTGTCTCCCCTCCCAATAAAGGTGTTTCTAAACATTTTACAAGATACAAGGAACATGACTACCACTCTTGGTCACAAATGAAAACCTCGAGCAGTATGTACACCTGACACCAGCGGGCCCAGGGAGAGAACAGCCAGTAATAACGATTCATCTGCCTAAAAGCAGGCTGTTATCCAAACAGTTCATCTCGCTTCTACTAAATACTAAGCTTCGATATTAATTAATTTAAAAGTAAGGCTTTGCTAAACTTCTAAGCAGTATCTTGATAGATTGAGAAACTCCTTTCAAGGGAATTTCACTGAGTTATAAATAGAATCAAAATCCAAATTCATTTTTCTGTCAAGTTAATTGTAAGAGGCTATTACTGTTACAACAAAGAGAAAGTAACAAGTATAGTTTCTACAGGAACAAAGGAAACAAGGTAGCAAGAACGCTGGCTGATCCTGTCACAAGCACAGGTTAAGAGGTACTTTGGCTCTCAAGGCTGAGTCCCATGGCAGCAGGACAGTCTCAGCTGGCACTTGTTGTTTTGTCTGAGAGAAGAAAAAAGGCTGCTACTGAATTACGAGTAAGAGCAAGGCCTCCAACCAATATTCATTCCGGGTAGAGAGACCAGTCCCAGATTTCCTGCACAAGGACAGCACCCTGGAGAGGGAAAATCTGAGCTCTCAACACACCATGTGAAAAGCTACCATTTGGCTCATCGAGCTGCCTGCTCATCAACTGCAAGGGCTGTGGGCGGAGGAGGCCTCTGAGTCCCTTGTTTGAGGCTGCAGTTTGGGTTACAGGTTTCACTCCTTCAAAGCACATGTCCTCCTCTTGATCTGACATGTATCCTGGGGGGCTGGGGACACCATCCAGCGTCACTATAAACTTGGGACTTGCAGGTTTATCTGGTGGTACAAGATCTCTGCCAGACAGATAGAAAATACCATAGAATTAGGGAAACAAACACAAAACGCTGAGCCTCCTACCGTGCTCTTCAGCAGAACTATCGCTCCCTTACTTGGAGGTGGTCTCTTCAGTAGAAAAAAACCAAACAAACTCGGTAGGACTTCCAGGTACGGCCCTGGTGGCTTCCGCTAAGGCACCATGGCTACGGCCACTTGCTGCAGCGGCATCGCCAGCAACCCCCCAGGCTGCACTAAGGACAATCTCCCCTCCACCCTGAACATCATCATCCATTTGATCTTCATAGGGTCACATGGAAATAAACTGAAAAATCAGCATCTATGCTCTGAACACATGGCCAGCAGTTCTACGTTTACACTGAGGTTATCATCTGTACGTTTGCTCCTTTATAGACTATTAGTCCATTGTCTAAGGGAAGAATACCCCAACGTGATCTGCTAACTCTCTGTGCAGAGACTTCCTGATTTTGATCACCTGGCTTTTAAATTTCATCTCCTGGATGTGCTTAAAGGAAAGAATCTTATTTGCAGAGCTAAATCATACATGGACTTATTTGTAGGTTAACAGATTTCTGAACAAGAAAGATGAACTGGAATTTTTGAAAACTGAATTTGGCTTACTATTTATTCCTGGCCTAACGACTGACTCAATAAAAGCACTCTACACTGGGGGCTCGGATGGGGCGGAGGGAAGCTGGGAACTACTGATTAACCTGCACTCTCTAATCAACACAAAAAAGCTACACAAGAAAAAGAAACCATCTACCGTGTCTGCATAAGGTGTCCTGAAAGTACCCGAAGGGTATCTGCAGTCTTCATCCCCGACTCTTGGTTTGGTGCCACTACTATTTCCTCAGACAGCTTTGGCTTCTTCAGAATAAATGATCTTGTGTCTGCATGGACCATGGATTCCATGTCATAGTAATCTGAGCCAAAAAAATTGGCCATAAATGTTTACTTTTGAATATACCTTGCATTCCCAACATCACACACGTGAGAAGAATGTCAATCTTTTATATATTTGTAATTACAAAAGAAAATCACAACGGTTCTACCCAGGAATAGCGCTGCAATTCTGTGCCAAACACCTTTACAAGGACGTATTGCTTTCCTCTTAACAGCCCATTACCTAGGCCTTCTAATCAGTACTCCCTGTCTACAGTACAGAAAGGTTCTTATGCGAGGCATCTAATGAACAAAATAAACTTACTCTAAGTACAATGTCTTCTAAAAATATAAAGAAAAATCCTCATATTCCCTCAACTATGATACGAAGGCTACTTAAAAATTTTTCTAAAATGTTTTGTTCACTTTGCACAATACCACTGAGAGAGAACACATCCTGATGAAAAGAATTCACAGGCAATTTTCTGCCTGGTAGTACCGAGAAGACTATATTGGAAAGGAATTTTAAGATGAATGGGCATTAAAAAAACAAAAAAACAAAAAAAAACCCACCGACCTTCAGTGCAAACAACCACAGCTCATGCCATCTATAATATGCTTCTCAACCCTGACTACTTCATAAAATATGCCAAGAGCCCAGAGTGGAGACGGTTGACCTATCGATATGCCATCAATGGACAGAAGTTAATGAGCTGCACTTCTCTTAAGGTTAATAGGCAAATAAGAGCCCAAAATCCACAGGATGTCCATTCATGTTCATTCAACTGAACATCAAGCCAATAACCTGAGAACTGAACACTGTGCTAGGTACACAAAGAATAAAAAAATAGAAAAATAGATGTACACACAATTTCAGAACAGCGTACCCTAAAAGCTAATCCTAAAGGAGTAAGAACAAGGTTTTTGGTAGAATACAGGAAACCTACTCCAGCTGGGGAATCAAGACAAAGCCTACAGACATGGACATTTGAAGCAGATGTTAAAGAAATGAGCAGGAATAACAAGGGGGGAGCGAGGAGCTGACAATAAACAGAGCATGGAAGGCAGAGGAAACCGCACGGAAAAAGGCAGAGGCTTTCATGAGACACAAGGAATCTAAGACCTGCTGAGAAACGTGGTGTGGCTGGAGGGCTGTGTGCAGGGTGGGCTGAGTGGCCGGGAAGAATGAGGCATAAAGGATCTTGTAAGTGTCGCTGAGTTTGGATTCTGATCTAGAAGTCATCAAGGATCAAAAGAGGTTTCTAAGGAGGGAAATGACATGATCAAAGGTAGTATTAAGAACAGACCGCAGTCCTAGAGCTCAGTTACTAGGCTGTTGCCCAGGAGAGACAGTGAGGCTCCGAATTAAAAGATTCTCAACCTTTGTCCTATTCGAACCCACACACGAGGGGAGAAGACACACTGCACACACTTCAGCAGCACTGGCTCTTACAGCAGCTGCATGTTCAACTCCATTCGTCGGAATGAAGCGGAGCTGCCGTCCCCTGCCAGGACTAGAGAGGGTAAAGAGGCAGATGGAGGAGAACGGAAGAGAAATTGGATCCAGGAAACAGAGGACAGGAGAAAGAGATTTAAAAGGAGGCAGGATAAATGTCAGTTTTAGATTTATTTAGTCTGAAGTCTTTGTGGGGCTCTCAGATGTTTAGAAGTTGAAATAAGAGGAGAGAGAAATAAAGAGAAGCAGCATTCCAACTGAAGGTAAGAGCAGCGCTGAATCAAAGCGCACAAGTTCAGCACTGCCCTCTCGAAGGGAGCCTGAGGAGACTTCCCTCCTACGTTACAGGAGACCAACATGCAAACCCGTTGTTCTTCAGTGATTCACAGACGGTTCCCAGTTAGCAAAGGTAGAGTGCAGAATTTAGTGCAAGGCTGCTGCCCTCCTTCTCACCACCCTGCCCTTTTCGAGGCAAAGCAGTTCTACCAGTTTGCATCTTGGGAGAATATAAAAGAGATGAAAATCATGCTAAGGGTAGGACACACGATAAAATGAACACTTTAAGGAGTAGTACAGGAGAAGAGGAGGTGATAAAGGAGAATGACATGGAATTAGTAGAAGAACAGAGATCGTGAAGTCCTTCCAGAGCCGTGGAAGCCAAAGACTTAAGAAAACATGGGAACGACATGTCGCATACTACAGAGTTTAGAAAAGTGGGCACTGAAAACAGATTTTCATTCCACAAAAGCCACTAGTCACCTCTGCAAGGTTCAACGTTATCATCTGGGTCAAAGAGAAGCAGACAGATGCGAGAGTTAGTAACATCTTCTGGGTACAGACCATAGGCTGAACCCATGCATTTGGTTTCCTTCTAAAACCCCATGCAAATGTTAACAAAGGTTAATTGAAACAAACTCACAAAGAAAACGACTGTAAAAGGAGACATCCACGTTTTGAAAGTGAAAAACTAAGACCTTCAAAAGCTGAGTCTGAAGCCAATAATGAAATAATTCAATGTGAATCCCCAGATTCTCCAAGGGCTGAGTAACCGGCAGCACAGGGGACTTTGGGAAGACAAAGCGTGTTCAAGTGTCCACTCCAGAAGCAGCTATGTCTTCCTCAACTAGGAATCTGTTTTCTTCATTTCTGATCCCTACCATACCTGTTCCCTTACTTCTACATTCAAGTTTTTTGGAATAATTGGAGACATGCTTTCCCATTGGTCAATGTTGGAGAGGCCTATAAATGAAGCATCATGGTCTCTGACAGAAAAGTGCTATAATGAAATAAGCTAAATGGATACTACTAAAATTTTTTAAAGCATTTAGTTTTCTGATAACCTCTATTTTCTTCCTTGGAGAAGAGTGGAGCTTAAGACTCTTGAAAAGGTCAAAACAGAGTCTCTCTGGACCAAGGGATGCCAGCCACATTGAAAGAAGTACCATTCTGAAAACAGGGAGGGGGTATTAAGCAAATATCACATAGTAATTCAAGCTGAGGTGCCTCCCGCAGCCCCTTTTCCTCACTTAGCTCCCAGAACGCTGGCAGCCAATCCACTACTTTGAAAGACCTTTCTTTGGAGAACCTAACCAGTCCAAGAGGAAAAGCCTGGACGGTGACCTCAGGGTACCCCTAAATTAGACAGACAAGACAAATGACTCCCCACTGCAGGATCTATATTCAAATGTGAAGTCAAAAGCCCTCCACCCTGACTAATGAACCCAGAATGCCAATCAGCTTTTTGAGTGTCCCACTCATGAATAGAAGACAACCAAGGATCCTCAGACATCTGAGGAAAACCTGTCACAAAAGACAGCAATCAAAACAAACTTGGAGAAAATAAGACCAAGTAGGAAGGGGAAAATACCCAAAACTATCTTTAATATCTTCAGAGAGATAACAGGGTGTGTTGCATACATGAAACAATGTCAGCATGTGAAAAATAAAAGGAATATGAAACAAGAGGGCTCTCTCAGAAATAAAAACCATGACAGGAGGTAAGCAAAGAATGTAGCCACTCATAAGCCTCGTAGAACTAGATGCTTCAAACTGTATGTGCACCATGGAAAAAAAGAAAAATTAAAGGAAACAAAAGGAATGGGCAAGTGCCAATGAAGTGGACACAACATACACAGATCTTAGCTGCCAGACATTTTCAAAGAAAACACCCTTATGTGGAAAGCAGGATGGAAATATGGAGAGATGACAGGGCAAAATCAGGGATGGCGAGGATCTAAACACTTTGACAGACAGAAAGGAGAAGCTAGGAGAGAGGCAGAGACTAAAACGACAGGAGTTTGGGGGGCACTCTGGTGTTCATCAGCTGGGGAGGATCTGGAGTCTGGGTGGAAGATAACCCTGAGAGAGGACAAGTTCCTCTTTCTGAGACAGAGCTAGGTGGGGTAAGGGAATATACCTACTGACTATGGAGGCCTGACCAAAGGGGAAGAAGACCACAGGGAGGGGTCAAGGCACCAGAGATTTCAACAATAGGAGGTTTAGGGGAAACAGAAAGAAACAGGAGAAAAGAAGGTTTTGAATTTAAGATTGCAGGTGTCCAGTGACTCCCCCCATGCAGGCAGCAGACACTGACTGGGCACTGCGCATACCCCTGGCAGGGGCCAGGCACTGGAGAATACACAGATAAATAAGGCACCCGCCCCTGTCCTGAGGTAGCCCATGGCATATGTGTCTGTGCTAAGGGTGGGGAAGACAGGCAAACAATTAAGCTACGGGGGCTCTAAGAACAACTAGTTCTAGGTGTGGCCCTGGTGAGGAGATTCTGAAGTGAAATAAAAGGATAAGGTTGAACAGGCTACAGGACAGTAAAGCAGCTCAGGACATTGAAAAAGTAGGGGAGAAAGGAGAGCAGGGTAGGGATTTGAGCTGTCCCTAGAGCAGGGGAGTGACAGCCAAAAGATTGCTAGGGACTCCGGTAAAACAGCATCAAAGCAAGAAAGTTTTTGAATGAAACGAAAAATACAAACACCATAAAACATGAAGAAAATGCAGATCTTGTCTCCTGGCCCTAAAATATTTTCACAATCTAAATATAGCATCTTAGGGCAGGATCTAAGATACACAAGATACATTAAATGAGGTGTAAGAAATGGAAACAGCAACTAAAAATGCTAGATTACAATGAAAATTTAAGATTATTACCAACCTTGACTGATCTGTAGAGTTTCTGCCATTACTGGGTCAATTTGCAGTCGGGATAACAACTGCCTCTGTTGAGTTCCTAAAATAACAAATTTTTAAAACTTTACTAAGCTTAAAAAACAAACAATACCAGCATTATGTTTCCCAGAAATGAAGCCTGAAATAATCTTCCTGGGTTTTTAGCTGAAAATCTTAAAAATAATTTATTAGCTTCAACAATGCAATTTAATAATACTTACAGACGAAAGGTCTGTAAGACAAAAAACTGTACTCCGAGTTAAACCAAAAATGGCATTGTAGGACGTTCCTAGTTCTCCCTCTGTCCGGAAACCAATTTTCTTGGACTGGAGGTAAAGCCTGGGAATAAAGGTAAAAGGCTGGAAAAACCAGAAGGTGCTGCGTGGACCCAGAGCTTGAGCCATAACTGACAGGCGACAGCCAAGTGCAAGATGAAAATGAGAAACCTCTCCCTCCATCACCTGGGCTCTCATCATTACAACTCACCCCCCACCCCTAGAACTGCAAAAAACACAGAACTCTCTGATCATAGAATTCCCAAAAGACAAACTATAAGCTTAAACTGATACAAAGAAAACAATGAACAAGTATGACATTCAAGAGGTCTGGAGTCCATCCTTCATCAGCATGAAAACATCATCTGAGAGGAACATGGGTGGCTCAGTCAGTTAAGCGTCTGCCTTTGGCTCAGGTCAAGATCCCAGGATCCTGGGATTGAGCCCCACTGCACTGGGTTCCCTGCTCAGCAGGAAGCGTGCTTCTCCCCTCTCCCACTCCCCCTGCTTGTGTTCCCTCTCTCGCTGTCTCTTTCTGTCAAATAAATAAATAAAAATCTTTAAAAAAAATCTTCTCAATCTCCTGTAAGAAAAGATACTCAGCTACAGTAGTTATGATTTCTTAAACAAGTTCAGAATTTCCACAGTTACACTGCAAAATAAAACAAAGCAGTGACACAGAAATGATTTTCTCTATCTTCAATTTGAAGGCTGGGAGGCTGTCACACTTTCCCAAACCTCCCCCCCTCCACAGTGCTTATGAGATAGTAGGTACTCACTTGCAGATTTATTTAAGATTTTATTTATTTGAGAGAGGGGGAGAGAGAGAACAAAAGCAGGGAGAAGAGGCAAAGGGAGAGGGAGAAGCAGACTCCCCGTTGAGCAGGGAGCTTGATGTGGGACCCGATCCCAGGACCCTGGGATCATGACCTGAGCTGAAGGCAGATGCTTATCTGACTGAGCCACCCAGGCGCCCCTCATTTGCAGATTTAAAACAAGTGTTATCAAATATAAATAAGTGTTATCAACAATGCATTAAAATAATTATTCACCATGATCAAGTGCCATTTATTCCAGGGATACAATGATGGTTCAATATGCACAAGTCAATCGACATGGCACACCAAATTAACAAAATAAAAGGCTAAGAATCATGATTCTCTCGATACGTGCAGAAAAAGCATTTGACAAAATTCACCATCCATTTATAATAAAAACTCTCAAAGCGGGTTTAGAGGGAGCATACCTCAACATAATAAAGGCCATATATAACAAACCCACAGCTAACACCATACTCATAACACCGTAAGATCAGGAACAAGACAAGGATGTTCACTCCCGCCACCTTTATTCAATATAGTACTGGAAGTTCTAGCCACAGCAATCAGGCAAGAAATAAAAGGCATCCAAATTGGAAAGGAAATTAAGAAATACAAAGAAACAAAAATAGATGACATATATTATATACACAAAACCCTAAGGACTCCACCAAAAAACTATTAGAAGAAATGAATTCAGTCAGGCTGCAGGACACAAAATTAAGATACAGAAATCTGTTGTGTTTCTGTCCACTACTAACAAAGTACCAGAAAGAGAAACTAAGAAAACAATCTCACTGATAGCTGCACCAAAAAGAAGAAAATATCTAGAAACACATTTAACCAAGGAGGTGAAGACCTACACTCTGAACCGTCAGATGAAAGAAATTGAAGAGGACACAAATAAATGGAAAGATACAACATGCTCATGGACTGGAAGAAATAATATTGTTAAAATGTGCATATTAACCAGTTAACCTATGATAAAAAAGGCAAGAGGGGCGCCTGGATGGCTCAGTAGGAGGAGCATGTGATTGTGGATTCGAGCCCCATCCTGGGTGTAAGGACTACTTCAAACAAACAAAACAAAACGGCAAGAATCTACAGCAGGGGAGAGTCTCTTCAGTAACTGCTGAGAACATGGACAGCTATATGAGCAAAAAAATTAAACTGGATCACTTTCTCACACCATATACAAAAATAAACTCAAAATGAATTAATGTAATGTAAAATGTAAGACCTGAAATCATAAAACTCCTCAACAAAAATATAGGCAATAAATTCTTGACTATCACTCTCAGCAGTATTTCTTTGGATTTGTCTCCTTAGGCAAGGGCAACAAAAGGAAACAACTGGGTCTACATCAAACTGAAAACAACTTTAGCACGGTGAAGGAAACCATCAATAAAACAAAAAGGCAACTTACTGAACGGAGGGAGGTATTTCCAAATGATATATCTAAAAAGGGATTAATATCCAAAATATATGAAGAACTCATAAAATTAAAAAAAAAACCAATCTGATTTAAAAATGGGCAGATGGGGAGCCTGGGTGGCTCAGTTGGTTACGTGTCTGACTTTGGCTCAGGTCAAGTTCTTCTTCGGGCTCTGCACTCAGTGGGGAGTCTGCTCAACCCTCTCTGCTCCCCTCCCACCTCGTGCCCACACACACGCACACACACTCCCTCTCTCACAAATATAAAATCTTAAAAAAAAGGGGGGCGGGCAGAGAACTTGAACAGACATTTTTTAAGATTTATTTGGGAGAGCAAGAGAGCGTGTGCACGTGCAAGCAGGGCAAAGAACAGAGCAGCAGCACTGGAGCAGGGCGAGGGAGAAGGAAAGACTCTCAAAGCAGACGCCATGCTGAGCACAGAGCCTGACAGGCCTGATGACCCTAGGACCCTGAGATAGTGACCTAAGCCCAAACCAAGAGTCAGAGGCTTCTGAGCCACCCAGGAGCCCCACTGATATTTTTTTTTAAAGAAGACACTGAGAGGGCTAACACACGAAAAGATGTTCAATGTTTTTAGTCATCAAAAAATGCAAATTAACAGCCATGCATGGCTCAATTAAGTGTCTTCCACTCAGGTCATGATCTTGGAGTCCTGGGATGTGGCCCCTGGTAAGGCTTCCAGCTCAGCAGGAAGGCTCCCTCCCCTTCTGGCCCTCCCCAACTCCCAACTCGGGCTTGCCCTCTCCCTCTCAAATAAATATTTTTTAAAATGCAAATTAAAACCAAAATGAGCTATCACTCCACACCTGTCAAAATGGCTAGTACGCAAAAGACAAAAAATAACAAGTCTTGGCAAGGATATGGAGAAAAAGGAACGTTCATGCACTGTTGGTGGGAATGAAGTTGGTGTAGCCACTGTGGAAAACAGTAACGAGGTTCCTCAAAAAATTAAAAATAGAAATACCACAGGATCCAGTAATTCCACTTCTGGGTATCTGCTCCAAGAAAATGAAAACACTATTTGAAAAGATATACACATCCTTATGTTTACTATGGTATTATTCACCATAACCAAGATAGGGAAGCAATCTCAGTGTGCACTGACAGATGAATGGATAAAGACAGGATACACACATGCGCGTGCACGCGCGCACACACACACACACACACACACACACACGAGTATTACTCAGCCATAAAAAAGAATGAAATCTTGCCATCTGCAATAACACAGACTTAGAGGCAGGTACTATGCTACGTGAAAAAAGATAAAAACAAATACCATGTTATTTCCACTTACATGTTGAATCTAAAAAACAATACAAATGAATAAATACAACAAGACAGAAACAGACTCATAAATACAGAGAACTAGTGGTTGCAGCAGAGCGGAGCAAAAAGGTAAAGAGGATTAAGAGGAACAAACTTCCAGTTATAGTCAGAAATGTAAAGTACAGCATGGGGAACATAGTCAATAATATTTTAATAACTTTGTATGGTGAAGATGGTAACTACGCTTAATCATGGTGAGAATTTTATAATGTGTATATAAATGTTGAATCGCTATGCACACCTGACACTAATATAATATAGTACTGTCAACTACACTTCAATTAAAAAAAAAACTTAAATTTAAAAAGTAGGGGTGCCTTGTCACAGTCGGTTAAGTTTCCCACTCCTGGCTTCGGCTCAGGTCGTGATCTCGGGGTCATGAGATCAAGCCCCATGTGAGGCTCTGCACTCAGCGCAGAGTCAGCTTGGGATTCTCGCTCCCTCTCGCGCTCTCTAAAATAAATAAATAAATCTTTTTAAAAAATTTGAAAAGTAAAACAGAAGTGGTGCAGTACAGTGCAGAAAGGGATGAGATTGATAGGGTTCCAAATGCTGAAATATTAGTAGGATGCTGAATACTAATTTTTAGTATATTACTAGTAGTTTCATAAGGACACCCTTTGCTCACTCAGTACATTAGCAGGCAAGCAACTGCCATGTTTCATTAAAAGGAGTTTTTAAATTTTATTTGCTTTAAAGATTTTAAGTAATCTATACACCCAATGTGGGGCTCGAACATATGACCCCAAGATCTACAGTCACATGCTTCACCAACTGAGCCAACCAACGTTCCCGAGGTTTTTCAATTTTGAATGCTCAATTCAAAATTCTATCAGCTATTTTCTTTTAAAATGTAAGTTGTATTACTCGTAAATGGTGTGTCAAAAAAAAGTTAATTCCTTCCAAAATTATCATGGTAAAAACACAATAAATCCCAATGAGCTGACCTGAAATGCAGAGGTCATTTGGTCAAGTTGTACCCCTATAAGATGGCTTGGGAAACTGATACATATTAGGGTTACTGGAAGAAGCTCTTTCAATTCTAATACTGTAACAGGTCTCTTTAACACAATGAATAATGGAAGAATTGCACACTTTAAAATAATTTCATGAGACAGATAATGAAAGCGGACTTTTCTCTCCCATTTCAAGTTTTGTTTCTCTATGCTCACCTCTCCCTTCAAAACATTTTACAGAGATCCACTAAAGAGAATTCTGGCAACTTCTAGGCTTCTAAGTTAATCATGGAGACTCCGATTTTGTCATTAAAGATCCATGAGAAATGCAAGTTTTGTGACTTGCTGCCTCCATGAGAACTAATCAAGTTACATAAAAAGACACAGATCCAAGGGTGAGTTACCTAAAGATATCAAATACTGAACATTTACCTTTCTCAATGTTTCTAAGGAAGCCAATTATTTTAACATCAGTAGTCCTTGACTGTGATTCAAAATCTACCTCCTCTTGAAGATCTTCGAACTGTTTATTGCATTCAGATGTTGATGTTGAACATTCATTCATTTTAACCTCCAAAGATGAAATTTTTGCTTCATTCTGTGACACTCTAACATTTAGATCAAAAAGATTTGCCTCCACTGTCAAAATTGCTGCTTTCATTCCCTTAATTTCATTGATATCAGTTGATATTTTCCTTAAAAGATGGGAAATATTGTCTAGCTCATTCAGTGAACAAGAAGAACTTGTTACAGAACCTAAGTCAATTGGCCCAGGTGAGAAGAAAATCGGTAAAGATGGTGATGGAAACCTTGAAGACATTTTCATAAAATTCTCTCTCCCTCTTAATATTTGGTAATTTTTCCTTCACAGCCCATTAAAAATTGTTTCATCAAAAATAAAAACAGTGATTAATAAGGCTGCTACTTTAAAAAGTATTAAAAGTGAGTAACATTTTAAAACCTACAACTAAAAAGATAGGATTGTACATTTCTGGAGTCAGAACTCAAAATAAATTTGAAAATGCTAAACAAACCAGACCAATGTTCTCTTTGCTACAACTAAGCCCATATGAAGCCCCCTATATCCTGTAAGTCCTACTTAAAGCTTCTCTCCAAACAATAAACCCTATTATTGTGTAAGAAATAATTCTGGCTTCTGATTGGCTGAAAGCAAACATGTGACACACACAATTTTCTATTATTTACCTCATATGACAAGGAGCACTGAAGATCTAAAGTAAACATTAATATAATGACATTAAGTACCTTATACCTGGATATGATGTGAATTTAATGGATTTCTGTCCCTTCATCTACTAAACCATAATTTTCGAGCTTCAAATTATTTTTAAATTGTTTTATCTAGTATCCTGAGTTTCATTTACCCTTGAAAATAGTATAGGGCAGTATTTGGCACTTCCTTTATAGGGGAAGGGTAGGGAGGATAATTTGACCCACAATTAAAGACAAATCTCTTTTAAAATATATATGGAAATAATGCAATTCAGATGCATGGATATGGTATGGTAGGAATTTATAGGTAAGAGAAATGAGGACTGGCCTTGGTTCAATGATAAGACTATTATTAGATAAGTATTTTCTCCCACTGTGTGGGTTATCTTTTAATTTTCAGAGTATCCCTTGAAACACCAAATTTTTTATTTAGATAATGTCCAATTTATCTTTTTCTTTCGTTGCTTGTGCTTTTGATGTCGCATCTGAGAAACCATTGCTTAATCCAAGCTCATTTAGGTTTACACCTATTTTTTCCCTAAGAGTTTTACGAAATTAGCTCTTACAGGTAGGCCTTTGTGAGTTAATTTGTGTAAGGTGAGAATCCAACTTCATTCTTTGCATGTAGATATCCAGTTGTCCAGTACTATTTGTTGAAAAGACTATTTATTCCCCCACTGAACTGTCTTGGCATCCTTACTGAAAACCAACTTATCATAAATGTATGATTTCCAGACGCTCAATTTGATTTTACAGAGCGGTCTGTATATCCTTATGCTAGTGCCAATTACTATAGCTCTGTAGTAAGTTTCGCAATTAGAAAATGTTAAGTTCTCTAACTTTCTTATTTTTCAGTAGTTTTGGCTATTCTAGGTCCTTTTCATTTCCATATGAATTTTTGGATCAGCTTGCCAATTTCTGCAAAAAAAACCCCGCAGGACTTCAACACAGAGTGAGCTGAATTCATAAATCAATTTGGAGAGGATCACTATCCTAACAATATTAGTCTTCCAACCCATGAACATGAAAGGTCTCTTTCCATGGCTTTAGTTTCAGAAAGGTCATTTTTACTTTGGTTTACTAAGCCAAGCAACAAATAAGTTGCAAAATAGAGGGACGTAAGATGGTGGATAGGACTCCCAACACCCCTACAAAAGAATTCTTATAATGAACTGTAGCCTTTGGTTTTCCAGTTAAATAGATGTTTACAATAACAGAAAAAAAAAAAAAGAAAAAGTGCTGAAATTTATAGAAGAATCTTTCATTTCTCCGTTGTATCTGTAAATTTAATCTAATTTTTAAAAATCTTTAGCTAGAAAATAATTCTCAAAATTTACAAGGCTTTGGATTCATATAGACTTAAAAGCTCTAGCTTGCAGATGATATCTACAGCATTAACCATGAGAAAGAGCAGCACATCTGAAGCCAAACGCCACCTGAAAACCAGTTGGTTCACTAGAGGGCAGCAAACATCACTTCAAAGAGAAAAGCAGGAAAGGGGTCTAACAGAAGATGAGTAACAAAGTGCCTAAAAAAAACTCACTTGAGGCTTCCTGTTATCACCCACTGTGCCCAGCCCAACCTTAGAATGCAAAATAAGATCCCTCCATAGATTTCAACGTAAACATCAGCAGAGGACATTTACATATTTTAAAGAAATTGGAGTACAGAAAGTTAAGGTCACCCAGTAAGTGGCATCGCCTGGATTAACACCTAAGCAGTCTGACTCCCTCAGTCCATACTCATAATCACGCCATTATACTTTTCTCCATAACATACTAAGTGAAATAAAACATGTCACAGAGAAATTCACGTGATGCAATTCCTATTTTATATGTACATATATAGTATGTGCATATATACCTATAACTCTACTGTACATAAAAAGGATGTACATGTACATACTATGAAAAAAATGCCAAAAAAACCACATATATACACCAAACTGTCTTTAAGATTTTATTTATTTGATAGAGAGCGAGCGAGCCTAAGTAGGCAGAGTGGCAGGCAGAGGGAGAGGAGAAGCAGGCTCCTCGCTGAGCAAAGAGCCAGATGTGGGGCTCGATCCCTCGACCCTGAGATCATAACCTGAGCCAAAGGCAGATGCTTAACTGATTGAGCCACCCAGGTGTCCCTATACCAACTGTTTTAAGTGCAGTGCTTATCTCTGAGAAAGCAATGGACAGAACAAAAGGGCGATTTTCCCTTTGAAATAAAAACTCCTCTCTTTATTAGACTCCTTCACGAAGTGCGTCCAGTCCAACAGGACACACTGAGCATGTGCATTTATACCTTCTCCTTCTGCAGAGTCCATAAAAACAAAGTAAAGAACTTAAAAAGGACAAAACCTTAACACATACTACAGGGACTCCAAAATGGGTTTCTAACATTATCCACTGAGGTACAGGAAGAAAATAACCAGAAATTTTATTATATTAGAACTATTTATATCTCTATCCTTCTCAGAGTCCTATTTTTACACGTTCTAACATACATACCAATTATAGTGTAGATATATAATAAGTCAAATAGAGTGTAATGGCAAAAAATGATTCCAGTAAACAAAAATTATATAATCAGAAATAAGGAGAACCTTGATTTAGAGGTGTGGATTAGGAAGGGGATCACAGCAGATGAGACTTCAACAACCTCTGGAAAACAGAAAATACATGGACAAAAACTGCACGTGAGGCAGAGCAGAAAAGCCAAAGTGAGATCCTGGGGATGCTGCAAGTGAGATGCAAGGCACAGTAACACACCCGTTAAGAGAAAAAGGATTTGGGGCGCCTGGGTGGCTCAGTCGGTTAAGCATCTGCCTTCGGCTCGGGTCATGACCTCAGGGTCCTGGGATCGAGCCCTGCATCAGGCTCCCTGCTCAGTTGGGAGTCTGCTTCTCCCTCTCCATCTGCTCCTCCTCCCTGCTTGTGTTCTAGCTCTCTCTCTCAAATAAATAAATAAAATCTTAAAAAAAAAAGAGAGAGACAAAAGGATTCAATAAGCTCCTACTGTATGTCAGGCACTATTTTAAAGGGCACTCAATCACAGCAATGAATAACACACAAATCCCTGGTCAGAGAACTTATATTCTGGTGGAGAGGGGAAAGAGATGGGAGCTCAGAAACAAAAAAACCCCAAAATATATGTAAAACAGAACATGTTTTGTGTTGATGACCTGAGTCGGGATAAAAATATCTCAACTATGGAAACATAAAATATGTATTAGATAAGTGCCATGGAAAAAAATAAAGCTTTAGAAAAGTGAGTTAAGGAGAAGGAGGCTAGGGAGGGCTTCACAGAGATGACTTTTGAGGGAGTTATGTGGACATACAGAAAAAAATTTTCCAGGGAAAGGGTGAAAGCATCTCAGACATGTTCTTCTTTGAATGCTCTGGGAGAGAAACACAGCCAAGTATGTCCGGAGGTTATCGAGGAGAAGGAAGTGGAGGGAGGGAAAGAGTAGAAAGTGACAAGATCAGGGAGGAATCTTACTTAGATGGGGAAGCACCAATCGGTTCTGAGAAGGGGGAGTAGCATGATCTCACAGTTTAAAAGGATCACTTGCTACTGTGTGGAACAGACTATAGAAGGGCAAGTCTGAAAGTAGACAAACCAGTAAGGACACTACTCCAATAAGCAGGGCAAGTCATGGATGATGGCTTAAACTAGGATGGTAGAGGCAGAGGTGATGAGGAATAGTGAATTTAAATATACTCTGAAGGTGGAAGCAAACAGGATTTGCTAAAGGTGGAAGAAGAAGGAAGGTAAAAGGAGAGAAGGAAAGAGGGAAGAAAAGAGAGAGGCAAGGAAGAATGGCCTTAAGTTTGAAAGAAAGAACAGCATTAGGTTTCTGGCTTTATCAACTGGAAAAGTGGTGCTGTGCCATTAAAATGAGGAAGACCGCAGGAAAAACAGACTGGAAGAAAAAATTGTTAGTAGTTAGATTTTAGACAAGTTTAATTTATTATAGATCCAAAAAGAAATGTAGAATAAGCAGTTGGATAAGAATTAGGAATTCAGACGCAAAGTCCTGGCTGGAGATATACACTTGGGCGTTGACAATGTGGAGATATTTAACCTGAATGAAATGAACAAAGGGACATCTGACTGTGAGAAGTGAGCAAAGAAGACTACAAAGGATGTGCAACAGAAAATGAGGGTTTGCAACTGAGACAGCCATGCATTTTTTAAAAATTCAGAAGTTTTGGGGTGCCTGCCTGGCTCAGTCAATAGAGTATGAGACTCCTGATCTCAGGGTCATGAGTTCAAACCCCACTTTGGGCATGGAGCCTACTTTAAAAAAAATTTTTTTTCAAATGTTTTAAAAAGAACGAACTCAGCAAATTATCTGGGGAGAACCTAGATAACTACTGGGAGTATAAGCGCCTCCAGGCAACTTCCCTATAATTTCAAGGCCAACTACAGCTCCTTGTCTGCTTTATTTAAAACAAAACCTAGCCAGAGCAAAGCTTAGCCCACACAATTCTAGGTAAGCCTCTTTACTGCCTCTTCTTAAACTAGGAACCCACATGTCTATAGACATTTTTGAAAAGAGCCTGAAAATAAAAGGGAAAAACAAAAAACTAAGCTGACTCTGGAGAAAACCATCAATTAGGGCACAAAATATAGTTCTTCAAAAAGGAAAAAGAAAAATCCTATAACTATGTCCCTTGGACAAATTCGAAATGATTACTGTATCCACAAAACAAGATACATAAACAGAGCAAGAGCTTGTAGAAATTTTAAAATATAGTCGCCTTAAAAAAACAAAAACAGGGGAACAAAGATAATAAAGTCAATAAAATATCCCAAAGTAGAGAAAAATCAAGACAAAATTGAGAAAATCAAAGCAGGAAGTTTATCATCCAACTAACAGAATTTTCAAAAGAGAAAAATTTTTTAAAGAAATAAAGAGAACTTCCCAGACTAAAAGTATGGATTTTCAAATTTAAAAAGTGCACAAGGTAGCTAGCCCAAAAGTAACTAATTAATTAGCACCTGTGTTTTTCACAGTAAATTTCAACATCAAGAACACACAGAAAATCCTAAAACCCTCCAGAGAAACAAATCCCTGGTATTCTATAATGGAATAAGAATCACATGGGCAACCAACTCCTCAGCATAACATTAGAAGCTTCAAGATAATGAAGCCACGCCTTTTAAGTTTTAAGAAAATTTCAACTTAGAATTCTGTACCTACCCAAAGTATCAATTAAATAAAAGGGTATCTTTAGATTTCTAAGTACTCAGAAAAATTTACCTCCCATACTTTTTCTTAAGCTTCTTCATGACATGATGACAAAATGGAAGAACAGACGGAGAAGACAGTGGGATCCAAGAAATGCAGAGCAAAGTCAGGGGAGGAGTAAGTCCTGGAATGACAATCTTGAAGCAGACCTAGAGAGCAACCAGTCAGATAAGAGAGGACAGAGGCTCTATAATGAAGGTACCGAAGAAAAAAGTAGAACTCAAAGTTTTATACTTACTAGTATAAAACTGACAACTATTTAGACTATAATAAAGATAGGCAATACAAGAAGGGGGAGGGGAAGAACCTAAAGAAAACAAATAACTGTTCAAGAGTGAAAAATTAAATAACTCTAAGGGACCGCTAGCAAAGAGCTGTAGACAAAAAAAAGTGTAAATCTCGCCATCTAATGAATAAGTCTATTTTTTAAAAAGGATTTTTATTTAAGGAGAGCGAGAGTGCATGCTCACACTTGAGCAGGGTGAGGGGCAGAGAGAGACGGAGAGAAAATCTTAAGCAGGCTTCCTGTCTAGCACGGAGCCCAATGTGGGACTTAATCTCATGACCCTGAGATCATGACCTGAGTGGAAATCGAGAGTCTGACACTTAACCGACTGAACCACCCAGGCACCCCTATTTATACAGTCCTTAATAATGTAAGTACGTTGCTTATGGGTTCTCAACTTTTAGAGTCAACTTACAGAGCATAGTAGTCTTAAGGAGGAAAACAAAACAAAACAAAAGGTGTATTTGATTACCCTTGGCAATATAAAAGTAGAGTTTAGTGCACCTGGATGGCTCAGTTGGTTAAGTGTCTGACTCTTGGTTTTGGCTCAGGTCACCATCTTAGGGTTGTGAGATAGAGCTTCACTGTGCTGGGTGTGGAGCCTACTTAAGATTCTCTCCCCCCCTCTGCTCCACCCCCCCACCTCAAAAAAGTACAGAATTTAGAAGGTGTGGTAAAAAAGATGTATTAGAGTTTAAAAAGGGACATAAATATCCTTATCTTTTGGAAATCAAAGTATACTGGAATAGAGGCACCTGGGTGGCTCAGTTGGTTGAGCATCCAACTCTTAATTTTACTTCTGGTCATAATATCGGGGTCATGAGATTGAGCCCTATGTCAGACGCCAAGCTCACCACACCACGGAATCTGCTTGTCCCTCTCCCTCCCCCTGCTTGCGTTCTCTCTATAAAATAAATAAAATCTAAAAATAAATACAAAGAACAAAGCATAATTAGAGTAATCACACAAAAAATAGATATTTAAATGTATTATTTAAAATGACAAAAGTAAGCAATAAATGAACCAAAAATAGTGATTTTACTATATGGCCTTGAAAAGCAGGGAAAAGTGTGAGTTAGATCCTGCTATACTATGGCAAAAAAACAAAAGATACGACCTATAGTTAGTGAATGAAGAAACAGTAGTATAAAGTATATTACGGACATGGAGAAAATTAAAGACATAAACACAAGCATTTAAAAGTGGTAGCCGTCTGGGAAGAACCAATGTGGAGAAGAATGAAGCAAAGAACGCTTTTTATTTTTAAATTTTCTATGCTATTTGATGAGTTTCTAATCTATCAACAAGCATTACAAAGATGTTTTTCCAAATTTTCTATGGTAAACATATTTCATATGTAAAATATTTTATTTAAATGTTTTTTATACAACATATACAAAATAGGGAAAGCCAAGGGAAATGTGCGCCTAGACACATAGTAGTGAAACTGCAGAACATCAAAGACAAAGAGAAGATCTTGAAAGCAGCCAGAGAAAGGACAGATCACCTACAAAGGAACACAGACAATTAGAATGACAGAAGTCCACTCAACGATAAGGGAAGCCAGAAGACAATGGAATAATACATACAAGGTGTTGAGAACAATAACTGCTGTTATCCAACAACATTACTGCACAACAACTAGGAGGGAAAAAACACAATGATAAACGGACTCTTGGCAAATTTAGAGCAACAGACCTATTCTTAAAGAAACTACCAAAGAATACACTTCAAAAATACTTCAAAACATCAGAAGATGATGATCCGCAAATAACATTCAAGATTTGAGAACAAAAACTGACAACCATGTAGGTAAAATTAGGATAAACAATGCCTGGGTAAAATAATAATGGTGCCCAACTTATGCATGTAAAAAATGACTAAAATGAAACACTGGAAACATAATGTAAGCCAGGAAGGTAAAGACTGGAGTTAAGGTATTCTACAGTTCATTTACTTTGGAAATGGGGTCAGAACATTAACTTCTGGAATAAGCAATTAAATTTGCTGGTAAAATTCCAGTGCTAACCAATGAATGAACAGAAATGGAATGTCTGAACTAGTAAAACAAAAAAACGCAGAGCTGAGGCAGTCAAAAATAGTAACTAACAAATCTTAAGGACAAAAGAGGAGGAAAAAAAATAAGGCCACTATGAATCAAAAATGAAGGGTGCCTAGATGGCTCAGTCAGGTTAAGCGTCTGCCTTCAGCTCAGGCCATGATCCCAGGGTCCTGGGATTGAGCCTGCATCAGGCTCCCTGCCACTCCCCCTGCTTCTGCTCTCTCAAATAAATAAATAAATAAATAAATAAATAAATAAATAAATAAAATCTTGGCCAAAAAAAAAAAAGAACTTAAGAAGATGACAGAAACCAGTCCAACTACATCTAAAATTCTAAGAAGTATGAATGGCTTAAACTTTCCAATAACAGGCAAATTCAGACTGGGCTAAAAAAAAAACTACAATCTAGGGCCGCCTTGGTGGTTCAGTCGGTTAAGGGTCTGACTTTTGGTTTCGGCTCAGGTCATGATCTCAGTGTCCCGAGATCAAGCCCCACATCAGGTTCCACACTCAGCACAGAGTCTGCTTGTCCCTCTTCCTCTGCTCCTCCCCCCACTCCTCTCTCTGGAATAAATAAAATCTTTACAAAACAAATAAAAACAACAATCTAGCTTTATAATATTTAGGAGATATATTTGCCTATAGCATTAAAGGTCAGAGAAGACATGGAAAACAAATACTGATAGAAGTATAGAGAAATTAAGATAAATTTGTCATCGTAATGAACAATCTCAAGGCCTCTCAATTATTGTTAAGTCAAGGAAACCAAAAACTCAGTAAGGTCAAGATTAGAACAATGTAACCAAAGAGCTTTATCTACTCAATGCAGAATTCTCAATCCAACAATTATAGCCCACTTTCTTCCAAAATGCACATGGAAGATGTGCAAAATTAATGTCTTAAGTCTTAACAATTTTCAAAAAATATGCATGACACAGATCACACTGATACAACGCAATCAAGTCAAGAGTACATAATAAAAGAGTAAAAGACAAAAATCCTCCGTATACGATAAACTACAAACATTTCTAAATAACTCATGGGTCAAAGATGAAGATCATAATAGGAATAAAGGTACTTAGACTGATAATGAAGGCATTATATATCAAAATTTGTAATATGCAACGAAAGTGGCACCTCAAATTTACAGCTTAAATGTTTACATTTGAAAAGACAAGCAGCGATAAATAATTAAAATATAGGTGGATATATTTAAAATAAGAACAAAAACCAATGAAACAGAAAACCAAGACATCAAAGGAGAATCAATAAAGCCATAATTACTGTTGTTAAGTCTCTGAACCCATGAAGCAAAATAAACTTCTGGTGACAGACTAATTCAAGACAATAAGAGAAATAGCACGAATACTGAGGTGGGTAGGCTAATAAAAATACAGAGACCAGAGAGATGAAAATACACTAACAACTCATGCCAATACATGTGTGTATATTTAGATTTTTAAAAATATGTCACAAGGCTGTAAAACAGTAAGCACAGTAATTAATCGCTGTTTGCGGAATGTCACTTTGCACTTACAAATAAACCACTTCAGTAAAGAGTAGTTAAGTCCTCATCAGATGTACTTGATTACCATTTCAAATTTTTAATCTTTTACTTTAAAACAAAATAGAGAACCACACAAAACAAATAGTATAGCTTAAAGAATTTTATAAGACAAAACATCCTTACAGCCACCATTCAGTTCAAGAAAATAGAACTGTGCCAACCACCCCAGAAACCTTTCCATATATGCTCCAACTCAATCAGTCCTCTCCTGAAGTAACCACGCATGCCTTTTAGAGTAACCTAAAATTTCTCTGTCGCTACACAAGTGTGCATCTCTAGACACTACAGTTTAACCTTGCATCTTGTTATTTTGTCTTTCAATCTAGAATTCTCAGGCTGTTTGACCTATACGGAGTCCCAGAAACTGTTCCTTGCCTGTTGCACATTCAACCAACCAACCAACATATTCCTCATATTCCATGTGCCTGTTGCACATGACAACCAACCAACATATTCCTCAGGCCTCTGTACTTCCTGCAAGTTGACTGCTGGATCAGATTCTTGATCACCCAGGTTCAAATCCTCTGGCAAGACTAAGGTAGTTTTGTTTTTTTTGGTGCAAAAATGGTGATTTTATTAAAGCATGGGGACAGGACCTATGGGCAGAAAGAGCTGCTGCCAAGACTAAGGTAGTTTTCTTTTTTTTTAAAGATTTTATTTATTTATTTGACAGAGAGAGACAGCCAGAGAAAGAGGGAACACAAGCAGGGGGAGTGGGAGAGGAAAAAGCAGGCTTCCAGCGGAGGAGCCTGATGTGGGGCTCGAACCCAGAATGCCGGGATCACGCCCTGAGCCGAAGGTAGACGCTTAAAGACTGAGCCACTCAGGCGCCCCAAGGTAGTTTTATTCTTTCATCTGGAGGCATGAAATGGCTGTTTTTCACTTTTTCAGTAGCCATTAATCATCAGTGCCTAGATTAATTCACTGAGTTGAGGGGGTAAAAAAACCAACAAGCTATAATTCTATCATTTTGTTTTCACTTATTAGCCCAAGGAATTAAAAAAAAAAAAATGCTTTTCCTAGGGGTTCCTAGCTGGCTCAGGCTGAAGAGTGCAACTCTTGATCTCAGGGTCATGAGTTCAAGCTCCATGTTGGGCACAGCTTACTTTAAAACAAACAAAAAAAAGCTCTCCTCATTGACTATATAAAGGATTGTAAATGTCTATTTTAGGTTGTAACTATTCAACTCTGTAGATGTAGTACAAAGAGCAGCCATAGACAATATATACATGAATATACAAGGCTTGGTCCAATAAAACTATATTTACAAAAGCAGATGTTAACTCCTATACTATTTGGTTATACAGGGATATCATTCTTGAATGGAAAGACAGCATAAATGCTCAATAATTTTATTTATCTAGTTTTCAAGACAATGAATTAGTATCTATTATCCTCCAGAAGGTGACCAATTTACTTTTAAAAAATTTACTTTTAAAAAATATGAAATCATGCAGGTGCCTGGGTAGTTTAGTCCGTTAAGCATCTGCCTTCGGCTCAAGTCATGATCCCAGGGTTCTGGGATCAGTTCCATCGGGATCCCTGCTCAGCAGGGAGTCTGCTTCTCCCTCTACCCCTCCCACCTGCTCGTGCTCTCTAATAAATAAATAAAATCTTTTAAAAAATATATGGGGGCGCCTGGGTGGCACAGTGGTTGGGCATCTGCCTTCGGCTCAGGGCGTGATCCCGGCGTTCTGGGATCGAGCCCCACATCAGGCTCCTCTGCTATGAGCCTGCTTCTTCCTCTCCCACTCCCCCTGCTTGTGTTCCCTCTCTCGCTGGCTGTCTCTATCTCTGTCGAATAAATGAATAAAACCTTAAAAAAAAAATATGAAATCATGGATTTAAACCTGTTTGATGGGCTTCAATACATTGCAATTCTTACCCTTACTGAAGCTCAAATGCTTTCCAGTTGCTCTTCCCAAATTGGCCCACTTACACTTTCTAATTAGTACCTATTGGTTGCTTTGGAATTTTCCTGTTCTCATGTCCATCATTTATTGGATTTGCACATAATGCTAACATGGCAAAATGCACAATACATTTTTTAAAAGAGAGAAGAGACAAATATAGAACGGAATTATTAAGGCCTCATGAAACTAATAAATTTGAAATGAACCTGGAACAGTTTCAAGGACACAGTTAAGGAGGAATGAAAAAAACGTATGCCAGCATTAGAAAAGTGTAAGTCAGAAACAACATAATGAGCATTCAGTCTTGGTGGGGTTTCTTAATTTAGACCTCAATAGAAGAGAAAAAGATGGGACCTAGCACCTTTCTTGATAGGAACAAGAAGTCTGACAACAGTGGAGAATGACTGGGCAGGCCCAGAGACCAGATATCCAAACTGCCTAAGGGCCAAGCCAACGGCATCGATCCCAGACAATGCAAGAGGTGGAAACATTGTAATGCTCTCAAGAAGTCACATGATCAGAGTCACACTTTAGACAGAAGTGGTGTTTGTACTGGAGATGGGGTTAGTGGGGGTTGAGAGAAAGGAAGCAGAAAGATCAGCTTGAGGCTAACTGCAGTCTGCCAGCAACAAAAGAATAAAGTAGGGCCACTGGGACAACTGGCCAGGTCAAAGAAAGGATGCTAAGGGAGATCTAAAGATGCAATTCCCAGTTCAAGAGAACAGGGGTAGGATTAACAAAAAGAAAAAAATGCAGGTATCTACTTATCTCTAAGAAACGTTCTTAGGACCAGCAAAATACTGGTAATTTTTAAGATTAGGTAACTGGGTTCATGGGAATTCATTGCACTATTCTTCCCACTTTTAAGAACATTAAAAATTTCTACAACAAAAAGACTTTTAAGATTCTGAAATGTGTAGGTTTAGACTTTCCTCATGGTACCTTCTCATTCTATTTTTGGGCCTAGCGAGCACTTTCCTCACAGAACTAACATTTCACAAACACCCACCGGCAAATGTTTAATGCCTCATGAAAAAAAGTATACTAGAGAATGACACATTATTTAAATTATTACCTTGGCTTTTTTCTATATTATCTCCCTTTGTTTCCTCTTCTTTAATGGGGGTACTTATTCTGGGGGTCCTGCTTTGCCCTTGGACCATTTCTGCCAGCAATTCTTCTTGAGAAGTTCGAGTTCTGGGAGCAACTGGAAGTGTCTGTTTCTGTGAGACTTTTTAAAAGGAAAAAAGATGGGAAATGCAGATGCAGTAATACGTCAGAACTGAGCAGTGAATACGTCCTATTGAACTTAAATGCCTCGAGTTTAGAACATATGAAAAATTTGAAACCGTTCACAGATAACACCTTTTTTCTTACAATATTCCAGAGAGACAGAGACCTGACTTCATCTATACATTTTAAACCACATGCCCTAAATATAATGCCACACATTTGTATTCATTTTTAACCGAATGTAGTTTAAATTTTGCTTCATGATCACATAACAACTTCAAATTATAATTTACATAATACAGGTCAAGAATGAGCCTCAATGCTATTTTTCAAAACTACTTGGGGAATCTCCCACTATTGCATGGGGATCCTGGGTGGCTCAGTTGGTTAAGCATCTGACTCTTTGATTTTGCGACGGGTCATGGTCCCAGGGTCCTGGGATTGAGTCCCACGTAGGGGCTCCTTGCTCAGCCAGGAGCCTGTGTCTCCCTCTCCCTCTCCCCTCTCCCCCTGCTCATGTTCTCTCTCTAATAAATACAATCTTAAAAAAAAAAAAAAAAAAAAACCTCAATATTGTGGAAAGGCAAAGAAATGAAATGTAAATAGATTAGGTCTAGTTTTGGCCTTTACCTGATAATCCTAATATGCCAAAACCTATTTATGTTCAAGGTTAGTTAGAAATGAGAAGCAAGAGGACAGATATCTATGAGGTTCAAAAGCTGATAACTTACAATTTACTTCACTTTAGGAAAAATGCTAAAAGAACAGTCATCAAATCCATAGCAAAAATAAAATGATTTTGAGTGGGCAATCATCAGTTTTTATTAACTGAAAATTTTACACACTGGCTTCAGCACATAGGGCAGAGTATAGAATTTATGGCAATATGGCACCCATCATTTAGTTTGCATTTCAGAACAAGCTTTCTATAAGGTCAGATTATACGTGACTTATCTCCTTTGTTTTAAAAACATGCAATACCTTTATATTCTCTCATAAAATAATTTAGCACTGCCACTAGGACTGGGGCAGGAACATCACAAATGAGAATTCTCTGCCTTATATTCCATTAATGGGTTCTACTGAAAGCAAAGAAGCCAATCTGCTCACGTACCGGCCCAATTTTTCTAACTCTGACCTCTTTAACATCCAACTGTGCTCCCTTTTATAGATCACAAATTTCTATCAATTGCTGACTTCAATGCTATGAATATGAAAGTCCCACCTTTATCAAAACTCCCTATAAAAATTTATTACATATTTCACACACACTAGAAAGAGGGAATAAAAGATATTACACAGTTGCTCAAAGAACTAAATTACACTGGCAGCTAGAAGTTTCTCAAAGTGATCTCCTTTTAGAACCGTTCTTCTCTGAACCTGTCCTTGGTCCTGACATCTGGCAAGTGTCTTTATTATACCACAACTTGGGAAGCAATCGATTCTAGCTTCCTCAAGAGTTAGAAAACTCACTTAATGTAAACATAACACATTTAAATTACCTGTAGAATAGTTAGTTGTTTTTGTTACAGATTCTTGAGCTTCAGATATAGCCTTCAAAATTAGATTCTTGTTAGCTTGTTTAGAAGGTGGAAGTGAAGGTCTAAAAAAGTTAAAAGTATTTTGATTAAATTTTAAATTTGAGTTCTTTACATGCTAACCATCAATTAGGCCCTTACTACAGCCTTTGCTTAGGTTCTGTACCGACTAGTTGTAGTTTTTAGAAAATTTCAACTAGATTGCAACCTTTTAACTTAAATAATGAATCTGGATCACCCCCTCCCCCTACCGTATTAGTTTTTAGTATTCTCTGCAATCTTCTCCAATTTTAAGCAATTTCTTTCATTAATCTCTCAAAACCAATAGAAAAGTCTTACATACTATTAAAATTTAATTTTCATGATATCTTCTTCAAGAAACCCGGAAGATCCCATCAGGCAATTAAAGATTAATTTACAGACAATGGTCAAGGTACCTCCTTTCAGGTTTTGCTGGCACTGACACACTGCTGGAGATGCTTCCTGTACGAGACCCACAATCATCATCTTCCTCCTCCTCTTCTCCATCATGATTGAATTTTTTTACTTTAACAACTGAACTTACCACAGGCAACTTTCTCTTCCGAAAGTTTTCTTCCTGCAATCAGATAAATTCACGCTTACCTAGTCTCAGAAAAAAACAAAGTTCTACCACAATATTTTTGTTTTCCAAGAAAACCAATCATATCAAGAATTCACAAGTTATTTCCTGGTTTCTGACAAAAATATAAATATTATCCCTAATAGCCAGCCAATCATTAGCTAAAACAAAAACTAGTGCTTTACATTCATTTATAAACAGAAGCATATAGCACTGTTCAGGAAACTAATAAAATGGAATTACTTGGTTGTTTACTATTTACTGCCATGGAAAATCTAAAATTGACCTAAAATTCCCCCAAAATTATAAGGTTAGGTTACAGTTATATCAAATGTTGGCATCCCAGGAAAGTAAACAAGATATAAAATATCTGTAGAAGCCAGTCATGGAGAGGAAAATCTAGTGTAGTCTGTTGAGTAGCAGTTTAAAGTAGAAATCAGTTTAAAGTAAACTTGCAATATGTGTTTAGTTATTTCACATACACTTAGTATTAAAAAATGCCAATTTTCAGCCTAAGAAGCCAGAATTTAAAAGTATATGTAGGGGCACCTGGCTGGATCAGTTAGTAGAGCATGTGACTCTTGATCTCAGGGTCGTGAGTTCAAGCCCCATGATAGGTATGCAGCCCACTTAAAAAAATAAAAGAATTTAAAAAAATTTTTTTTTAAAAAGTATATACAAACCTCAATACTCATTTTTTCTGAGTTGTTTCTGAAGAAGGGACTATAAGTCTCTTCTAAGCTGTTAAGCACTTCCGGTTCACACAAACGTCCTGTTTCATATACTCGGCTGTTCTGTATATCAGGTTGCTTGGCAGCATGAATACTGTTCTGCTGTGGCTGAAATTGCAACCTGTTTAAATGAGCACCACTATCTGCATTTCGACTTGCAGGTGGTCGATAAATTTCAATAGAAGGGCGAGAAGAACCATATGTAAGTGTCACTGTAGGTTTTTTCTGAGATAAGGGATTTTCCTGCACAAAATTGAGGTCTTCATCAATGAGATCATCTGGTTCTGGCTTAATATCAATCACATCTTCAGAGGGTGCTGGCTCTCTCAGAGGCTTCACAGTTGACATTAATCGGGTTGCAGCTCCATCATCATAGGTCTGTCTATTTTTAAAAACACACACACACAAAATTATAACCAACCTAGAGCAGTATCTTTGAATCTTCAAATATTTGCTTAAATTTTAATAAGAAAATTTAGATACTCCTTTTATGTATTCCATTAAAAACTACTTTAAAATTACTTTTTTTTTAAACTTTGATTTACTATATTTGAGGTAAAAGATAATCATACATAGGTCTTATAATTATCTTAATAAAAAAAAAAAAATCACTCACAACTACCTCAGTATTTCCAAAAATTTCTGAAGACAAAAATTTAAAGATCTAAAAACTAATGTCAAGGTCATATATACATACCCACCTACCCACAGCAGGTCTACACAGGACTCTTACCTGACAGTAGTGGTCTTCTGCTCTTGTGAACTAGCGGAAACTCTGGAATCTCTTTTCTCAGGTCTAGTGTTAGCAACAGCAAGAGGCGGCACTGCAGCTTCATGCCTTCTCTCATCTCCCCGACTGAAACAGCTCTTGTTTGAAGACACATTATTATCAAAGATGTTAGTATCAGAAGACTTAAGACTGGAAGGGTCTGGAAAGAGAAACACATGGTCCTTTTAGGCTGTTTTTATTAATTTGAACTTTTCCCCTCTTCATCACCAATTTAAAAGCAATGTTTTCTTCCACAACATTCTTAATGGCTGAATGTTACTCCACAAGTAGTTAATATAATAATTAATTCAATTTACTATTACTGAACTTTTAAGTAATTCTCAATTATAAAATATTAGAACATCCTTGGGGCGCATGGGTAGCTCGGTCAGTAGAGCAACAAGACTTGTGATTTCAGCGCAGGTCATAATCTCATGGGCAGTGGGACTGAGCCTCACGTCAGGCTCTGTGCTTAATTAGTGCAGCATCTGCTTGAGATCCTCTCTCTCCCTCTACCCTCCCCCATTCTCGTGCATGCGCACTTTTTCAAATAAATAAACAAATATTTAAAACTAATCAATAAAATATTAAAACATCCTTGAAGCTAAAACATTGCATTTACAATTATTTCCTTATGATATATTGCATAGTTTCCCTTCCCTTGTTTAAATTATCTTTAAGTTATGTTAAATTTATTGTTCTTGAATTCATAATTCATGTGCTTCCTAAGAAGTTGAAGAAACTATTATTTTCAAATTTATGAAATTTTTTCCAAAGCAGTATAAATGGCCTTAGAAAGAAAACATTAGGGTGCCTGAGTGGCTCAGTCAGTTAAGTGTCTGCCTTCGGCTCATTTCATGATCCCAGGGTCCTGGGATCGAGCCCCACGTGGCTCCCTCTCCCTCTGCGGCTCCCCCTGCTCGTTCTCTCTCTCTGGCTCTTTCTCTCAAATAAATAAATAAATTCTTAAAAAAAAAGAAAAAGAAAAAAAGAAAGAAAACATTAGGGGGCCCCAGATGCCTCAGTCTGTTAAGCGTCTGCTTTCGGCTCAGGTCATGATCCCGGAGTCCTATGATCGAGCCCCTGGAGTCAGCTTCTCCTTCTGCCCCTCTCCCTCTGCCCCTCTCCCTAGCTTTTGCTCTTGCTCTCGCTCAAATAAAATCTTAAAAAAAAAAGAAAAAAACTATAGTAAATTCCAAACGTTTTAATGAATCTTACCAGTTGTAACAGAGCGAAGTTTATCTAACACACCATGAAGCCTAAAAGAAAAAAAAACCAAAAATATTAAAGCTTCCTTCAATCAAGAAAGATTTTATTTCAACTATCACTTGAAATTTGAGGACATTAGAGAATCTATCTTCAGATATAAATATTGATAAATGATACTAAATGGTATTTAATGGACAAATAGTATCAAAGTTAAAGAAATGCCACATTTTTAAAAAAGGCTTACATGAATACTATAGAAGTGAATCAAAAATTGTATTTTTTCATCATTACTTTCAACATCTATCTCCCATACAAATAAGGGCAAAGATCTACAAAGAATATAATTTTGTTTTATAAGAACTAAAGATTCCGTGTAGCTTATGGTAAAAGATAAAATATCACAGATACATAATATAGCTTATTATTATAATTATTGAAGCAGAGTTTAAGTTTGTTTTATCTATTTATATGGTTTCTGGAACAGCTTAATTCTGAGGGATGAAAAAAATGTGTAAAAAATCTCAAAACATACCACTTCATTACTAATGCTGTAAACAAGCACAGGCCACAACCTCGCTTATAATATAGCCTATTTTAGTACTTATGTGCAAAGCAAATTTGCCTTACAATCCTTTGCAAGAAGCCATACCTCCTGAAAATACCAGAAATATCTATCTCATTATGTTTCACTCAGAACCCAGTCACATGCTACTGTCCCCTTGGACACAATTATTGCAGGGCTCCAAACAATCTAACAGTCCATTTGAGGCTGGTGTCAATGAACACTTTACCAGGGAAATAAAGTGCCCAGAGACACCATAACTTGCATCAGTACACACTAAGGAAGTTATGGCAAGATGAGAAAACTGAATTTGATTTTAAATTCAAATTCATTTAGTCCTTTACCTAAGAAATTTGTCCCAAGCAGTCCATCAGGTTATCTAAGAAAGGATCTCTAGGTCAATCCTTCATAGTACACAGCGGGACTCAAACCCAAAGTGATACCAAGGTTGAACCAAAAGTCATAAAACATGTACATGAAACAAAACAAATACCTAGAGTACAGAACAGTTTGAAAGAAAGAAAGAAAGAAAGAAAGAAAGAAAGAAAGAAAGAAAGAAAGAACGAACTCATGATAACTTCTCCAGTCAAAAGTGCCACGGTCTGTCTCTCTTTTTTGGTAAATTCTGGGGACTAAGTGTAATGAGTGGGTTAGGGCACCCACGTGCCATAGCTGGATGTACCAAAAAAATATGAGGATCAACCACTACATTGAATGCCATACAAAACTGTTTAATATAAACATAGAGAATTCTGTGTGGAATTTCAAGAAAATTTCACAAGACTTGCAAGGCATATAGCAGCCCACATGGGCAAAAACACGTTCAAGATAAACTTTAGTTTAAAGGCAAGAAATTAACCAGTTTCATACCCCTCTTTAGTGCCCCCTATTACCTCTCCCAGTCTCTTGCCATTCAATATAAGCAGGGCACTCTGCTCACTCAACTTTTGCTCCATTATCAACTTGTGCTGTAACTGGTGGTTCCCAGAGTGAGGGCGCTTATAGGAGTGCTTCCTGATCTATTCTCAGCCACATGATTACCCTCCCCAACCCTCACTCTACCTCGAACCTGCCTTCTTAAATTGAATCTTAGACTTTTAGTCAGTATTCTCCAACTAAAGGCAATATTTGGTTTGAAAAAGAACACTGAAAATTATAACATGAATTTATATTTGAACATAAAATTGTTTTTTTAAATTCCGTTCAAAAACTTTGCCCCCTAAAGGTTAACTCATTAGAGAAAGTGATTTAGGAAGTCAACCCAGCCCCCAAAACACATGTAACTGGTTTGGGTTGGGGGAAAGGAGTAAGATGCAAAAGTTTACAAAAGACACATAATAACTACAGTTAATAGAGACTAAGGACTTGCTATGGGCCAGGCACAGCTACAAGTACATGTATTATTTCATTTAATCCTTATAACAGTCCTATAAAGGGGATTTATTAATCCCATTTTACAAATGGAAAAACCAAGGCAAGAGGCAGATCCAGGATTCAACCTCGGGAGTCTGGATCCAGAAGCTGAGCTCTCATGGCTCACTACCTGCCTCTCCACAGTGAATCTGACTCTCCTGGCAAGGAACTCTTTTCAGACAGAATACCTACTCTGACTTGTGCCAAACTTTGGTCTAAGGGGTAAAAATTCAGAAACATACCATACGGTGAATCGAATTGTGTTGTTCCCTAGAAACAGGGACAGGTCCTCTGTCATTTGGTCCTGACTTTTCTTGTTGGCCACCATCACCATAATGTAATCAGGAAGTTCTTCATCTAGTTAAAAGGAAAAGTATATAAAAACTTTTTTATGTTTTCCTCAATATTGTCTTCTACTTAAAAGTTAATGTACTTGAAAATATAGATATAGCTCTAAAAATTAGTACCTCAGGCTCTACTAGAATTATGTTGGACAAGAAAGTATAGTTTTTTCCCTCTTCATTACATAGGTATTTCAATTATTAGAAGGATGGGAATTAGAATAACTAACAAATACTTATAAAACTAGATATTCTGAATTACAGTATCAAACTTGAGAGTATACTTATTTCCTTTTTATCTTTTTAATAATCCTCACCAGTTTCAGAGAAGCTTCCAGAAAGCTAATGGACATTCCTCAAGAATAACTGAGCTTTGCCTAGTTTTGTGTTTATGTTTCAAAATTATATTCATTTCTCAAGAGAACATCTCTATCCTCAGTAAAGGCATATTCCTATTATATCAGGGTAACGAATTTGCACCAACAGCAAATAAACTAAAACCACCCAAAAACTCTACATCATTTTAAAAATATAATCTTAAATTTAAATAATTTCAACTTTATTCACTGTTTTATCCTCATATGCTCCTAACACAGTGATTATGAAGGTGAGGTCTAGGACCAAAAACAACAAAAACAAAACCACCACAGTAAGAAGATAAGGAAGCAAAAGCCATTTATCAAGAATTCTAATCCCCACCAAAAAAATTCCTTCAGATTTCTTCAATACCTTAAAGAGTTCTATTTCTAAGTAGGCAGAAAAGTTCATTTCAAAAGTACTATCAGACAGAAAAAGAACTATCAGACATTTGTTTCAAGGAGAATTATCAAAAGTCCAGTTTAAGAAAAGCACAAATATACTCAGAAAGCCTAATCTACAAACGGAAAGAGAGAAATCTAAATTCTTTACTACTCTAATAGTATGAAAATACAATTTACCTATTCAAGTCACTGGATATTTAGATCTCTTACAATTTTATACTAACAAAAAAAATGTTGCAAAGAAATTTTAATAAGTCTAGGTGGCAACCCTGCCTGAACATTACAATTATCTGGTTAAAAAAAAAAAAAAAAATCCAGGTGCTATGGGCTATGCAAGCCATTCTGTTTCACATCTTGAAAGACCTAAGAAAATGGTAATATTTATAGTGTGCACTGGAGTAGAGAGAGAAAATTACTCATAGACAGTCAAAGTAAACCAGCCATTTCTGCCTCACCAAACATACCCAGCCACCCCAAGTGCTAAGAAAAATCAAATCTCAACAGATCAAAAAGTTTCCCCAACTTCCAGTATAATAATGTGCAGGTAACACTAGGTGGTAAGCAGCTCCTGCAGAGGAGAGATTCTCAAATTTAGCTGCACATTAGAATCTGTTGGGGAGCTTTAAATAATCTGCTTAAGACCAAGCTGCACCCCAATTAAATTAGAATATTGGACAGGAAGATCAGGACATCAACGCTTATTTATTTTATTGAAGTATAATTAACATACAATATTATATTAGTTTCAGGTGTACAACGTAGTAATTGAACATTCTATATGTTACCCAATGCTCACCACAGTAAGTGCAGTCACCATCTGTCACCATACAATGTTATTACAAAATTGATTATACTCCCTGTGCTGTACTTTTCATCTGTGACTTATTTTATAATTAGGTATTTCCACCTCTTAAGCCCCTTTATCTAGTTCACCCATTCCTCACCTATCTTCTCTGGCAACCACCAATTTGTTCTGTGTATCTAAGAATCTGGGCTGGTTTAAATTAGTTTTGTTTTTTATTTTACTTTTTATTTAAGACATCTTTACACATGTGGGGCTTGAACTCATGACCCTGAGATCAAGAGTCACATGCTCTACCGACTTAACCAGCCAGGTGCCCATTTTGTTTACATGTTCCACATGTAAGAAAACCATGGTATTTGTCTTTCTGTGTGACTTATTTCACTTAGCATAATACCCTCGAGGTCCCTCCATGTTGCTATAAATGGCAAGATCTTATTGTTTTTCATGGCTGAATAATATTCCATTATAGACATACACACATGTATATATATATCTTTTTCATGCAGTCATCTATCAATGGGCACTTGGGCTGCTTCCATATCTTGGCTATTATAAATAATGCTGCAATATAACATAGAGGAGGTTATCTTTTCGAATCAGTGGTTTTGTTTTTTTTTGGGGGGTAAATACCCAACAGTGCAATTACTAGATATGGTAATTCTAGTTTTGTGGGGTTTTTTTTTTTAAGATTTAATTTATTTATTTGACAGAGAGAGTACAAGCAGGGGGAGCGTCACGGAGAGGGAGAAGCAGGCTCCCGCTGTGCAGAAAGCCCGACATGGGGCTCGATCCCAGGATCCTGGGATCATGACCTAAGCTGAAGGCAGACACTCAACTGACTGAGCCACCCAGGCACCCCTAATTTTTTGAGGAACCTCCATAGTGGCTGTACCAATTTGCATTCCAACCAATGGAATGAGGGTCCCTTTTTCTCTACATCCTTGCCAAGTTCTTGTCTCTTTGATTCCAGCCATTTTGACAGGTGTATAGTGATATATGTGGTTTTGATTTACATTTCCCTCATGATTAGTTATGTTAGCATCTTCTCCTGTGTCTGTTGGCCATCTGTATGTCTTCTTTGGAAAAATGTCTGTTCAGCTTCTCTACCCATTTTTTAAATGGATTTTTTTTTTTTTTTTTGGTGTTGAGTTGTGCAAGTTTTTTATACATTTTGGATATGAATCCCTTATAAGATGTATCATTTGCAGATATCTTCTCCCATTTAGTAGGCTTTTTGTTTTGTTGGAGAAATCTGAATATTTAATGAAATCATGCAATATGATGTGAGGCAATATGTGAGAACAAGAAGCCATTCATTTATTTTCTTTGTAGAGTATCAAAAGGTTCCCACTGTTTCTGGCAATTGTAGTAAATATGCCTGGTAGCTTGTTTATGCAATGTGTACCTACCTACTATGGACTATCATTGGTAACCCAGGAAAGCTCAACAAAAAAAGTTAGAAGCTTTGCCAGCCTTCACATATTTTCTTCCTCACAATATCAATGATGAAAATGTGCTTTCCTGGGTGCCTGGGTGGCTCAGTTGGTTAAGTGTCTGCCTTCAGCTCAGGTCACAATCCCAGGGTTCTGGGACCGAGTCCTGCATCGGGCTCCCTGCTCAGCAAGGAGCCTGCTTTTCCCTCTGCCTCTGCCTGCCACTCACCCTGCTGGTGCACATGCTGCCAAATAAATAAATAAAAACTTAAAAAAAAAAAAAAAAAGGAGGAAGGAAGGAGAGAGGAAGGAAGAAAATGTGTTTTCCTATTAACTTGCATTTTCTAACATTCTATGTGAAATCAGTGGCTGCTCCAGTACAGGGTCAAGGCAAGGAAAGGTGGGAAGGAGGGATAAAAGGAGCCCCAGGGAACTTCTGGGAGTAATGAATACGTTCCTTAGCCTGATCACTGTGTGTATTCATCAAGACTTACCAAATTATACACTTTAAATACGCACAGTTTAATATACCAGTATTAATATACCAATTATATCTCAACAAAGCCATTGGAAATTCATATACTGTTTTCTCAGTACACAGAACAGAAAATAAGAATCTAATAAAAATTAATGTGTTCACAATACATTTCCATAGAATTCAGATTTCTCAAATTTATTTGATATCTATACTGGGGGGAAAAGTGAGTGTTTTGGAGGTTTATGCAAGGTCAGGGCTCTAAAATGTGAATGAAATTGTCAACTATACTCAAAAAGAATTTTTAAATAAAAAATAACATGTGAATGAAAGACTGCTCTGAACCATAATTGCCTTCCCACTGAAGTACTCCATTTAAAAAAGAACACACAAATGAGAAGTTATCACTCTGATGAGTTGTTTACTTGTTTCCCACCCAATACTTTGAAAATAGATACTCAAATATTTATTAAATAATTATTGCTTCCATAACTTTAAAGGTTTCCAGAACTCTTTCTTACACAGAGAAAGGGATTAGAAAATCATCCTTTCCAGAAGAGCAATGATGTATAAACATGCAATTAGGTAGCTAATTGTAAACCTAAATTCATAATATATAGTTTTATTTCAAACAGAGTTAATTGTAACCTCTGTTTTTCTACTTAAACAACGTTACCTTAAGAAAAAAAATCAGACTCTCTGATAGGCCACTGGGACATCACAAATACTAAGTCTCCACCTTCAAAAAATGTCCAGTCAAGAAACAGGCACAAGTTGGAAGCCATGCTAATGTGTGGATCACTGGAACAGATTTCAGAGGAGTTCTAGAGGAGCACACAGGAGTGACTCCTATGCCTTTGTTACCATCAAGGACAGAGAAGAACTGAGTTCTTTGGTCTTAAATCTGCTACTGACCAGCTCTGCTACTCCCAAGACTCCATTTTGTGTGTGTGTTTACTTTTATTTATTTGACAGAGAGCGAGTGTGCAAGTGCACTCACAAGCAGGGGGAGCGGCAGGGAGAGGGAGAAGCAGGCTTCCCACTGAGCAGGGAGCCTGACACTGGGCTCAATCTCAGGACCCTTGAATCATGACCTGAGCCAAAGCCAGACGATTAACTGACTGAGCCACCCAGGCACCCCTCCATTTTTTTAGTTGTAAAAGAAGTAATACTACCTGCCATTCCCACTTAGCACTGCATTCGTGAACAAATGGAACTATATGAAAATATTCTAAAAATAAAACTATTTTTACTTTTAAAACTATATTTTTACTGTTATTATATTTCATATTGAACATAAATCTTATAAACCAGGTTTTTAATAGGCTCAAAACCCTTGGTTTGAGATTTTTGAGAAATGACAGAAATCATCAGTAAGGTTGAACTTAGACTCTTAACATGTGTCTGTGTTTTCATGTGCTAGAACTAAGGAAGTTTACACTAGAGGTTTTCTGTAGATCTCTTTTTGAACCAAAACAAGTTCCTGACACAGCTGGTATCCATTAAGTGAACAAATAAAAAAATAAATCAATTCTGGTTCAGCTTCATCTTTACCTCTGAGCCTCAATTTTCTTACCTGTTAAAGACTTAGAACAATCTTGACAAGTAATTTATTAAGTGTGCCCAGCGTGTGCTAAATTAGTAATTCTCAAACTTGTTTGAGAATTCTCAGGTTCGCTTTATGCTTTTAAAAGTTACTGATGACCCAGGGCAGGTGGGTCAATTAAGCTTCCGACTCAATTTCGGCTCAGGTCATGATCTCGGGGTCCTTAGATCAAGCCCCCTTATCAGACTCCATGCTGAATGCTTGGGATTCTTTCCTGCCTCTGCTCCTTCCCCAGCTCACACAAGCTTACTCTCTCTCAAAATAAATAAATAAAATCTTAAAAAATATTGATGACCCCAGAGAACTTTTATTTATGTGAACAACTATTGATAATTACCATATAGAAAAATGGAGAATTTAAAAGTCTTACTTAAAATAACATACCTATCATGTTAATAAACTCATTTATGACATAATTGTTTTTATAAAAAATAAGTTTTCCAAAAAATGTAAAGTTGTATTTTTATCAATTTCTTAATATCTGGTTTTTAAAAAGACAGCTGGACTCAATTTCTGCTTCTGCATTTAACCTGTTATGATATGTTGCTCTAATTGAAGAATATGAAGAAAATCTGGCCTCACAAATACAGTTGGAAAAGAAAGTATAGCTGACTCTCAAACATAAATTTGAATTGACTGGGTCCAATTATACCTGGATTTTTTTTTTTTGATACATGTATCAGAAATGTATGTTCTCTTCCCTTATGACTTTAGTGATATTTTCTTTTCTCTAGCTTACATTAAAACTACAGTATAGAATACATGTAACATACAAAATATGTGTTAACAGACTGTTTATGTTACCAGCAACACTTCTGATCAACAGTAGGCTATTAGCAGGTTAATTTGGAGGGGAGTCAAAAGTTATACTCATATTTTCAACTGTGCCAGGAGAGGGAATGTCCAGCAGCCCTAACTCCTAAGTTGTTCAGGGGTCAACTGAATTTAAAAACCTTTTTTAGGTAGTGTGGATATTCTTCTGTGATACTACACCAAAACTCAACAAGTGGTAGTTTCTTAAAGGTTAGCAGCAATATGGAAACTAAAATTCTATCAATCGCCTTTTTGTGCCTTGTTACATTAAAATCCATTGATCATCCTCCACTTTTAATGAATCCTTTTCCCTTACACAATTTGGTAACATCACACGTTGATCATTTGAAAAAAATACTGGTTCAGGGAGCTATATAAATCACTGACATGTTGATACAATTCATTACAAGATACAAAAGAATCATCTGTTAATATCATCATCAAGAAATTCATTTAAGTACTGGAAAGTTTTCAAGTTCATGAAAGCAGACACTAAATTTCAAACTTCTAATTTTCATCTCAAAGCTCAAATTTTGTCGTTGGTAACAAAGTGTATCAGTTCTTTTCCTCTGTCCACTTTCAAGAAAATGTCTGCCAAATATCCAAGTGTGTGCCTAGCCTGTCAGTGTTAAGAGATAAAAATAATGTGCCATGAAAATGGTGGCTAACTCAATCACACAAATAGTTTCCCTTCAGACAAACCAACCTGTTTTAAGACAGAAGTACTTCATGAGTAATTGCTATTTTCTCACATCACAGATTTAAAAGATGTAGTCAAAGGCCAAGACTTAAATATTTGTACTGCTTCACTAATTATATTAAGTGAAATTGGCTTTTTTGGGGCGCCTGGGTGGCTCAGTCGTTAAGTGTCTGCCTTCGGCTCAGGGCATGATCCCAGCGTTCTGGGATCAAGCCCCACATCAGACTCCTCCGCTGGAAGCCTGCTTCTTCCTCCCCCACTCCTCCTGCTTGTGTTCCCTCTCCCGCTGGCTGTCTCTATCTCTGTCAAATAAATAAATAAAATCCTTAAAAAAAAAAAGTGAAACTGGCTTTTTAAAAAAATTCCCAGCGGAAGGGTGATAGGATTTCTCATAGAGTTTGGTGTGAGATCTCCATTCAGCACAAGGTACCACCAGTTTAACTCACCATTGCTTTTACACAATCCAAATGTCAGCACAGTAAAAATGGCAAGCACCCTTTCAATATTCATATGAAAATAGTTTTGACTTCAGAGACCCTCAGCATCTCTCACACCTTGAGAACCACCTTCGTAAATGGTAGCTGTTATTTTTATAGAAGGCACCTGCTTTGGAGCCAAACCCAAAACTCAATCCATGAAGCATTGGTCAAGTAAGCACTCAAAGCCTCAGTTTCCTTACTTGTACAAGAAGGGGTATTACCACTTACCTTCCAGTGTTCTCCTGGATATTATCATGACCTAACACACAGACAATGGTTAAGAACCGAGCCTGACCCAAAGTAAACGATCAAATTATAAATCATAAAAGCATAAAAAGAAACACATTACTGTGGGTGTTAAAGAGAAAAAGGGACAGGAAAAAAGAAAGAGATCTGAAAATAAAACTCACTGAACCGCGACAGGGGCAAATGCCAGAAAACATTCACATGCAAAATAACAGTTCTGAAACAAGAAGATCAAGAGGAAAGCAAAGAGAATAGGAAAAACAGTAAAAATCAGATAAACATGGAAATTAGGAAAGAGCCTCAACAGAGGAGGCTAAACAATCTTAAAAGGGCCATATTAAAAAGCGATGGCGGGGGTCGGGGGTCAAGGTTGCATATAGAGCTTTCAAGAAAAAACGGTAAAAAAGAAAAAGTAAATTTGAAAGTAAAACGGGGTCTCTCCAAAGTACGAAGAGAAAAAAATGCATTCACTAAAATTCAATTAGCAGCAAAATCTAAATTCTGTTACGCTGACAACAACAAAACTTACCAACATAAGCTCCTAATTCTTGCAATTTCCCCTTAATGGCACTCTGAAGGAAGAAGAGAAAGACAAACGTGCGTGTGAGAAAGGCGGAAAACCGCCCGGCTCCGTAACGCAGAGGCAACTCGGCAGCTGGCGCAACTCCCGCCCCCACGACGCCCAGGTGGGGGCGGGGAGGCGCCTGGGCCCCCTCCCCTCGTCCCCGCGGCGCCCCTCCAGCCGCGGCCGAGCGTGCCTCTCGCCCGGCGCTCCACGCCTCCTTCCGCGGCCGCCAGCTTTCTCCAGCCGCGACCGCGCTCGCCCGCCGCGCTCTCTGAGGCCAGTCTGCCCGAGGCGGCCCAGGCCGTGGAAACGCCGTTCGTCGACCCCGCGGCTCGCCGAGAGTCCCCGGAGGCGACTAGGCCGCGGCGTCCAGGCCGGGCCCACAGTCCCCGTTACTCCTGACAACCGCGCGCCCGCCCGCTGAGGCCCGGCTTCCCGCCCCCGCCCGACGCGGGCCTCACCCGGATCTTGCGGCTGATCTCGGTGCCGATTTCCATGGCTCCCCGGCGGGCGGCGGGCTCAGCACTGCGCGGCGCTTCGCTTATCCAGAGCCCCGCGCCGACTCCCGGCCCGCAGCTCCGCCGCCGCAGCCGCCAGCGCCGCTCGCGGCCGCGCGATCTACGTGACCCGCCCCCACCGGCCCGGTGCGCCAGGGCGAGCAGAGTCGAGCGCGCCTGCGCTTGCGCCTGCGCGCACCTGGGCCCGCGGAGTCTGTACTCGGGCGACCTCTGCTGGCGGCAAGGAGAGCAGCGGCGGGAGGATGCCCTCGGTTTCAAGCGGCCCCTCCTCTCGCCTGGAGAGCTCTCCCTTTTCCTCGCCCCCACTTACTCATTATACCCTCTTTGGAAAACAAGGGGGAATTAAATGCAGCGGAAAGATCCCTGGCTTTGGTGTGATATCTGAGTTAGAATCCAGCTTTTACCTGCTTTAAGTGTGATAATGGTCTAGATAATTTAAACCTTTGAGTCCTTGGTTTTCCTACCTGTAAAATAGACTGCCTCCTAGCGGTTGCATTATACTTACACTTGGAGGGGAATGACTAGCGTATCAGAACCAATTAATCATAGTCCTCTTTTTTCTTTTTTAAAAGATTTTATTTATTTATTTATTTACTTAAGAGAAAGAGAGCAGGGGGAAGGGCAGAAGGAGAGAGAGAGAGAATCTCAAGCCAACACCACTGGAGAGGGGGGTGCGTGGAGCTTGATCCCACCACCCAGAGATCACCACCTGAGCGGAAATCAAGAGCTGACTGCCTAACCAACTGAGCCACCCAAGCACCCCAATCACAGTCCTTTCTAATGATTCCACAAGTACTGCTTCCCTTCGGTCTGGTTCTGGCTTTCTTCCCCCGCCCCCCCCCCAGGGGGGGGTGTCCTCTCCGTGGCCCTTCCCCAAGATCTACAGTCATTCTCCTGCTCCTTCCTTTCTGAAACCCTTACTTTAGAGAATTCTATTATTCCTTGGATTTCATCTGTCATCTCTGTGCTGAGAATAACCGAATTTTCTGTCAGCCCTGGCTTTTCCCCTAAACCCCACTCCCAAATTCCAGATGACTTCAGGCATTTGTATTTCCCCCAAATTCAGCACATCAAAACTTATGTCTTCATTATCTTTCCCATCCCCCACTCAGATTGGTTTCTATTTCTGACGTCCCTTTTTCTATCAATAACAGCTTAATTCTCCCTGTCCATGATCACAAAATCTTGGAATAAGCAGAGAGGTCTCCCTTCTTCCCATATCCACTAAATCTGGAAGTGGTCCCTATTAGCTATCCGTTGCTTAATAACAATGACCACATACTAAATTTAGTAGCTTAAAACACAGGCATTTATCATCTCATGGTTTTTATGAGTCAGGAATCTGAGCACAGCTTAACTGAGTCTTCTGGTCAGGCTCTCACAAGGCTGCTGTTGGGGTGTCTGTCATGCATGGTGTTCTCATTTGGAGGCTTGACAGAGGAAAACTCCACTTTTAAGCTCATTGGTGTTGTTAGCAGAATTAATTCCCTTGCAACTTTATGAGGGAGGGCCCCAGCTTTTTCCTAGCTGTTTGTCTTGAGGCCACCCTCAGGCCATAGAGGTTGCCCACAGTTCCCTGCCATGTGCTTCTTCAACATGGCTACTTACTTAAGTTCTCCAAGACAGTCTCTCAGCTCAGGGAAGGCCCAGTTCCTCTTCTTCTGGGGTCTCACTCTATTTGGTAACTCAGGGCCACCCAGGGCCTGACCCCAGAATCAAGTGCTTTAGGGGCTAATTACATCTGCAAAATCACCCTCCCCCCCCTTTTATTTTTGCCAGATTCATTAACTAAAAGCAAGTCACAGGTGCTACTCACACTCAAGGGGAGGGGATTATACAGGGTGTGAACAGCAGGGGCAGGAATCATGGGGCCACATAGGGTCTGTCAGCCACATGGCCCTTTATCTTATATAATCATTTTTTTCTTCTGAATTCCTATAGCATCTATGTGGGAGCTACTAGTATATACTAGTACACCCTCTGTAATATTAATTGTGTGTGTCTTCTGTAACAAAATTACAAACTCCTGTAGTTCTGCATTTCTCCAAAATTTCTTTCAGGATGCTAGACACATAGGAAGCACTTATGAAATATTTGTAGGATAAAATAAATTACCCAAATTAACAAAAGCATTCCTCATGGATTAATCCAACAATCATGCCCTCATTCAACATTGATGAGAAGCAGTGGAGCAAAGTGACTGAGAACAAGGACACCGGGGCCAGACTGTCTGGGTTTGAATCCCAGCCTGACTACTCCCTCCAAAACGTTAGGCAAGTTGCTTAGCCTCTCTGTGCCTCAGTTTCCTCACCTGTGACATTTGTATGATAGCAGTTTCTCCTTCCTAGGGTTATGAGGATGAAATAAATTAATATTTGGGAAGCATTTTAAACTGCCCTTGGCTTACAGCAGCACTGTTTGTTGATTAAAAATTAAATGCCTTCTCAGAGCCAGACACTGTGCTGGGAGCCAAAGCGCAAAGATGAGCAAGACTGCGTCCCTGCTTTCATGGCACAATCCGAAAGACAGTACATTACTTCTATTTCTTTACCCACCATTTCAGAGCTAAGAATGAAAACACAGGTTTTTGTATCTATTACCAATTACAAAATCCTCAGTCCATATTTAGATATATTGAAAGAACACTTTACAGAGAATAGAAAATGTTTTCATTAAAATGTATCTGGAACAGGGAAACTTTTATTAAACTGTATTCAAGGGGCACCTGGGTGGCTCAGTCAGTGAAGCGTCTGCGTTCAGCTCAGGTCATGATCCCAGAGTCTGGGAATCGAGCCCTCAGAGCCCACAGCAGGGAGACTGCTTCTCCCTCTCCTTCTGCCCCCCCCCCCCTTGGGCTCTCTCTCTCTCTCAAATAAATAAATAACTCCTTAAAAAAATATATTCAAGAAATGGTTAGCTTTCAGAGCAACACATTTAAAACTATGGAAGAAGAGATTTGCCAGCTGCTTAAGAATGCACACATTTATAATAATGAAGAAGATGAAAAGAAATGCTTTTACTTAAAAAAAAAAAGTGGGAGGAGCACCTGGCTGGCTCAGTCAGCAGAACACGTGATTCTTGATCTCTGGGTTGTCAGTTCAAGCCCCACATTGGACCTAGAACTCACTTAAAAAAAAAAAAAATTCACTCCCTCTGCCCCCTCCTCATGCTCTCTCTTCTGGCTTGTGCTCTCTCCCCCCCTCTCTCTCTCTTTCTCAAATAAATTAATAAAATCTAAAAAAAAAAAAAATGCACACATTCAGACCTCAGGAGGAGTTACAGCGTCTGGATCACAGGGGATGACCCTCTAAACTGATGGTGGTCAGTGGTCCAACACTGTTCAAGGTGTTTCCTGGAAGACGTGGCTTCATAAACAACATCACATCCAGAGGAAGATGATCATGATAATGACCAGAGAAACCATTAAAGGAACTAAGGGTATTTAGCTTGAAAAAGACTAAGCTAGACCGAGAGAATTCTTTTCTGGCATGGAAGGGCTCTCCAGCTCAGGAGGAATGACCTATTTTGCTATAGGGGATAGAATGAGAACTATTTCCACAAACCACTATGCAGGCTAAGAGGGTTCTGGGTTGTCTTTTAAAGAGAGAAGATAACTAAAAAGAGCATAAGTTTTGAAGTCACAGGGGCCTGAGCCCAACCCCATAGAGCTCTGAATCCTCTAGCATTGGCCTCCTCGCATCTCAGGCCTCCTCTCAGGGTAGCCTTCCAGCTGGACATTGCACATGCACATCCTTGCAAGCCTGTATATGTGTGTATGTGGGGGGGGGGGCAGTAGGGAGCAGAGGTAGGGTTTGGGGTGGTTTCCTTCAGCCTGGAATGCTTTTCTCTTCTTTTCTTTGAGTTCTTAGTGAGCTTTTTTGTTTGTCCTTTCAGACTCAGCAAGAAGCTGATCACAGTGATAAACCAGATACCACTACCCCCCTTAAAATATATTCTCATTAATATATTCCCCTACAATAATATATATGCATATATATAGTCCTGGAATGTGTGTGTGTGTGTGTGTGTGTGTGTGTGTGAGTGCTCGCGCGCGCCTAAATCTTTGAGGACAGAGCCATGCATCTTATTTGCCTTTCTGGCTCTTGCTACCCCTTCCCTCTGGGAATCATTATCTCTATGTGGTAGGAGGAGGGGGGCAGTCATTCAGTTTAGATTCTTGCAGAAGTTGGTAATTTACATAGTGAGGTATAGTAGGTACTCACCAAACTATCAAAGCAGATTAATTTCTTTTTTTAAGATTTTTTTTTTTAAAGTAGTCTCTACACCTAATGCAGGGCTCGAACTCACAACCCCAAGATCAGGTTGCATGCTCCACCAACTGAGCCAGCTAGGCACCCTGAGTTTCTTAATTCCTAAGAAAATATTAGTCAATGCACCACCAAAACCACAATTTCCTTTCCTTCTATTGACTATCTTTTTTAGTTCAGGACTTTTTTAAAATTTTATTTTTTAAGATTTTATTTTTAATCTCTACACCCAACACGGGGCTTGAACTTAAAACCCCAGGATCAAGAGTCTCATGCTCTACCAACGACTGAAACAGGTGCCCCTTAAATTTTAATTTTTTTATTTTATTAAGAATTATCTTCACGGGGGCGCCTGGGTGGCTCAGCAGTTAAGTGTCTGTCTTTGGCTCAGGTCATGATCCCAGGGTCCTGGGAGGGAGCAGGAAGCCTGCTTCTCCCTCTCACACTCCCCTTGCTTGTGTTCCCTCTCTTGCAGTCTCTCTCTGTCAAGTAAATAAATAAAATCTTAAAAAAAAAAAAAAAAGAATTATCTTCACGTGGATAAGTATTTATACTATGCCACTTTTGAGTAACAAGAGGAGGTAAAGATACAGATATATAATGGCTGATTTATCTACAGAGTATCTCTAGATAGATACAGAAGGTTATGGTAAACACTGGTTACTGGCAAGAGGAGAGCTGGGTGTCTCGCAGGCAGGGTGGGAAGGAGACATTCACTTATACCTTTTAATACCTTTTGGGGTTGAATCATATGAATTACTTCTCTTCAAACATAAGCCAATAATAACTTCAAGTCCAATGCTTTGAAGGGGCTGTTCATGTGGCTTATCATGGGGGAGTTACTGTCAAATTAATATGGTTGAGGGAAAATAGAGTTTAAGTACTTGGTCAGCAAATGACACTGGTGCAGTGTGAGGGAGGAAGTTCAAGTCTGTTGTTTAATATCACTTGGGTTTTATGATCATTTTCTATTTTTAAAATTCTTTTATTTTCTTCCCGATTCAATTAACACGTTTTTATTTAGTGCCTACTCTCTGCCAGTAGTTGTCCTAGGAATTCTAAGAGATATAAAAGAAGCCCTCATGAAATAGTTTTTAAAGCTCTAGCCAAGTGTGGAGATCACTGTGGAATGGGGTGGCTAGGAAGTTGTCTTGGAAGCAGAGAGCCTTGAATTGAGGCTTGGAGAGCAAGGAAAGACTCAGACAAAAGAAAGGGGGGGCAGGAGGGAATATGGGCCAGGTGAAACAGCTTGACTGGGGCATTCAGGGGGAAGAGGGAAATTGAGGATGCCCAGAAAGGCTAGACCAGCTTAGAAAGGCCCTAAGGACAGGCAGAAAAGCTAGCCTTGGGGGTCCATTGAGAGTGATAGAGGAGAGGTGCGCGAGCAGTAAGCTTGGTATTTCCATGTAAAGGAGACGGAACTGAGAAACCAGATGCAAGACCACCCTTGCTGCAATAATCTGGAGGTAAAATGATGCAGGTTTGGTTTAGAATTGCAGGAAGTGGGTGGGAGGTGGAGAGGAAAGAAAGAAATGGTAAGACCTTGCAAAGGAGGAAATATCAGGTCTTGATGGTAGGCTGGAGATGAGAAAGGGAGAAGGGTCTCACATAATTTCAATTTTTCTGGCTTGGGAGACCAGAAAAGGGACTCATTTTCTGGTCTCCTTTCTTTCCTCACACAATATTTGACCTCCTCATGGTGTCCTGTTGAAATATCAATCACAAACAGAATTAATTTAATTTTTCTATCAGAAACACATGTAATCTTATTTGCTTTTAGCTCCAGCACCTGCCTTGAATCTTGGCGGGCTTTGTTCTCCCAGAGCGCTCATACCTCTATGATATATGTGTGGTGTGAAGGTATGCTCATCTTTCACTAGACCAGAAGTCCTCTGTGTGCAGGGGCCATGACTTAGGCATGGTAAGTACTCAATAAGTGACTGTTAATTGTTGGTGAAAATGAGAGTTAAATAAAATCTAGCATCAAAAAGCTTTCCAGAAAGGATATTTTTAAAAAAATCATGTAAATTAAAAATTGCCAAATAAAAGCTTCCCTGCTCCAATTACTTAAACCACATGCCAGGTAAAGATCAAACAACCCTATTGTGATGGTGTTAGGGTCACACAGTTTTATTCCTCCGCTTAAGTGCTGCGAGTGAGTAATAACAATGCCGCTTAAAAATGCAGTATAGGGTAGTAATAAACACTGCTAATGGGGTCTAGAGTTACATGAAACATTTCACATATATTTTACACAAGTGACTGGATAGTGATTATTGTTATTCTCACTTTAGAAGAGAGGAAGCGGGCATAGAGAAGTTACGAAATTTGCACAAGGTTACCCAGCTACAAAGTGTTGGCGCTGAGATCAGAATTTAGACAACTTGACCATGGAGTCCCCATCCCTAATAGTTCTACTCTGTATTGCATATGCATACAGCTCTTTCCGAGACCGAGGTTATTAGAGGCATATCAACCTTTCTGGGGGGGAGAAGGGGACTTTCCCACCCAGCACTTAAGAGTGTTTTTCCTTTTTTATGGGGTTTATCTTTAGACGTAAGCATGGAAGTAAGAAATAGAATATTTGAATTGTTTTCAGAAATGTACAACAGTAAAGGAATAACTCCAGCAATAACAGCACTTTACGGACCCTTTACCTGGAACCGAAATAATATCCCCCTCCCCTCATTTTTATTAAAAGCCTTGCTTTATTTGGAAACTCTTAAAATAAGTGGTCATATGATTAAAAAAAGCAGCGGCGCGCCCCCTCCCCGGCGGCCGGGCGCAGCTGTCCGCACCTCCCCCGCGTCCCGCCGCCCGCATTCCAACTCTCTGAGGTCACGGGCCGCCGCCGCCTCCCTGGATCCGCCCGCCCGCCCGACCCAGGGGGAGGGACGCCCGGCCCCCGCCGCTCCGCTGCTCCGGCCGCGCGTCCCGTGCCCGTCCGTTCGTCCGTCCGTCCTCCTGCCACCCCGGCCCCCGCCCGGTTCCTTTGTGCGGCGCTCCCGGCCGGCTGGTCCCACCTCCAGGCCTTTCCTGTCACCGCCGCCGCCGGACTCTGCCCAGGGGAATGGTCTGCGGGCCGAGGTTTTGGAGACAGGAAGTGAGGCGCGCGAGCCCCATGAGCGCGCCGCGGCGCGGGCTGGCGTGCGGGTGCGGCTGTAGCTGCCGCGCGACGGGACCCCGGGAGGCGGGCCGCTGAGCGGGGCGCGCGGCCCCGAGGATGCGGGAGCGGGAGCAGGTGAGGGCGCGGGACCCCAGCCGGCGGGCGGGCTCTGGGGCCGAGCGGTGGGGTGTGTCCGCCAGCGGGGACCCCGGAGCGCGTCGGCCAGCCCCGGTGTCCCGGAGGATGGGTCCTGGCTTCCAGACCCGTGGCAGGAGCGTTAACAAAGAGAAAAGTCTTCCCTTTCGTGGTTCTCCGTGATCTAGTTGAGTCATTTCTAAAGGGGGTCTTGAACTTCTATTCTGAACTCCTTGGCTGATTGTTGCGGCTTGATCTGGATCTGGGTTTTAACAGTTTTAGGCATATTTGTGCCTCTCGGAATATTAAATGCGAAATTTGCCAGATAACTTTGGCGAGAAGGCGAGTAGGGAAGGATTGTTTGGTGATGACTTGTTTTTGGAGTAAAGAGTGTTTACTCTGGAAAAAAGAATTCTTGGGTCTGCAAATTCCGACTTGTGACTTCTGCAAATCCTGATTAGATTGGCCCCTCTTGGCATGCACGTCTTTTCTTTTTTGCTGAGAAAGCCTTATAATAATAGCGTAAACTCGCAAACACATTCAAAACACTCCGTGTACTGACAACCACTGTATACCTAATTAGTTGCTGAGTTGTTTTTTTTTAACTTTGGAATATGACAGTAATTTTACTCTGATAATAGTTGTCTGTTTTGTTTCTAGGGTATTTTATTCTCGAGTATCTACGCATTTTGTCTATGAGAAATATGTTTGATTTAATGCTATAGATCTATATGTTACTCTAAAGATGTCATATACTCTCTGATTATTTTAAAATATCATTGACAAAATTACATGTGGGGAGGATCTTGGCAGCAAGGGGGGAAACGACAGGATTCAGAGTTACAGTGTATTTGAGAAACTTTTGAAAGGGGATGTGAAAACATTAAAAATGAATTCACAGATAGACTGCCTTTTGAAAAGTGGAACAGAATTTAACATGTATCTCTTATTACATAACAGTGGTTTTGTAGAGAAAGTACTAGTTTTCCTTCAGAAGTGAATTATGAATTATCTGTTTAGTAGATAAGTTATAATTTCAATTCTTTCAAATTATTGCATATTATTTTACACCTGAAACATAACCCCCAAAAAGCAACTTATATTTCTACTCCATTTGAACATGAATAACTTTGACATGATTTGCTAGTGAAAACTATACATAACTGAAAATTAAAAGGTGTAAATCATTGATAATTTTCTAAATTATTAAACAGTGTTATTTTAACACGGTAAGTTTTAAATAAATAAGCAAAACGCAAGCTATTCTTGTGGATAGATATTGGGGGAAAATGCACCCTGACATCCACATTCACACCCACATTCATCCTTCAACTTTTTCTATTATCAAATCTACCAAAATAAAGAGAAAACATTGGCCTTTCTTTATCGCTGATGCTGTAAAACATTTCAGATCTCAGGAGCAACTGAAAGTTTTACTCTGCATTTGCTTAATCAGAGCTTAAGTTAATAATTAAGTTATATAGTATAATACCTACTGCCTTCAAGGCATAGGTCTACCTTTGTAATTAAGAGTCTACCATATTTGAACACTCAATACAAATATTCATCTTTCCTCTGCATATATGCAATATCTTGTCTCTAAATCACACTACTTAATCTGTCCCGTTTTTTGTTACCATAGTTCATATATAAAATTGAAATCCACCACCTCATGTCATAAAAGGTATTTATGTAGTATACGTGGTGTGGTATGTTATATACATATAATCTTTTAACTTTTGTATTATACAAACACTGGCTTACCAGGCAATTTTCTAGTCAAAAGCTTATTAAAAGTTCTCATTTCTTGATTTTTTTTTTTCATTTTGCTTCAGCTACTTAGTTTGTACACTGATATGGCAAAGAGCATTGAAAACGGCAGGTGGAGACCATATCTTTTTATACTATTTATATTACCCCCCCTTAGTATGGTGCTTTTACTAATAGAAGGTACTCAACAAAAATGCTGTTTAAAACAGCGCTTTAAGTAGTCCTAGTTTTTTTCCTTTGGCCTTCTTCCTCCAGTCCGGTTTTGTTTTGTTTTGTTTTGTTTTTTACTTTTATTTTTCTGGCTACCTGGGCATAACCAGAACTCAAAGGCAAAAACCAAACAAAAACACAAACAACAAAAGCAAGAACACAGAAACAGAGAAAACAGTGGTGCGGTACTAGAGATACAGCCATGTATATAATTATAGCATGCATGTAATCTCCTTAAGGGCAGCGACGGTTTAGGGTTCGTCTTAGATTTCTCACACTGCCCACTACGCTGCCTTGTAGTCAGAGATGCAATACACTTTTGTGGAATGGAATTACAAAATGTTAACTTTGGCAAAGTCTAGTGAAATAGCTACACGCTACTCTCTAGCTCCGCCATACTCCAGCCCTGCGTGCCCATCACCTCTGAAACCGAGGCGCAGTCAGGAAAGCGGAAAAGAGCAAAGGACTGGGAATGAGGAACCTGGGATCCATTCCCAGCTCAGCCCATCCGAGTGTGAAGCTGAGAAAGCCGCTTCTTTCGAGGCCTGGGTTCTGTATCTCCCAGACGAGAGTATTGGGGGCGAACCCCGCCCAAGTTCAGGGTAGCCAGCCATGGCCGAGCCTCGCTGAACGATTCGTCTTATGGGGCAGCCTCTACTCAGGAAAAAAAACAAAACCCCAAAGGGTGGGAACCGTCCCGGGATTTTGTTGACTTGTTTAGGAGTGAAAAAAAAACCCAGCCGGTGTAAAAACCCCCAGCCGCCGCTCACGCTGTTTGCTCCAGCCCAGGAGTTAGCATCAACAGGTGTGTTTAAAAACGCTGTAAATCACGTATGGGGGTGTGTGTGTGGAGGTGTCCTGAGGCTCCAAACAGGGAACCAAACGGACCCCACCCAGACCCCTCCACCTCCTGTGGGTCTCGAGCTGGGTTCTTTAAACGTTCCCTCCGGGGGCAGCGGAGGCCAGTCCTTCGCTACCGCGTCCGCCCGGAAACGCGGCGGCGGGCAGAGAGTTCCGGGACTTCCGAGGCTGCGCGTTGGCCAGGCAACGCCACCGGCTTTTCGGCGGGGAGGACGCGGGGGGAGTCGGAGCCCGAGTTCGGGTCTCCGGTGTTCCCCCTGCTTCATGGGCTTGCTGAACCCGGTCCTCCCCTTGTTAACCCAGGATGGCGTTTAAGGCTTCGCCCGCCTCGGCTTCTGGATGGCGGCCCTGCTTAGGTGAAGGCCCTCCGCCTCTTCAGGCGTCCCCACCCGCCGAGAAGCCGGGGCCACCCTTTTCAGAATTTCCTTGCTTCTGGTGGTAATCGGATAACAAGCATTTGTAGGGTCTTTATGACTTGTTAATAAATCAATCTATTTGGTGACGTAAATGTTTATAAAGCAGAAACGGCCCTACAAATGCTTGTTAAGCGTGTCACCTCGCTTGAACCTCACAGCTGCCATATGTTACGGGGGATTATTCCTCCCCTTTGGGTTCAGGGTTCATTTGTCTAATGGGGTTTAGACTTTTATGGAGCGCTTTTGGAGGTGTTTTGCAGTTATCTCCCTGAAGGACTAAAGAACCCCGACAGTTGGCGTCTTAGGGAGCCCAAAAGTTAACTAAAGAACAAAACTTGAACGTAGAGCCACACGAATGCCAACTACTAAATTTGGCGGTACGGTGGTGCCAGCCACTAGCTCGTTTAATCCCGAAGGTAGCCGTAGGTGGTGATCACTATTTGTAGGGTTCAACGAGGGGTGGAGTCCGACCCAGGGGCTAAGGCGTCCCGATGATCAACTTCCTCACTGCCTCCCAGATCCTGTTCGTGCCTTCTTTTTCCAGGAGAGAGGGAAAGCTTATTCTTTGGATACAGCTTTCATGATTTTTATTTTTAAAAACTCAAGAGGCGGCGGGGGGGGGGCATAAAAATAAAAACTCCGTCCAGAAGTTGCTATTGCCCCCGTAACTGGTGTTCCTCTTTCCCTCAGCACTGGCGTGGATGCTCCCTTCACCCGGCCTTTGGGGACTCAGTTGCTTTTTGATGGCGGCAGCCTCTGCGGGGTGAGCAGCCCGAGACTGTACGGTACTCCTCCCGTCGGGAGAGGATCGCTTTGTCCCGCCGCCCCCACCACCGTAGTGGTGGCGGTGCTTTTCCCTTTTTAACCTGTCCGCCACACTCGAAGGGACAAGAAGATGCCACTGCCATTTGGATTGAAACTAAAACGCACCCGGCGCTACACGGTGTCCAGCAAGAGCTGCCTGGTTGCCCGGATCCAGCTGCTCAATAACGAGTTTGTGGAGTTCACACTGTCTGTGGAGAGCACTGGCCAGGAGAGCCTGGAAGCTGTGGCCCAAAGACTGGAGCTGCGGGAGGTGAGCCTTCCCCCCCCCCCCCCCCCCCCCCCCCCCGCGCCCCCAAGGCTGCAGGCTTCTCTAGGCTGGCTCTGAGCTTTCTTCCTTCCTAGACGTTCTAATGCATGCTGACTCTGTGTTCTCCAAGTCCGTCCCTGGCGGTGATGTCTGAGTCTGCAAGCCCCTGTCCCTGTGAAGAAGGAATAGATACAGGTCTTTCTTTGGGTCTGCCTCCTAAGATCACTAATAGTGCCTGAGTTTTGAAAGTGCTTCTATTTGTTCCCTTAAAATGTAATCCAAAATCAAATAGTAATGCATTTAGGATTGTCCAAGTTCCTCTTTTTTTCTTTCTTTCTTTTTTTTAAGATTTAATTTATTTGAGAGAGAGAGAGGGAAAACATGAGCAGGGGGGAGAAGCAGGCAGAGGGAGAAGCAGACTCCTGGCTGAGCAGTGAGCCTGATCTCAGGCTTGATCCCAGGACCCTGAGATCATGACCTGAGCTGAAGGCAGACAATTAAGCGACTGAGCCACCCAGGCGTCCCCCAAGTTCCCCTCTTCTAATATCCCAAATGTGTCATCCTGATCTAGGACAGTTTACTGATGTCATTCATTCATTCAACATTCATTGACTATTTGCACAGGCCACCACACCAAGACTGTAAAGACATACTGAGTTTGAATTCTGGTTTCCTCACCAGCTGGTTGTTTAACTTTGGATGAGTTATGTGACTCTCTGGGCGCTAGTTCCCTCATCTGAACCATGGGGATAACAGTGGTGCCTAATGCTCAACAGTGGTTGTGTGATTTAAAGTGCATGTAAAGGGGCACCTGGGTGGCACAGCGGTTAAGCGTCTGCCTTCGGCTCAGGGCTTGATCCCAGCGTTATGGGATTGAGCCCCACATCAGGCTCCTCCGCTATGAGCCTGCTTCTTCCTTTCCCACTCCCCCTGCTTGTGTTCCCTCTCTCGCTGGCTATCTCTATGTCTGTCGAGTAAATAAATAAAAAAATCTTAAAAAAAAAAAATAAAGTGCATGTAAAGCCAACACTTTTTTTTTAACTTTGTCCTTTTTTTTTTTTTAAGATTATGTATTTTTTTTAGTGATCTCTATACCCATTGTGAGGCTTGAACCCACAACCCCAAGATCAAGAGTCACGTGCTCTGACGACTGAGCCAGCTTGGTGCCCCAAAGCCAAAGCTGTAATAACAGTCTGTTATAGTTATCATAGGGAGGTTTGGCCTGGAAAACCCCTAATCTCGTCCGTAGGAAGTTGTAGAGTCCTCAAGGATCCACATGTCTTAAATTTAAAATGCTATGTAAGTCCTGTGAAGAAAAGGGCTCTAATTAAATACAAGACCCTTCCTGTCTTTGGCTGCTTGGTTCTGGGGTAAGAGAAAGATGGAGAAACTGGCTATTCCCTATAAATGCCCAGGTGATCTTCCTAACCAGAAATCCCGTTGTTGTAGTTCATCAAAAGTTAGGAATAGATAAACTGTTTTGATTATTCAATATATTTTTTTTAAAGATTTATTTATTTATTTATTTGACAGAGATAGACAGCCAGCAAGAAAGGGAACACAAGCAGGGGGAGTGGGAGAGGAAGAAGCAGGCTCCCAGCGGAGGAGCCCGATGTGGGACTCGATCCCGGAACGCGGGGATCACGCCCTGAGCCGAAGGCAGACGCCTAACGACTGCGCTACCCAGGCGCCCCTGATTATTCAGTATTAAAAACCTGTTAAGTGCCAAGGACATACGCAGTTGGAGCTCATGCTAGTGTTGACACCAGTAAGAAAAAACAGGCTGTTCCATGCTATCATAGGGAAAGTAGAGGGTGTTATAGACAATAGGGAGAGGCCCCAGATAGTACAGGGTGGACTTGCCAAAGGCTGGAAAAGACTGTTCCAACAAAGGAACTGCAGGCCCAAGACATGAGGCAGGTGATCTACTTGGAGCTTCAGATGGGGAGAGGAAAGGCTGAGAATAGGGCCACATACTGCCAGGTTTTTGTTAAAGGGTTTGGGTTTGTCCTGAAAGTAGTAGGGAAGTTAGTGAAGGATTTTATTTTATTTATTTTATTTTGTTTATTTTTGAGTAATCTCTACACCCAACATGGGGCTTGAACTCATGACCCTGAGGTCAAGAGTCTAATGCTCCTCTGACTGAGCCAACCAGGCACCCCATTAGTGAAGAATTTTAAACAGGGGTTTGGTGTGATTGTTCTTGCGAAGAGAGGGCCTCTGGAGAACGAGTAGAACGGAATAGTCGGAGTGCAGATGGTGGTCACTAGGATCCGGATGGGGATAGAGAGAAGTGGCTGGAATCTGGAGATACTCAGGACCTACCTGCCAAGTGTGGAGAAGGGCTAGCCAGAGGGTCCAGGTTGATAACCCAGGTTTCCAGGAAATGTTGGAGCCTCTAACTGGGAGAGGAAACGTAAAAGGAAGAGCAGGTTTGTGGGGGATAGGGAGAGGTGTGTGGCGAGATCAGTTCTGGAAGTGCACAGTTGGAGATGCCGGTTGGAGATGTTGAGCAGCCAGAATTTGTGAGGGCTTGGAGCTCAGCTGGGGGAAGGATTTGGGAATCGTCAGCCTAGGTCAGTTCATCAAAGCTGGGAGAGGGCATGAGGCTGTCTAGGAGAGAGAAAGAAGACGTAGCAGACCCCTCGGGGTTGAATAGAGGAGGCCGAGCCTTAGGAAGGAGCTGGAATGGAGCACCAAGGAGAAAGTAAACTAGGAGAGCTGGCGGCAATGACTGGCCCTGCTTGCTTGTGTTTATTCCATATTTTTTTGCTTCCATCACCCATTTTTTCCTTTTTTTAAAGAATTTTGGTTCTCTTTTCTTGTCATTTCTTCCTCATGCACCAGGTCTGCATCCAGCCACTACAGAATCAACTTCTTGAGGAACTGTGGTTAATTTCTTTTTGAACCCAAAATACCAGGCCTGGAATGTGCTCAATAAATACAGGCTAATCTGAACCCACAGGCATTGCTTCCCTTCTCTGTTAGTCAAGAAGTCCAGAGAAATCACCATCGCTTGTTCGAGGTTATTGTACTCAGGAATAAGCACCTTCATACAGCTGTGGGTGCCTAATGAGACTGATTTTTAACAAAAGAGTGGAGTGCTTTGAGAGGGAATAGGCGTGACCGCTAGGAAATGTCTTGCCCTTGGACAGACTATCCCAACATTTCCAATACTTAATGACAGTCATGGTTAGGAAGTTAGTCTGTATAGCAGACTCTTTCTTTCAAAGCGCTGGAAGTTCTGCTCTGTAGCATATGAACTGATGGCTTAAGCCCCAGGCCTAATCTGACCAAATGACCGGATGACTGTTCAGAAAGTCTCTGAGTCAGGGCAACACCTGTTCTGACTTTGTGTCCATACGTATGAGATTCATACCAAGAGCTGTTGGTGTGCTGTTATCTTGCATTCTGCTCCCATCAATCAGAATTATCATAGTGTAGAGATTTGGCTGATAAGCTCTGCTACTGCCCAAATTTCAGTTGGGGGAGAAAAAGTCTGTATTGGCTTAATTGAATACTATTTTACTTCTATAACGACAATTATAAAGGCAACACATACCCATTGCAGCACTACCCAGCGGCTTCAACTGTATCCCTAAGTATTTTATTTCTTAAGCTGGTTGTGTGGGTATATGTTTGTTAGTCTTCATATTTTTTTTAATGTCTAAGATATTTTATAATATATTAAGAAACTACAAATGGTAAGGTTAATGTACTTATTTACAATTTAGTTAACCTAGATGAACTTTTTCTTTTCTTTTTTTTTTTTTAAGATTTTATTTATTTGCAAGAAAGAGTGCAAATGAGAGAGCACAAGCTGGGGGAGCAGCAGAGGGAGAGGGGGAAGCAGACCCTCTGCTGAGCAGGTAGCCTGATGCGGGGCTCAATCCCAGGACCCTGAGATCATGACCTGAGCCGAAGGCAGCCGCTTAACCGAATGAGCCACGTAGGTGTCCCTAGATGAACTTTTTCTAAATTCACCATATTTGAGCTGTGAAGAGTGACTTTTAAAAATGCAGGAACACTATCCCCACAGGAAAATATTTCTGTTCATTATAGCAACAGCCTCTCAGAGCTGTTGAAATTCTCTGCATATTATTCATTCTGAGTTTCAGAACATGTTTTCAAGAGAGGTGGTGAAAGCCTTTGTAGAATTTAAGGGGAATTAGAAAACTTTCTCTCTAGTTCGGAAGGTATATGTTATAGAGCTTTGATGGAGGTGGTGAGACAAGAAGGTGTCAGCTGGGCACAGCCACTCCCACGGGGCAGGGTCACCTTGATGGAATCAGCACAGTTTGGAGTGAGGTGGTTCAGCTTAAAAACCTATTGTCAGGGCACCTGGGTGGCTCAGTCATTAAGCGTCTGCCTTCAGCTCAGGTCATGATCCCAATGTTCTGGGATCCAGCCCCTGCATCAGGCTCCCTGCTCGGTGGGAAGCCTGCTTCTCCCTCTGCCTCTGCCCCTCCTCATGCTCTCTCTCTCTTTCTTTGTCAAATAAATAAAAAATCTTAAAAAAACCCACAAAAGCAAAAACCTATTGTCTTTGGGAGTAAGACCTGAGTTACCCCAGCTGACTGAGAAGGATAAATAAAAGCAGGATGCCAGTTTAGTAATTTACAATGAGATATGGAACTACCAAGGGCCCCAAGTATGTGTATTTCCTGGCCAGGCCATGTTCTCCCTGTAGGCAGGCCACATGGGAGCCAGTGCAAACTAGAAGTTCCTTGGTGAGCACGGAACCAATGAAGAACCTTCTCTGTCTTCATAAGGGGAATGGTGCTGCCTCTGGGACCAGACAAGTTCCTTTGAGTCTGAGTTTCCTTTCTGGGCACTGCTTAGGTGGGCCCTTCCTTTATTTGCCTCTTGAGAAGATTCTTTAATAGAGAGGTTAAGACATTTGGAAGTTGAATCAGAAAAACTTGAGTTTGGACCCTGGTGCTGCCATTTATCAGTTATGTGACATGTTAGTTACGTGATCCAGCCCAAGTGATACGCCACATCATCACATAATTCATAAATCAACCGTCCTGTCCACTTTATGCACGTCTCTCCTTCATTCATGACAGTTCACATAGATGAAGATTTTTTATTTGCAAAAAGACAACATGAGACTGAAAAAGGAACTTTAAAAAGTGATTTCGTCCAATTACATTTGGAATTGGAATTTTTCAAGTCTAGTTTTTCATCTGTGGGTTGGGGATAACAGTAATAGTAGTATCTACCTGATGGTGGCTGTGAGGATTCAGTATTAGAGGAAAAACATTTAGCAGAGGACTTGGTATGTGAGAAACTCTCAGCAATTACTGTTGTAGTTCGTGACTCCCATTTCCATGTTGTGGTAACTGACCAACTTCTCCTCAGATTAATTCTTTTGTAAATATCTTGTATTCTGTTACTAAATGGAAAAAGCAGTGTTTATTCATAAAATGTTCTTACAGTTTTTAAAACAAGTATAGTGGCCACTGATAATCACAATTTTACATTACTAAACTGTTAAAATTTTAGTGTACCATTGTAATTTAGCAGTTATAGTTGAACCTCTTTTTCATGCCACTTGAAATTAATTTGTACGGTGTCACTGCCTCGTTGCCCTCCCCCTCAAAAACAACAGAACTTTAGTAGGTTTTTACTTCTCTATTAGCCTATTTCTTCGAACCTCTTGCTGTCTGTCACCCTACGATTAAAAACAAACAAAAAAATTTTTATGAAATTTTGGATTAAGGTTTATTTTTTTCTTTAGGGTATGTCCTTCTCAAGGATTATTTTTATTTTTATTTTTTAATTTAAAATTTTTTTTTAAGTAGACTCCATGCCCAGGGTGGAGACCAATGCGTGGCTTAAACTCACAACCCTAAGATCAAGACCTGAGCTGAGATCAAGAGTCCGACACTTAACCATTGAGTGCCCCTAAGCATTCTTTTTAAGTCTTTTATTACATTTGATAATCATATTTTTATCATGTTGTCATGGGTTTTAATTAGGTTCATTGCAAATCATTATTTCTTGTACAGGGTACCTTCCTTTATCATAAAGTCTTTATTCACCTTAATTCACATGTGGTTGGTGTTTGTTTGTTTTTTTTTTTAAGATTTTAAATGTCCAGTTAGGAAATGGAACTGAAAACACCGTGGAAGCTTTTTTTTTTTTTTTTTTTTTTTTAATCTCTGTGACCAACATGGGGCTCAAACTGAGGACCTGAGATCAAGAGTCACATACCCTAGGGATTGAACTAGCCAGGTGCCCCAACCCTGGAGGCCTTTAAAAAAAACAACAACCCATGAACTTTTATTTATTAGGTAATCCCTACCCCCAATGTGGGACTTGAACTCATGACCTTTTTGATCAAGAGTCACATGCTCTACCAACTGAGCCAGCCAGGAACCCCTTCTGGAATTCTTTTGAAGATGACTTTTTCATGTTTTTGCTGTGGTACATTTAGTATTAGTTTTATAACACTCGGCTATTTCTGAGTGTTTTGTGTGTGTATAGGGGAAGGGGGATCCTTACTGGCTACATATATGGTGTACATACATGAGTACAGTTTTAAAGTTGAGATCAGTACTAAGCCATCGGATGAAAAATCGAGCAAAATTTAGAAGTTCTTCCTGTGGCCTCTCATTTTAAGATTATAATTAGGCTTTGATATTTGGTGGCTCTGTGGTGGTTTATCACAGATCTTCAAAAAAAACTTTTTAATTGTATTTGAAGTGTATCACACATGTGTCAAGTTTTTGTTCTTTAGAATGTAAACTTTATCAGAGTAGGACTATTATGTCACCTGTGTCTGTAATAGTGCCTTGTACCTTACAGTACATTGTTGCTGAATAAATGTCTACTTAGTTTAAAAATTAAGGTTCTCGTTCTGAATTTACATTGATAAGCATAGGCAATGGCTCAGTTAAGTCAGCCTTTATTTGCTCTATGATTTTATTTCCTGGAGAGAGTTGAACATTTACAAAGCTTGGAACATAGGTAGAAAAGTACCTTTTTCTTGAGATTTTTTTTTTTAAAGATTTTATTTATTTATTTGACAGAGAAAGATAGCCAGCGAGAGAGGGAACACAAGCAGGGGGAGTGGGAGAGGAAGAAGCAGGCTCCTAACAGAGGAGCCTGATGTGGGGCTCGATCCCAGAATGCTGAGATCACACCCTGAGCCGAAGGCAGACGCTTAAGGACTGCGCCACCCAGGCGCCCCTTTTTCTTGAGATTTTTGTTTTTCACTTTGTGGCTTCTTCTGAAACACTTAGAAAATGATCAGGTTTTAGGGACTCCCTGAGTTAAAATTGCTTTATCAAGGACATGTCAACTTCTTTTGAACAGATTGTTCCCATAATGTTTTCTGGCTGACAGGGGAACTTTTTGGCTAAGGGATTTGTTGGTATAGAGAGGGATCAAGCCTATAAGGCAAACCATTACTCTCAAGCACAACTTTAGAAAGTGTTCTTGGCCATCAGAGTGTTTTATTTTAAATTAGTGTCTTAGGTATTCCAAATATCCACTGACCTTATCTTGACTGTTATCTGAGTAGACCTCAAGAATTTCATGCGTATTTCCTTCTGCACTAGCTGTTTTCAGTTGGACTCTAAAAATAACTGAAATATGTGTAAGGTAAAAAAGTATAATACCTACAAACTTTTCAACCCTTTGGGGTGAATATTTATTTATTCAGGCATGTAGGTTATAAATCAGATAAAATTGATATATAGACAAGTATCAGTAAATATCATTGGTTAGATCTATTGGACCATCTGAAGCAAATGTAAATTTTAGATTGGCCTCTCCACCTAGATAAAGAAAGCTTTCCAAAGTCCAAAACTGATTAAAATGAGCAAGGATTTTCCTTGATTTTTAGGTTTTCAGTTAGTTGTTTTTTTTTTTTAAGATTTATTTATTTTAGAACGTGAGGAGGGGGAGAAGGGCAGTGGGAGAAAGAGAATCTCAAGCAGACTCCCCACTGAGTGTGGAGCCCAACACATGGGCTCAATCTCATGACCCTGAGATCATGACCCAGGCGAAATCAAGAGCCTGTTGCTTAACAGACTGAGCCACTCAGGTGCCCCAGATTTTCTGTTACTTTTTTCATTTGGTCTAGATAATTAAGAACTAGCCATATAGGGATGCTGGCTGGCTCATTTAGAAGAGCATGTGACTCTTGATTTTGGGGTCATGGGTTTGAGACCCATATTGGGTATAGAGATTACTAAAAAAATAAAGTTAAAAAAAACTCCTAGCTATGTAAATAAGTAGAGGACTTATAAATACAAACATGTAAATGTTATGCATTTTAACATAAGTAACATCACACAAGTTATTACAGAATTTGGAAACCTGTTTACTTAAAGAAATGGAGTATTATTCAACTATCACTTAATTTCTAATAAATTTAAGAGCCAATAGTCTGAGATGTTTTCTCCCAGTATTGGATTTTTCACTTCAGAGACGTTAGGGAGGTCCTTGCGTCTCTCTCACCAACAATCTGCCACAGTCGTGCAGTCTCATTGCCATATGTAATTAAGCATGAATTTACTCATGTGCGGAGGTTTGTGAGTTAAGTCACAAAATGGTGAACACAGGGAACTGATGGTGGGGTTCTCACTAAGTTCTGTCATTGCCTTTGATGTATAAAGTTTCAGATTGCATTCCTTACAATGCTAGAAGTTTTAGTGGCTTTCTGCTGCCCTCCTTCTGGGTGGATGAACATTATTGTGCTGGAAGCTTAATATGCCTTATCGCATTTAATCCTCACATGGAATTAGGCCTTACTTTCCCATTTTAAAATGTGGAAACAGAAGTTCTGAAAAATTGGGTGATTTTCTCCACTAATCTGGGTGAACACACAGCTAATAAGCAGAAGAGTCAGAATTTGAGTTTGTATCTGTCAGACTAATGCTTGAACTTTGACTTTCAAAGTTATAGGGGTCATAGACCCCTTTAGAATCTGATGAAAATGCAGGATTTTGCATAAAATTTCAGGTGGTTCCTGGATACCCCCTCTGCCAATTCATTTATGAGCCAGGATGTGGGCCTCGAAGCTTCTTACAGATGAGGCAATCTTTCCCCTGCTCTCAGCTTAACAGGACCTTTCTTCCCTGATCTTTCTCCAGATGAAGGTGCTGGTAGAATAGAATATTTGTGAACAATTCAAGACCTTCATATTTTTGGGAGAATAATTTCCTCTTAAGTATACCTGTACCCACAAATGTACCCACAAATGTCCTTTTTGAATGGTCTTTATCTTCAGATCTGTACTCACAAATGTCCTTTTTGAATGGTCTTTATCTTCAGATCTCAGGAAAGGACATTTGAGGTATTCATTTCCTCATTGGGACATCTTACTCTTTTTTCTTTTCTTTTTTTTTTTTTTTTAAGATTTTATTTTTAGGTAATCTCTACACCAACATGGGGCTTGAACTTACAACCCCAAGATCAAGAGTTGCATGGTCTACCAACTGAGTCAGCCAGGCGCTCCAGTGACATCTTACTCTTGAGGGAAAAGCTCCTTTCAAGGAGGAAAGGGAGGAGGTTGTGAGTGGGAATTCCTTTATTATTACCTCTGATGGTAGATCCACACCAGTCTTCCTTACCAGACAGCACCTCTGTGCCCACCTAAGCAATAGGCATGTGACAATTTTTCAATGAACAAATGGATGACTCATACTTATATTTATGCATTAACCAAATTCACTGGCCAGTTGTTGAGCCCTATATTTCATTCTTCTTGTCAGAAACACATCCTGCATTGTGGGTTTTTTTTTTTCCCTATAAATAAGCCCTTTGCTCATATCACTTTTTTTTTTTTTTAAGTAGCTCCACACCCAGTGTGGAGCCCAACTGGGGGCTTGAACTCCCGACCCTGAGATAAAGACCTGAGCTGAGGTCAATAGTCAGACGCTTAACTGACTGAGCCACCCAGGCGCTCCTCATATCACTTTCTTAGCTGTATGCTGGTTTAGCAAATATTTTCCTGTTTGGTTCTCCACAGTTGGTTCATAAATAAATGTCACATTTATTTGTAATGAATGGACAGACTATCCAGAGGCAACTTAAATTCTCAAGACTTAGCTTAAGATGCTAATTTCACTAGAAGAAACTAATCCTATATGAGAAGTAGCAACATGTATTAGGAGTAATTTTTCCGTGCAGGGTTTGTGTACCTTTCTGTAGTAGGTTGCCCAAATGAGATCACTAAAAGGTATACAGGGTTGAGATTTATAAATAGGACAGCGTAATTATGTTATTTTGAATGAGCTTTAACTGAACAACCTAAGAAAGTGTACAAGTGATTTCATGCTGGCTGGTAGCAGCTCATTTTCTTTGTGAATATAAAAGCAAGTTGCCTTTGTTCAGTTGTGTTACAATTGTGTAGCTGGCTCAAACTTTGACTTGACAAATTCGTTTTGTTGTCAAGTGAATTTTCAGCCAATTGAACTTTGTACCATTAGATTCAACTGTAGTTGGCAAAGTGAGGTTTTGTGGGCAACAAGGTGGAGTTTTCGTGCCAGATGATCTTGGGTTCAAATCCCTGTACATTACGTATGTGAACCAAGAAAATCAACTTAACTTCTCTAGATTTTGTTTTTTCCATGTGCGAGATGGTAGCACATCATAGGAAGAATGAGAGCTGTTTACTGGGTACTGACTAGATGCCAGGCACTGTACTAGATGCCTTACCTATGTTTACTTTATCCCCGAGTGTAATGGACTTCCTTCCTTCTCCCACCATCTCAGTGATGGAGTAGACCAAAGATGGACAGCGTCCAGACCAAGGGGAGGTCCTGATGCAGGACACTTGTTAACTGGCAACTCTGCTTTTTAATGAAGAGTTATTTTTCTTTAGTCATTTCCATTGTACTTTTCATCATATAAATTCGCATTAGTCAAAATAATTTACTGAGGAAAAAATGGATTGGAGAAATATGACTTGAGGTGTTGCTATCGGCCAATTTAAGTCAGAGCTACCCCTTTGAGAGTTAAGATATCCATTATAATATCCTTTCTCTTCCTCCCAGAGTTTAGTGTGAATTATCTAGAAAATAACCTTAATTCTCATTCACCCCTATTTTGCACTTACAGATAATATTTTGACAAGTACATATTTGACTTGTCTTTAATTTTATGACTGGTACCTGTTTTGAAGTCAAATTTATGTTTGAATGGCAACATAAGGAAAAAAACACATACATTCTATATTACAGTATGTAACATAAAGAAAAATGAATCCTGTTTAATAATGAAAATGACATCTAAAATTATACAATATTTTTATACAAATATAAGTCACCCACTACTAGAATGCAGACTTCACTGTATACTACTCTAGTCTCAGTCCCTGGCTGGGGCAGCTAGCAGTGACAGCCCCCAACTAGAATTCAGGTCTTCTACTCCCAGTTTAGCATTTTTCCCTCAACACCACACTGCTTTTCCATTGAGCCATTGTCATTTTCCTAAAGAAAAGCAGTCTGTGTTGGTATGTTCTTTCTTTCTTTCTTTCTTTCTTTCTTTCTTTCTTTCTTTCTTTTTCTTTCTTTCCTTCCTTCCTTCCTTCCTTCCTTCCTTCCTTCCTTCTTCTTCTTCTTTCTTTCTTTCAAAGATTTTATTTATTTATTTGAGAGAGAGTGAGAGAGCACAAGCAGGGGGAGTGGCAGAGGGAACGACAGAGAGGGAGGGAGAAGCAGATGCAGGACTCGATCCCAGAACTACAGGATCATGACCTGAGCTGAAGGCCAACGCCTAACCAACTGAGCCACCCAGGCTCCCTAAGTGTTGGTATTTTCTAATAATTTATTTTAAAAGGAAATACTAATTTATTTAAAAATTTTTAAAAATTATTTCTAATAATTTATTTTAAAAGGAAAGAAAGAAAAAAAAAACAGGAAAAGTTACCAAAAACAAAACCTGATTAGTGAAGGAAATAGTTAAGTATAGAATTTCCTATACTAAAGATGTAATATGAAATTTTATACTGTTTAGGGGGCCTTGAGAACTGTGATAATAGGAGCTAATATTACTTGAGCACTTATTTAGTGTGAGACACTTTTTAAGTGCTTTGAATATTTTTGCTTATTTTGGTCCTCAACAATCCTTTGAGGGAGGCACTATTACACTCCTCTCCACTTTACAGATGGGTAACACCAGGTGCTAAGTGACTTTGCTCATGCTTCCAGAGCAGAAGCCACAACTGGAGTAGTTCCGGCTCCTCTTGGATCAGCAGCTTTCTTCCCAGTATGTAACCGTGGGCAAGCAACAGGTGGCCTGCCATGGAGTTCGTGCCTTTAAGGACAGCTTGGCACAGTGCAGCCCCTCAAATCTGATAGAGATTGTTTTAAGTACTCTTGAGATATTTGTTATCGTTTATTTTAATTACTACAATTTATTATTTTGCTTAAAATATGTTTTTGAAGTTACATCAGGCACAGAAAGATAAGCGCGAACAAACATAAATCATAATTAGGCCAGCAAGACACCGTGGGGAATGCCTGAAATGCTGAGGGCAGGGCTGTTTGATAGGGGGCCTTCCGTGGCCCTGTTCCCTGGCAGAGCTGGAAGTATCAGGCTGATGAAAATGGACCCCAGGGGAATTCTCTGCTGAGAGATTTTCCAAAGCAATAGCTGGTTGCACTGCTGTTGTTTGAACTTGGGGGCTTCTCGAATCTGAATCTGCATCCAAACAAGAAGAAATGGTAGACCCGGTGGGCCCATTGCCGGGCTTGCTGCATTTCCTGCTGGGGCCGAATCTCTGTGATTTAGCCACTGTGCATGCAGGTGTGTTTCCACCTGTTCACAGCATTTCACACCACCCAAGCGTTTCCACTCTTATTTCTGAATTACAAGCATGAGGACAGGGCCACTGTAAATTGTTACTCCATTTTAATTCCTCTTCTGCAGGTCATGATTATCTTTATTGTCTGTTTTTCCATTGAGACTTTTTTATTTCTTGAATATAGAATAATTGGATAGGGGATAATGAATAGAGGATAACTCCTATTATCCTTAATAGCACCTACACATTTATAGCCAGATCATTCTCTTCTACTTTTAAATATAACAGAAGTATCTTATTTTATGCATATTTAAATAGCACTTCTTAGAATAAAATGTAACTGGCATTATGGTACTTAAACAGTTTAAAAATATTGAGTGTATATTGCTGAGTTATGCACCCTTACTTAGGTACCCCTCTGTGCCTTGGTCCTCAATGAAGAACATAGTTTAAAAGCAAATCCATTAAACCCTTTAATGTAGCCTTTGTTAAGAGGAGCCTATTAATAAAAAAGGGAAAAGTCATTTTCTGTATTAAGAAAGGAAACAGTTTTGTTCTTTTCTTGGAGCATTTGTGTATACGGAAAAAGTATTTGCTTTAACTAGAAAATCACCTTGTAAAATATGTGGACAAAACAATTATTTCATGTATGATGAAAGCATGAGTTTTGAACTTTGATTAATGAAGAAAACAAGTATAGTTTTTAAGAAGTCTGAGAGTTTATTCATGTGTATCTGTTTAGGATTTTAACCACAAGAGCAATTTTCTTGATTTTATGATCTTCAGATCTTTCATGGTAATACTAATTTAAGAACAGTGGAACTGTTGTATTTTTAATTTTTTTTAGGGTAGTGGAAAATAGTTGGGTAATATTCTTTCAGGCAAGAGAAATTAACATTGACTTGATTCTTCGTTAAAATGTATTTAGGCCCATATTCATTTATAGTTCTAAAATCGAATTCCCTTTATCTCTCCGTGGTTCCCCTCTCCCCACATCACAACTGTATCTAGGTAACAGGGTACAACAATAATTTCAACCTGATGGAAGTGAACATTAGAAAAATAAGCAGCTATTCACAAATAGGCTCATTTCAGCTCTTCCTCTTCACTTTTATATTGTGCAGTTACACCTTCTAAAAATATTGTTCACACTACTCACTGTCTGGCAAGACAAGATAGAAAAAATAACTAAGGGGAGTTCAGGAAAATATTAAAACATTTTTTCCCCTGAGAATTAATTAATGTATAAAAACTGGAATATGTGGGGCTCCCGGGTGGCGCAGTCATTAAGCGTCTGCCTTCGGCTCAGGGCATGATCCCGGCATTCTGGGATCGAGCCCCACATCGGGCTCCTCTGCTGGGAGTCTGCTTCTTCCTCTCCCACTCCCCCTGCTTGTGTTCCCTCTCTTGCTGGCTGTCTCTATCAAATAAGTAAATAAAATCTTTTAAAAAAAAAAAAGCTGGAATATGGGCCAAATTAGTCTTTTGATTCTCTTCTCAATAAAAAGAGAACAGCTAGTATTTATCAGTTGCCCTAAAACATAGGCGTTTGTGAATTAAGTTAATATTCCCAAGTCCCAAATTTAGAAACAGAAATTGATCTCATTCATTTGTTGGAATAAGATATAAGAAATGGTCCTGGAATATGACAAACTGGTTAACTAAAATAATAGAAGAATAATAAACTCTGGTTTACCCTCAGTTTTGTGCGTGCTAAACAAAATGACCTTTTCCTGTAGTAGTATAGAATAGACACACCAGGTTTGCTTGTTTGACTGTGCAGTTTCATTTAACATTTCAGTTATTTCTGTCATTCCTGGGTAGTAAAATTTTGTATATACTAAAAATTCCTATTTAATCTTAGTTTACTCTAAAGACCTGTTGATAATTGTTTTAATCTTACAATTGAATATCTTTCTCCATAGCACTTATCAGTATCTGGCTTCCCATATATTTTGCTTGTCTTTCTCCCCCCACTGGAATGTAAGCTACATGAGGGCAGGAAGTATATTGTTTTGTTCAATGCTGTGTCGCTATCACCCACAACAGTGTTTGACACACAATAGGTGTTTAGTCAGTATTCACTGAATGAATAGATGAATCTTTCTAAGTCTAGTCCAGGGGCGCCTGGGTGGCTCAGTTGGTTGAGTGTCTGTCGTCGGCTCATGTCATGATCCCAGGGTCCTGGGATTGAGCCCCACGTTGGGCTTCCTGCTTAGCAGGGAGTCTGCCTCTCCCTCTCCCTCTGCCTCTCCCCCTTCTGCTCATGCTCTCTCTCTCTCAAATAAATAAAATCTTAAAAAAAAAAAAGTCCATTTTTCTTAGAAAGTACAGTATATTTTCTTAAAGTTCGTTTACTTTTTGTAATCTCTACACCCAACATGGGGCTCAAACTCAGGACCCTGAGATCAAGAGTCACATGCTCTTCTGACTGAGCCAGCCAGGTGCCCCAAAATTTAACATATTTTTTGAAGAATGATCTTACCGTGTTTGGGGATCACTGTATTTTTCATAGCATCTTATTGTACCAGGATAGTAAACGGAAGATATATGGGAGGTCATCTATGTAAATAGTGATTCCATTTCACACCGTGGACTTTCTTTGACTATATCCCTGGAATTAGTTTATCATTTGACTCTTTTCCTAAGAGTTAGATGCTGCAACAACAACAATGATCTGGCCATTTGAGGAGTTCAGTTACATTGGACTTCAGTGTAATAAAAGTTTGAGTGTAATTAGAAGACCAAAATGTACTTTTGATTGTTGTTTTCTTCATCCTCATATGTACTAGAGTATAGTGATGATATTGTATGCTATCACCTTGACTATAAAATAGATAATATGCTATTTGACCAAGGACAGAAGAAAATGGATCAAAATTAAATAGACAAGGGGAAAAACATTGTCTGCTTAAGGCACTGTGACCGCCATACTGTCTGTCAAAAGGAAGAGGTACAATGCTTCATTATTTATGGCACACTGAGTGTAGAGGTAAGCTCCCAGCTCGAAGTAGGTTAATACTTGTTAACTACCCTTGTTAGATGATCTCTGCCTCGCATAGGCTTTATCTAGAGCTATCTCCTCTCATCACTCTCCTGATGAAAAGTCTTCTGGCTTCTGCCTAGTCTAAGAAAAGCATCAGGATAAAATTATAGTTGCAATTTTATATGGGATTAACTTTTATCAAACTCAGTGCATTAGTGACTTAAAAAACCTTCCAGCTAAATCGTGTTTCCCTTTGCTCTGCTTTAAAAATAGTACAACTAAAAGACTCTTAAAATAATTAGACAAGAAATGACTAGGGGTTTAGGAAAGGGTTTACATTCTGACAAGATGTGGACCTGCTTGTAATAGCTTGTGTCTCTTTAGATGACTATGATTTGGGGGACACCTTTTACGCAAGCTCAAAAATTTGTAAACTGTCTTACCCTCTGAACAGAAAGCTTAATTATCAAATCACCTTGTTCTCTGGGTAAATATTAGTTCATTTAAAGAAAGTCAGCCATGTTGTGTCTGAAAAGAAGGCAAGTTTTGTAAGTGTAACTTTTGTTTTTATTGTGGTTTACACAGCACGCACAAGTATCTATCATTTTAGGCGAGTAGCTGTGAAAACTTGAAAATAGCTATGAAGAAATTGTTGAATAACTATATGAAAACTACTGACATGTTCAGAACAAAATAGGAAAGAAAGGGTGAGGGTAAAAGTATCTGACAGTGGAGAAGTTTCACAAAAATCTGTTCGGTGATAATTGAGCGTTGATCTAGAGGATGCTAGAAGATTCAGCGGTTTTAAAGGCTTTTACTGGAATGAGTTTCCCATAGCTCAGGTCAGCTTGGTCTGTCACCAGTGAGCGTAGACCGAGCTGTGGAGAAAGAGAAGCCATGTGGAGGTAAAGTTTCTTATTGGGGGGGAGGTACTGGGAAGTTAGATAAGGAGTAGTGGGAGGCATGAACCAAAAGCCAATAATTAAAGACTGGTTTATGGGGAAATTTTTATTACAATTAAACCAAGCCTGTAATTAGACAGGACATGCATAACCCAGAAGATTTGGACTCAAAGGAAGACACATGATTCTGGGAAAGTATTGTAGACCAAGAAACATTTCATAATAATAGTTTGAGATTTAAGGCACATGGGGCTTGTCTGTACCAAGGTTTTTATATTCTTTCTTTTAAAAAAAGGTCCTAGTGTATCCTAACTTTAAATAAAGGAAGAAGGACACCTGGGTGGCTCAGTTGGTTAAGTGTCTGCCTTTGGCTCAGGTCATGATCTCAGGGTTGTGGGATCAAGCTCTGCTTTGAGCTCTGTGCTCAGCGGGGAGTCTGCTTGAAGATTCCTTCTCCCTGTGCCCCCTCCACGCGTGCTTGCACGCTCTCTCTCTCTCTGAAATAAATAAATCTTTAAAATATATATATATATAAATAAAGGAGGAAATTTGACTATTATTTGGTCAGTTATATTTTCAAGGAAGAAGCATGTTTGACTCAAGTTTTGTTCTATTTTCGCGGTCACACCTGGAGAGATCCTATCTGCTAAGTTAATGTACTCAGAGCAAATATAACAAGAGTGCTTTTAACTTTTATCAGCACAGTGATAACTTACAAAGTTCACCACAACGTTCTGAAGAAGGCAGGGTACGTGTTCTTTTCCCTATGAAGAAACAGACTCAGGCAGTGACTTACTTGGGAACTTGTGAGGGGCAGGGCCAGGACTTGGAGATTGAGCCTTGTGACGTCAGTCTTAGCGCTCTTGGCCTTAGATGGAGCTAGTGGCTGCTGTTGGAATCGCAGGCATAGCCCGTTGGAGAAAATCTAAGTAACAGCAGGTGCCAAAACAGCAAAAGTTGAAATCTCTTTCATGGCTTTGGAAAATGTGCTTGAACTTACAAGTGAAGTAATGAAACGGCAATTAATTGGCTAAAGTACTGTGAAGTTGTGTATACAATAAGTTATTTTTCTAATCACTTTTGGGAAATGAAGCAATCTTCATAACTTTGCCTAAAAAACAAGACTTTTTTTTAAAGATTGTATTTATTTACTTGAGAGAATGAGAGAGAGAACAAGCAGAGGGCAGAGAGAGAAGCAGACTCCCTGCTGAGTGGGGAGACCGATGTGGGGCTCCATCAGGTGACTCCGGCATCATGACCTGAGCAGAAGGCAGACGCTTAACCGACTGAGCCACCTGGGTGCCTTTAAAAACCAAGACTTATTTTTTTGTCCAAACAACTTTTTTTTTTTTAAAGATTTATTTATTTATTTGAGAGAGAGAGTGAGAGGGCATGAGCAGGGGCCAGAAGTGGGTGTGGTGGCAAAGAGAATCCTCAAGCAGACTCCCTGCTGAGCATGGGGACTGGCGCAGGGCTCCATCCTAGGACCCTGAGATCACTACCTGAGCAGAAATGGAGAGAGTCAGCTGCTCAACCAGCTGAGCCACCCAGGCGCCCCCGAAACAACGTATTTTTAATGCCAGTCTTTATAAACTTATCTATTCGTCTTTAAAGAACAACAGTGGTTGTGGTTAAATACATGACTAATGTTTATGAGTTATTTGTTCCTTTGATAAATAACTCCAGACTACAGTGCTTTCTAATTCTTTATAACTTCTCTTTCAAGGGTTTTTTTGTTGGTATGTATGTGCTCTCTCTTGCTGAAGAAAGTATTACCCATCATTTCCTGCTGCTGCCAGCATGCTATTTAATAAGCCCCTTCTACTTTAATTTGTCATAGCTTTAACCTACTTTGAATTGGATACCAATTCACTTAACTCATTAAAAGTATGGATGGAATAAGGAAAAGAAGTTCATAAAGGAGACAGAAATTTCTTTTTTGTCGGGGACATATACTTTATAACTTTGACTCTTACATATATTTTTCATAACACACACATTTTTGCCTGTTCTGTGTTATTCAATTATGTTCAGAGAGTTGTTATTTCCAGATATTGTCTAACTGTACAAAATCTTGACCTAAGTATAGATATTGGGAAATAGGAAATATTAACTCCTGGCTAGATCCATCTATTTCTGGCTCATTTTTTTCCTTAGATTTTTTCAAATGAAATGAATTTGATATATTTAAACATTTTAAAAGTAAGGTTTTAAAATTCTGTACTTGATTTTAATTGAGTATATCTGATCTTTAAAAAAAACTTTTTTGTGGGACGCCTGGGTGACTCATTCGGTTAAGCGACTGCCTTTGGCTCAGGTCATGATCCAGGGGTCCTGGACTCGAGTCCTGCATCGGGCTCCTTGCTCAGCGGGGAGCCTGCTTCTCCCTCTCCCTCTGCCTCCTGCTCCCTTTGCTTGTGCTCTTTCTCTCTCTGTCAAATAAATAAATAAAATCTTAAAAAAAAAAAACACAACTTTTTTGAACTGAAATTCACATAACAGAAAATTCACCACCTTAAACAATTCAGTGACATTTGGTACATGCATAGCATCACCTCTTATCTAGTTCCAAAACATTTTCATTACCCTAAAAGGAAACTCTGTACCTATTAAGCAGTTAATTCCCTCCCCCTTTACCAACCACCAGTTAACTTTCTGTCACTGTGGATTTATGTATTCCGGATATTTCATTTAAATGGAATCATATAGTGGGACGCCTGGCTGGCGGTAGAGCATGCGATTCTTGATCTTAGAGTCATGATTTCAAGCCCCATGCTGGGCATAGTTTACTTAAAAACAAAACAAGGCTACATCTTTAAAAATAAATAAATAAATGGACTCATACAATGCAACCTTACATACCTGGTTTCTTTCACTTAACGTAATGTTTTGGACGTTCATCCATGTTGTACCGTGCATCTACTTCATTTCTTATGCCTGAATAATATTCCATGTATGTTATTTCACGATTCACTTATCCTTTCATCTACTAGTGGACATTGGGTTTTTTCCACCTTTTGGCTATTGCAGATATTCCTGGTATGAATATGCATGTACCTGTTTTCATTTCTTTTGGGTATATCTCTAGGAGTGGGATTGCTGGGTTATACTATGATGATGATTGTATGTTTAACTTTTGAGGAACTGCCAAACTGTTTTCCATAGTGGCTGAACCATTTTATATTCCCACTAGCAATGTATAAGGGTTCCAATTTCTCCACATTTTCATTAGCACTTTTTTTTTTTAATGTATAGCCAGCCTAATGGGTGTGGAGTATTATCTTTTTGTGGTTCTGAACTGCATTTCCCCAGTGACTAAGGATCTTTTGATGTACGTCTTTTCATGTGCTTATTGGCAATTTACATATGTTCTTTGGAGAAGTATCTTCAAGGCCTTTGACTATTTTTTAATTGCGTTGCTGCCTTTTTGTTGTGTAAGAGTTCTTCATATATCCAGATACTAGATGCTTATCAAATATGTGATTTGCTAATATTTTCTCCCATTCTGTAGTTGTCTCTTTACTTTCTTGATCTGGTCCTTTGATACACACAGTTTTAAATTTTGGTAAAGTCAAATTTATGTGCTTTTTCCTTTTTTGCTTATGCTTTTCGTGCCACATCTAGGAATCCATTTCCAAATTCAAGGTCATAAAGATTTACCTCTGTTTTCTTCTAAAGAATTTTACAGTTTAGTTTTTATATTTAGGTTGTTGATTCAGTTTGATTAATTTTTATATACTGTGTGAAGTAGGGTCTAATTTCATTCTTTTGCAGGTTTTTTTTGTGGGGGAGGGACACATGGGGGAGGGACAGAGAGGGAGAGAATCCCAAGCAGGCTCCATTCCCAGCATGGAGCTTGATGCAGGGCTTGACCCCATCACCCCAAGACCATGACCCGAGCTGAAATCAAGAGTTGACTGCTCAACTGACTGAGCCATCCAGGTGCCCCTTTCTTTTGCATGTTGATCTTCAGTTGTCTTAGAACCATTTGTTGAAGAGACTGTTCTTTCTCCACTGAATGGTCTTAGCATTCTTGCTGAAAATCAGTTGACCATCGATGCACAGGTTTATTTCTGGACTCAATTTTATGACATTTATCTATATGTCTCTCTTATACTAGTACCTCACTAGTTTGATTAAAGTAGCTTTGTAGTAAGTTTTAAAATCAGAAAGTATGAGTCCTCCAGCAGTGTTCTTTTTCATTATTGTTTTGGCTACTCAAGACCCCTTGCAATTCCATATGAACTTGAGAATTGACTTTCTCTGAAAAAAGAGTAGGGATTGCATTTTAATCTGTAGATCACTTTTGTTAGTTTTGCCATCTTACAATATTAAGTGTTCTAGTTTATGGACACAGGATATCTTTTCATTGAATTTCTTTCAGCAGTCAAGGGGCGCTTGGCTGGCTCAGTTAGTAGAGCATGTGACTCTTGATCTCAGGGTCATGAGTTCAAGCCCCACATTGGACACGGAGCCTACTTAAAAAACAATAGCAGTAATTTTTTTCAGCCATGTTTTGTATGGTTCAGTATACAAATTTTTTCACCTCATTGGTTAAATTTATTTCTAGATTTTTTATTCTTTTGGATGCTATTATAAATGAAATTGTTTTTTGAATTCCTTTTTAAATTTTCCATTCCTGGTGTGTAGAATTCATACCGATCTGTGCATGTTCATCTTATACCCTACAACTTTGCTGAGTTTATTACCTTTAGTCTTTTTTTTTTGGTGGTGGCCTTTTGGGATTTTTTTTTTTTAATGTATAGGATCATGTTTTGTGTGCATAGAGATAGTTTTACTTATTCCTTTCCAGTTCAGATGCCTTTATTTCATTTTCTGATCTAATTGTTCTGGCTAGAATTTCCAGTGCAGTGTTGAATACAGTGGTGAACATGGGCATACTTGTCTTGTTCCTGATCTTAGGGGGAAAGCTTTCAGTCTTTCACTATTAAGTATGATGTTACCTGTGGGTTCCTCATAAATGCTTTTGATGTTGAGACGTTCTTATGTATTCCTAGTTTCCTGAGTATTTTTACCAAGAGAAGAGTTTGAATTTTGTCAAATGCTTTTTCTATGTCAATTCAGAAGATTATGTATTTTCCCTTTGTATTAACTATATGTTACATTGATTCTTTTGTATGTTGAACTGCTCTTGCATTTCTGGGATAAATCCCACTTGGTCATGGTGTATGATCCTTTTGATATGCTGTTGGATTCAGTTCGGATCTATTGCATCTGTATTTATAAGAGATATTAGTCTATAGTTTTCTAATGGTGTCTTTTGTCTGGTTCGGGTATCAGGATAATGCTGGCCTATAGGTGAGGTAGGGAGTATGCTCTCCTCTTCTTTGATTCCCCCCCCCACTTTGTTTTTTGGATGGGTTTTACATTATTTTGGAGAGTTAATTATCCAGATGCTCAAGATTGTTATCTAAGACAAAGCCCCCAAAACGGACTTGTACAGAAAATTTTATGCCTGATGAGAATTTAATCACAACATTTTGTTGTTCAAACTCCACTATCCATCTTAGAAACAAACTGTATTATAGTCATAAAGCCCCCATGCAATCAGATGTTGTTATTTCATTACATATGTGTAGAAATTCTGAGGAAGCATTGAATCTGAGGATTATGGTGTTATGAGATTTTAGTTACCCATGTGTATGTAAATATTTCTAGTGGCAATTTTATTTATTTATTTATTTATTTACTTACTTACTACTTTTTTAAAGAATTTATTTATTTGAGGGGTGCATGGGTGGCTCAGTTGGTTAAGCATCTGCCTTCAGCTCAGGTCATGATCCAGAGTCCCATGGACCCTTCATCCCAGGACCTCAGGACCATGACCTGAGCCGCGCAGGCTCCCTTCTGGTGGCAATTTTTGAAATATAATACCTACTTGGAAGTATTTAACAAGAGATAAACTTGATTTTGGCTGGGCTTAACTACTTTATAATAAGATAGAACTTGAACATAGGGGCAAGTACCAAAGCAAATACTTTACTATCTGTAATCAGTTATGTGTTCAAATGTCCAAAATCTTAGACTCTCCTACAAATAAAATAGCTGATCAGCAAAGAATTTGCTATATCTATTATTTTCAGCTGTTTGCACAATTAGAAAAAGTCCTTGCTATTCTTTTATAAGATATATAATTAATAAAAAAACTAATTATGGTGTATTTTTACAAATATATTTCCCTTTCTGTTTGATTTTCTGTCTACATGTGGCATGAGTACTAAATGCATTGCTAAAATAAGCTTAGCATATTTTGAGAATTAGTTTCTTTTAGAATGCTAGCAGATTATTCAGGTTTTTTTCTTTTAATTCTCTCATGATCGGTTCACAAGGTACAACAGCAAATTATGTAGTAAACCTATAGTGTTTTTTATTTGTTTTGTTTTTTAAGTAGGCTCTACGCCCAATGTCAGGCTTGAACTCATGACCCTGAGATCAAGAGCCACATGTTCTACCAACTGAGCCAGCCTGGCACCCCTATAGTAAACGTATAGTTTTATAACTCTTTAGGTACTTGTGTTTGGAGCATTCAAGTCCAACTATATCTTAGGGGAAAAATAATATATACAAAGAGTATTTTTAAGACCTTCTAATTTTGGTTAAAAGTGACATACTGTTATGACCCAAATAGCTTTAGATCCTAAGGGATGCCCAGCTTTCTGGTTTATGTCAAAAAATAAATATTTGTAGAATTAAGTTCATAGCAGTAGTATGTGTTATTGCCCGAACATGGTACATTCAGTCCAACTCTAAGATGAAACACAAAACATAAATACAATTAACAGAATGTGTTGTAATCAGTCCTTATATATAAATGGAAGTAATTAGAAAATTATTTTTGAGGGGGCCGTATAATTGATTTTGCCAGTGTTTAGTAGAGTGGGTAAAACTAAATAATCTTTTAAAAATACAGTGGTTTTCGGGGCACCTGCGTGGCTCAATTGGTTAAGCATCTGACTCTTGATTTTAGCTCAGGTCATGATCTCAGGGTTGTGCGATTGAGCCCTGTGTTGGCTCTGTGCTCAGCGGAGAGTCTGGTGGAGATTCTCTCTCTCCCTCTCCCTCTAATCCTCTGCCCATGCTCTCACTCTCTCTCTCTTAAATAAATAAATCTTTTTAGGGGCGCCTGGGTGGCTCAGTCAGTTAAGCGTCTGGCTTCAACTCAGGTCATGATCTCAGGGTCCTGGGATTGAGCCCTGCGTTGGGCTCCCTGCTTAGCAGGGAGCCTGCTTCTCCCTCTGCTCCCCACTTGTGCTCTCTCTCACTATCTCTGTCTCTGTCTCTCAAATAAATAAATAAAAATCTTAAAAAAAAATACAGTGGATTTCTAGTGGCAAAACGCATCCATTTAAGTTTTGTGTTGAGTTCCCATGACGGAGGTGTGAAGGAGGTATTACACTTGTTATTATCTTCATTTGAGGAACAGGAACTGGTTTGATTGACTTTTCCACTTCCCAGTGAGCAAGTGACAGTTAGAAATTAAACTCAGGACTTCAGACTTTAAGCATCAGTTTCTTTGTTAAATGAGATTTTTCTTTTCTCTAAGTTGCAGTTCAAAAGAAAGAAGGAATAGTACCCGTCTTCTCTAAACATGATAGAGACTCTATCCTTACGGATAACATGTATTCCATTTTATAAGCATAATTATAACTTCAGAAAATAATTCACAATGGGACTCAGACTTGCTGCTATATTAAAGTGTGTTTGGATTTTCAAAGATTTGACTTCTGTGGAGCTTTTCGAGGATAGGTTGTTCATACCCTATCTCCTGTATAAGGCTAGAGGGGCAGCGTGGTGTAGTGCAATGGTTTTCACTGGTGAATGGGCACAGGAATTACTTGGGAGTTGAAGAGCTCTGTGGAGCTCAAGAAACTCTCCAGGTAATTCTGGTGAAAGTGGTCCAGGGACAATCTTAAACAAACACTGGCTTTAGAGTTTCACACACACACAATGTGTTTCATAAGGTGATGGTGGTGATTTAATATATGATATTGTTGTCATTCTTGGGACAGAAGGTGGTACATAGTAAATGTTCAGAATATTTCATTCGCATGTGATGGGTTGAATGGCAACTAAGAAGCAAGAGAATATTCGTTCTTTCAACAAAATTTACTGAATTCCTGCACTATTCTGGCTGTTTGGCATAAAGAGGATATAGACACATTCCTCACTTTTGTTGAGTTTGAGTAGTAGACTCGTTTTAAGGTATCGTTCTTCCCTTGTAAAAAATTGTAAGATGAGATGAGTATCAAGGGCATGTTTATATAATTACTCTTTTTCCCTGTAAATTAAAAATTCATTTTTTATTTGAATGAGGATTATAGGTTAAAAACATAGCCTGAATATTATTGTGTCTCATTTTATTGTTGCTCTAAAGCTCTATTTTCCAGTACAGTGCCACTAAAGGCTTACAGCTATTTAATTTAAGTCAATTAAAATTAAATAACATTAAATATTTAGTTCCTCAGCTGCACTAACCACATTCCAGGTGCTCGATAGCCACAGGCAGCTAGTGGCTGCTGTATTAGAGACAGAATATTTCCATCACCGTAGAAAGTTCTGTTTGGCTATGTTGCTCTAGAGTCTAGAACAAAGCAGGTAATTTTTCCAGTTGCCTTGATGTATAAACTGATTTTGAGGTAAATAGTAGCAGTGGCCCGAGGCTGTCATTTCGATGCTTAGGTGCATTAATAACCTTTCAGGTTGATCAAGTCCAGAGCTAGTATCGATTTCCCTGAACAGTTTCATTATACAGCAAGTGAAATCTAAATGCTAATATCTGGGCATTTTTTTAGACCTTCAAGTGATATACTTACTGCTTTATGTAGAGCTTTTTGTGTACGTGTGTGTCTGTAAGAATTTACCTCCGTAACGTTATGATTGCTTTAAATTTGTATCTAATAAACTTTTGGGGGCAAAGAAGAGTTGCAATTGTACCTAAATATCTAGAATTTACAATATTTACATGAAATAATTCATGTATAGAAGCCAAAATCAAGAGTAGTGAAACGTTGGATTAATGCTCTCTAATCAGTGTGCTAGATAAAACCCCAGTTATACTTATAAAATATCAATTATGATACATTTAGTATTTTGATAACTTTAAAACTAAACATTGGTTCAGTATATGTTTTTTGTTGTTGTTGTTAAAACTCTGTAAAATGGTGTAGCGCCTGCTACATTCTGATGTCTAGGCCCTGAATGCGTTTCTCTGAGTAGAGTTCAAGAAACAGTCTGCAAGAGTAGTTGACTTTTCGCCTCTTTTCCCTGCATGTGCGTATCTAGATATATATATAGAGAGAGAGAGAGAGAGAGAGAGAGAGAGGTCTTGCCTCTTTTCTTTTCTTCAGGTGTTGGTATTGTCCATTTTTGAGAAGAGAAGCAACGGGAGACTGCGGTCACTTGGGCCCAGGTCGGGGAGCAGAGCAATTAGAATAGAAATTCTCTTGTATGTTTCTGCCTCCTTCAGTGCCTTTCCCTCTTTCCAGATCACTTACTTCAGCCTCTGGTACCACAACAAGCAAAATCAGCGCCGGTGGGTAGATTTGGAAAAACCTCTCAAGAAGCAGCTGGATAAATATGCCTCGGAGCCGACCGTCTATTTCGGAGTGGTGTTTTATGTGCCTTCAGTTTCACAGCTGCAGCAGGAGATTACCAGGTGAGAAAGAACGTGCTCTTTGTTGTTAGGAAATAATCGGATGAGATGTAAAAAGGGACACTAAGGTTAAAGTAGAAGATCGGACTAAACGTGGCCCTCCCGCGCACATATGTGGCCACATCATTACATGCAGGCTGTGGTCTGTGGTAGGTCAGAGTGTTTTCCTGCGTGTTGCCGGAGTTACGGTTTCACTAGGCACGACGGAGCGATTAAAGGGCAAGATGATGTTTTTCTCCGGGCTGTGAACTCTCCTTGTAGTGATGTCCTCTTCAGAATTTTTTTTTATTTGTATCTGATCTTTGTTAACACTGAAAGGAGAGAGGAGATTTTAAAAAGTCGCAGAATCTGTGTTCATTCCTCAGGGAAATGTGCAGAAGTGTTCTTACCGTTCTCCGACTCCAGGAGCTGTATATTCTCTAGATAGGTGGGGGGGAGAATGTGACTAGGGTAGAAGAAGAGGCCAATAAGTGTACTTAGAAGGGACAAAGGCGGAAAGGGAAGATCATATTAAGGAGTGGGATAGAGGAGCTAAATGTTTTTTTTTTTTCCTTGAGGACAAAACAAAAAATAAGGAATAATATTTGGATCCGTGAGTCTGCCTTTCAAGTTCTCCCAAATCCCCCACTACCTTATCTTTTGAACCCTATTTAACATTACTTTTCAGCCAACCTGGACAGCTTCCAGTGCCCTGAACATGCCGCATGCCTTTTCATCTTTGGGTCCTAGATCTTTCTTATTTATGTACTGGAATCCTACTCATCCTCTGAATTTTAGTTCAAAAGGCACCTCCTCCATGAAATTTCTGTGATCCGTAGGCTGGAATGAGCTTTGCCTTCTCTAGACTGCCCTACAGTTTGCTTGTACTTGGGTTAAGATGGAAGTGTTACAACCTTTCGTTATAGTTATTTGTGTACATATCTTATCTTTTTCTTGGATTTTAAACCTCTGTTTTCTTTAGCTTTACCTTTCGCACAATATCTAACACAGTGCCCTGTAGATAGTAAGAACCTGGTACTGCCCTGTTTGTGTAATGTTCTTTTGAGTACTATGTTTGCCAGTTAATCATTGGAAGAAGATAGAAAACCAAAGAAGCAAGAATCAGGTAGTAGGGATAAATATGCACTGACTATAAACTGATCTGGAATAAAAATATTGAAGGGAGAAGTAGAACCCAGGAGGAAAAATAGCAACTGATCACTGACTCATTTATTTAAACATTCATTGAAGATATAGCACAGTATGATGTAAGAATGACGTTCGTTACTGTGGGAGATGAATATACAGGTGAATAGGCTTTAATGGAGGAGTTACTCAGAGTCTGGTGGAACTGACAGCCCATGTAAACAAACAATTACAGTATATTATGATAAATGCTTTAATTAAAACACTAGATTCCTAGGGGTGGCGCGCGGGGAACAAGAACAGGGAAGGTAAAGAAGTTGGCTTTTCGCTTGACTTTAGGAGGAATTTTCTAGTTAGAGGGAGTAGCTTGTGCAGAGTAGGGGAGAGAATGAAAATCACTGATGTTTTCAGGAAATTTCAGATATTACCTGGAGAGGGGAGAGGGGATTTGAAAAATAGGAGTGTCCTAGTCATAAAGTCATGGTACAACAGGGAAAGACATTTTCGAATTTTAACGGAATGGAAAGATGACATTTGTATTTTACCAACGTCACCCATCATGGAAAGGCAGCTTAGAGGTGGCAAGACTGTGTAGTTAGGAGACCAGTTAAGAATGTATATGCCATAATCTAGATATTAGTCTAGAATGTGGGCCTGAATAAAGGCATTAGCTGTAGGAAGGAGAGGGAGAACAGGCCTGGTAGATGCATCAGTAGGAGTGCATATCAATGAGGTATAAGAGAACCCCTTAGAGAAGTTGTACCAGTAAGGATTAAGTTTGGCTCCATGTAACCAAAAACCCTAAATATCTTTCATTTCTTAAAGGAAGTCCAGAAGTCAGCCATGCCGAGCTTATACCGCTCCACAAGGTCTGCAGGGACTCATGCTCTTTCTTACTGTTCTCCCCTCCTCAGCATGTTCATTCCATTCACTAGGGAACCTCATTGTCAAAGAATTCGAGAGAAGTTGTAGCTATCACATTCGTATTCCAGGTAGCAAAAGGGTAAAACGGGTTCTACTCGCAGCAAGGTCACATTCCCTTAAGAGGCCTTTCTCAGTTCCTTAGTCACACTAGACACATTTTAAGTACTCAGTAGCTGCATGTGGCTAATGGCTACCATATTGGACAGGACAGATAGATGTCACTTTCATCACTGCAGAAAGTTCTGTTAGACAACACTGCTCTGAACCTAGCAGTTCACAGGAAAAACTGGAGACTCCATGAACATGTTAAATGACCCTACAAGAGTGCAGTCAGACAAATCTGGAATGTAGGGAATTCTACACGATCCATCACACCATTTTGAATACAAATAACATGAAAATAAAGAGGAGGAATTTTTCTTTTTAAAATTAAGAGAGATTTAGAAATGTCAATCGAATGTGCTCTATGGAACTTATTTAGATCCTGATTTTTTTTTTTTTAACTGTAAAAATACATTTTTGAGGGTCACCTGACTGGCTCGGTCGGTAGAGCATGTGACTTGTTCTCGGGGTTGTAAGTTCAAGCCCCACGTTGGGTGTAGAGACTACTTAAAAATAAAATCTTAAAAAAAAAATACATTTTTGAGGCAATCACAAACAGTTGCACATGGACCAAGTATTGGGCAGCATTAGGGCGTTGTTGCTCATTTTGTTGGGTATGTTAAAAATGTGTATGTATGTGTTCTTTCACAGCTTACCTTTTATGGGTATATGCTGAAGTCTTTGTAGGTGCTGTGATGTGATATCTGGGATTTGATGTAAAGCACTTGGGTAGAGAAGGGGAGACGGTCGAAGAAACAGGGCATGGATCAAGTTGATGATTGAGGCTGCATGATAAGGTGGTGTGGGTTCACTGGACTTGTCTCTATAGATGTTTCTAAAGTTCCATAATAAAACTTAAAAAATAAAAATGCCAATACCTCCACATTAACCTTTTAATACTGGCCTAAGAAAAACAAGTGAAGGAAAAAGACTACATCTCTTTATATATATATATAATTTAATATATTGAATAAATATAAATTTCTGTTGGGCAAAATGGGGCAACCTAATTCATTATAATTATTTAATGTAATATTTCTTGTGTAAAAATATATTAGCAACTTGATAAGTGGCTAAGATTTAGATAAAACATCTATTTAGTTTTAATCAGCATTTGGCTTTGGGCAAATTTATGGAATGCTTGTTTAGAATTAAGATGTGCAGTTTCTTGAATTCAGAACTATTTGTAAGGAATAAAAGTTTGCATGTTACATTTTATTGCTGCGTTGTTTTTTAATTATTCTTTTTGTAATAAACATGAAAAAACATATTTGTAAACCATCCTTGGCCTCACCAGCATATTAGAATTTTAGCAAAAAGTGTTAACAGAAACTGATAATACCTTTGAAGTAGAATTTCTTGGTCCTTTCCTTTTAAGTTAATATTTAAATATATATATATGTGTGCATACACACATAGATGTATACAAACGTATATACATACTTATGCATATGTGTATATATATATATATATATACACACACACACACACACCCTGCTTGCTTCCATTAAAGGATTTTAGGGACAATACAATGAAAGATAATCATAAAAGCAATCACTTCCCTTTCTTACTCTGTCAGGCACTGTTCCAAGCACATTATACTTAATCATTCACTTAATCCTTGCAACAAATCCTCCAAAGTAGGTGTTATTATCCAGTTTGTAGTTGAGGAAACCAAGACACAGAAAGGCTGAATATCTTGCCCAAGGTCACACTGCCAGTAGTGGAGCTGGGATTTAAACTCAAGAGGGCTGACTCCTGAGTCCTTGCTTTCAACCATTGTATTCATATGGACTCTAGGATAAAAAAACTAAGGAGATATGATAAAAATACTAGAAAAGTTCTTAACTGGAGATTTGTGACAGTTAAAAACATGCACTTTGAGGTCATTCTAACCTGGATTCAAACTCCAGCCCAGGCTACCTTTGCGCATTTGAGTGTATTCATGTCTGAACCTCAGCGCCCCCTCAGTACAAGTGGCTGCTATTATACGGTGGAGCCAGTGGTCAGGGGGTAAGAGGGTAACGAGAGGGGAACAGTGTGCCTGTGCCTGGATTGTAGCTCTGAGCTTCATGGCAGTCAAGGCAAAAGAAGGAATATTCTGAGCCCCATCATCCATTATCTGATAAAAAGCGCATCAGTTTGCCAACATGACAGATTTTCTTGGTGTATCATTTAAAAGGAAATTTTCAGGGGGGATTTTATGTAAAAGACTGAACCAGCAATGAACAATTTAGAGCAACTGTGGAGGAATCAACTCTTATAATGAAAAAGTGTAATACAAGGCAAAAAGAACCACATTTCTGTGGAAGACTAAGTGAATTTGGCCCGGGTATGTTGCTTTCCAGTGATTTGGTTTAAGGAAAGAACCTGGCGTATTTAGAGTGGCGTATGTGGACGGCATGTTCAAGAGAGAGACTTCTCTCAATGCAACCTTCTTTAAATAGGCTTGTGAAAGGAGCTGCCTCGTAGCAGGTGTGAAGTCTTCTTTGACTAGATCCCAGAGCTACCAGCATTCTGCTTGTCGGATGAGGGAAATCTATCGGTTCTGCTAGTAGCAGGCGGAAGGGGATAAGTTGGATCTAAATTCTTACCTGAACGGATGGTGTTTTGGTCAGTTTTGGGTAACAAAGAATGGAGACCTCAGAGCTAGCTAAAATAAAAGAGGATGATGTTAGGAAACCGATAAAGTGATGAAAGGGGTGGGCTCTGAGGGCAATTCAAATACCAACAGTGACTAGGTTGTACTTCACAGATGCCAAATCTGGGAGAGATCCTGGATTCAAGACAGGCAGAGAGTTCGTGGATCTTCATCTACCATTGTACCCCAGCATCTAGAACAATGCTTGACCCGTAGTAGGCCCTAGTAATTATAGGTTAAATGAATAAATAAAAGGAAGGCAACGTAAGTCACTATAAAGCTTTGTCAAAATGGAGTAGTGATACTGCTGACTGCTTAGTATGTTCGACCTTGTGAAGGGGTGATCGTACCCCTATTTCACTGGTGATCATTTAAAGCCACAGATTATGATTTGCCCACGTTCATTCAACATGCTACTTTGGGGAGCTGGAATATAACTAGATCTGCTTGACTAAAGCTTGTGCTGGTAACTCACGCCCTAGATGTGGAAAGTGTAAACAGAAGTAAACCCACATTACAGGAATATTAAGAAAGCATCATAGCAGCTGTTCTTTTGGAGAGTTCATCAAAAAATATTTTAATGTAAGCCTGATCTGAAATATCAGGAAGCGTTTTCTCTTGGTTTCACTTTCTAGGGCTAGGGAACTTCCATCAGAACAAGTAATTTCTACCAGAGTCTTATATTACTGGGTTACTAGTCAGAGTTTTTAAAGTAAAGATTGGCCATGGATTCTCTATTTCTCCCACTAAACAGAACAAAACAGAGGAACTGTCTTACAAGGCATTAGAGAGGTGACCAGTTGTCTTCTAGGTAGTTGTAGCTTTGAAATAACTACTGTTGTGTAAGTCATAGTGAGCTAGTCTGATGAAGTAACTACTGTTGAGGATAAGGGCCTCAACCAGTTGATTACATTGTGTGTGTGCGCGTGTGCATGCGTGCACCGGTGTACGTGTGTGTGGGCATTTTGAAAGCATCTGGGGTTAAGGTTTTCTTTGACTAGTTTATGCTTCTCTGCCAAATTACTGTAAAATGCATTGCATCTCCGTTGGAGGTAATATTGATATTGACTTTTTAAAATTGACATTTTTTTTTTATAGGTATCAGTATTATCTGCAGCTGAAGAAAGATATCTTGGAAGGAAACATTCCTTGTACATTAGAACAAGCAATTCAGCTAGCAGGCTTAGCTGTTCAAGGTAAATAATGGCAATTGATGATGTAATACGTATATCAGATTAAAATGTGTGTTATAACAAGGGTGTCTGGCTGCCTCAGTTGGTGGAGCATGCGACTCTTGATCTCAGAGTTGTAAGTTTGAGTCCCATGTTGGGTGTGGACATTACTTAAAAAAAATAAAGCTCTTTTAAAAAAATGTGTGTTGGTTCGGGGGTGGGGGAATGGGATAGGCTGGTGATGGGTAGTAAGGAGGGCACGTAGTGCATGGTGCACTGGGTGTTATACGCAACTAATGAATCATGGAACTTTACATCAGAAACCAGGGGTGTACTGTATGGTGACTAACATAATATAATAAAAAAATATTATTATAATAAAAAAAAATGTGTGTTGGGACCCCTGGGTGGCTCAGTCAGTTAAGTGTCTGCGTTCAGCTCAGGTCATGATCCTGGAGTCCTGGGATATCAAGCCCCTCACCTGGCTCCTTGCTCAGCGGGAAGTCTGCTTCTCCCTCCCCCTCTCCCTCTGCCCCACCCCACTGCTTGTGCATTCTCACTCTCTTTTTCCCCCTTGCTCTCTCTCTCAAATGGAGAAATAAAATTTAAAAAAAAAAGTGTGTTATAACAGAAACAGCAAGGGATTCTTAAAGTTACTGACTTCCTATAGTAGTGTTTATGTATTAGTGAAATTAGTTTTCTTGTAGGAAAAAATGAATTTGGATTACTTCCATGAAATAAGAGACTTCGGAATGTTAAGCATGTTAGCATATGTCAACAGAGTGAATAGAGCAAAATTATAGAACACACACACACACAGCATTTGATAATGCTATGTATTCCTCTAGTTCAAGGAGTCGATCTGTAGCTCTGTAGCTAATACTTTGGAAGAAGGATCAACCAAACAATGAGGTTGATAAAGTTATGTTTACTTACACTTTTTTCTTTAAAGATTTATTTATTTGTTTTTGGGGAGAGAAGGGTGGGGAGGGGCAGAGGGAGAGAATCCTTTTTTTTTTTTTTTTTTTTTTTTTTTTTTTTTTTTTTTTTTAAAGATTTTATTTATTTATGTGACAGAGAGACAGCCAGCGAGAGAGGGAACACAGCAGGGGGAGTGGGAGAGGAAGAAGCAGGCTCACAGCGGAAGAGCCTGATGTGGGACTCGATCCCGGATCGCCAGGATCACGCCCTGAGCCGAAGGCAGACGCTTTAACGACTGCGCCACCCAGGCGCCCCAGAGGGAGAGAATCCTTAAGCAGACTCGCTGCTGAGCGTGGAGCCTGATGCAGGGCTCAATCCCAGGACCCTGAGATCATTACCCGAGCCAAAGTCAAGAGTCGGGCACTTAACTGACTGAGCCACCCAGGTGCCCTTATGTTCACTTATACTCTAAGCATACATCATTTATGTGGTTTCTTATGCACTTATCCTGGATTATAGAGTATTGTCAATCATAATAGATCAAGTTTTGCATTCCACAAGTAATTTCTAATTGTTTGGTTCTGTTATTTTTCATGTCTAATCAGTATGTATCTACATGTATGCATATACTTTGGGAAGACTTCTGATGGGGCATTATTTCAAATGATAACTGGCATTTCATCTTGGAAATTTAAACTTAATCAGAAGAATCATTGGCTTTAGGAGTTAATTTTTCATAAGGTCTTTGCTGAACTATTATTTTTTTTAAACAATGAAAAGTTTCTAAACAAATACATCTTGCCATAACATCATCAAGTGATCTGATTCCACTCCCTAGAGGTGAGCACTGCTATGAACAGTTTGGTTTCTTCCTGATATCTTCCTGTGCACATGTGATTATTGGGTAGTTTTTGTTTCTTTGTTAATTTTAGAAAAGAGATGATAATACATACAGTTTGTAACTTATTTTTTTCACTTTATTAGTAGGCATTTTTCCAAGTCAAGACACACGAATCTACCTAATTAATATTTTTAAAAAGACTTTTTAAAATACGCACTTTATGGCTGTCAGGCACACATGACTTCTAAATCATAAGCATACCATCTATATACTGTATATTGAATTTAGTTGTGCATGTTTTCCTGTGCAACATAATTGATGTGAATATTTGTCATTTCGTATAGCTGATTTTGGTGACTTTGATCAGTATGAATCCCAGGACTTTCTTCAGAAATTTGCCTTGTTTCCTGTGGTAAGAACTTCTTTTGACATGTGGGCTTTTTCTAAATTGTTTATTTTCATGTCCTTAATAATCCCTGAAATGAAGTCCATATGGTGGACTTACGAGGCTGGTATAGTGCTAAAGAAATCAACTGCCTCTTATAAGCAGCACGAGTGTAAATGCTTCCCTCGTTGTAGTCTCCCTGGTCTTTGTAAACCCACAGAAAAGGAGGGGTGTGCAGTCCCCTGGGCTGCAGCCAGAGAGATTTGTTTTGTGTGTGGGTATGAGTTGAAGAGAGGGATTCGTTTCCAACTTCTGAGCAACCACACAGAGGTTTTGCTTTTACCCAAAGGCTCGAAACCTCACACTTATGTGGGAGTGAGTTTGACTTCCCCGTAGCAGTGTAAAAAGTAGATGACCAAAAGACAGCGCTGTCTGCTGTCTAAAGTCCCTACTGATGTAATTGACGGGAAAACCGCATTGGAACAACGAAGGGAGGCGGTAAGATGCTCTTCTGAGTGTCTACACGGCCAGCCGGGGAGTGCCCGAGATGTTGTGCTCGGCTCGGAATTGGCTGATGGGCGTTACCGACCTGAAATAACTCGGCCGAAACTTTCCCCGGGATGCACTGGGAAGGCAGGGCAGGTGTTTTGGCTCCTGAGCAGAAGCTACTTCATTCCTTAGCAAGATCGTGATCACACACTTAAGCAAATCTCCTGCATACCGATGCTAGTCTGAATTTTGCCCGACAGTGATAAGAGCCACGAACAGTCCCTGGCTTGTTTACTTACCGCAGTGTGTTCTCTTTAGGGGTGGTTACAAGATGAAAAAGTATTGGAAGAAGCAACCCAAAAAGTGGCCTTACTGCATCAGAAATACAGGTAACACTAAGAAATAAGAATTGGCAAGAGTACGAAGCAAAGCTGGTGTGACTGAAATGTGTATTGACACGGTGACACTTGGCTTTACCGCTGCTGTAGCTGGGACTGCGACTGTGGCTCTGAGCACTTCCCCGTGTCAGCTCACCTAGTAGCCGTGTTTGTCAACGAGGAAGCTGAGAACAGTGAAAGCCGCCGTCAGGGAAGGGTGCTGCTTCTTCACTCCCTATGTTAAAGGTTTGGGTGGTAACCTAGTCTGTGTGGGTTAATGCAAGATCAGGGAGACTTATTTTCTTTGATGGTGCAGCACGGATAGGGTTATCCCCCCTGCACACCTTTGGAAGCTGTATCTCTGTCTTCTGGGGCATCTGTGCCATGAGCTGTGGCTTATTGCCCTGAGCTATGCCTCTGGGTCGGTAATGACTTCCTTCGGTAGTGCATCTGTATGTGTCGTCTGTGAGAAAAATCCTCCCCCAGAGAATGCTGGGTCTTCGTCTAAACCCAGTACCACACAGTTCCAAGTACTTTAGATGTCATTACGTTCTTATAACCACTCTTTAAGGTGAATGATATTCTCTTACAGATTGGAAAAACCGAGCTCAAAAAGACTAAATCACTTGCCCACAGTTACATGTGGTAGAGATGGGATTTGAACCCAGGTCTATCTGATTATATCCTATTGTTTATCCCCTCCCATTAAAAATAACTTTTGGCCTTTAGTCTCTCCCACTCAAATCCATATAGTTGCTCACTAAAAATTAATATTCTTAAAATACCACTTTCTTTTCATCTCCCTTCCATTCCTTCCTAAGTGTTCATGAGTCTTCTCTGGCTTTCCACTAGCCTGAGTTCATTAGCACTGGGATTAAAGGCTTCGCACACGTTGGTCACATCCTGCCTTTCCAGCTTCACTTTCCCTGTCCCATGAACATTTTTTTTTCTCAGCAGCATAACTGATCCCTCACACACCTCACCCTATCTTGTGTTACTTTCGTGCACTCATTTGTACATCTTTGTAAAAGATCGTTGAGGAGGCACCTGGCTGGCGCAGTCGGTTAAGTGACTGCCTTCCACTCAGGTCGTGATTCCAGGGTCCTGGGCTGGAGCCCCATGTGGGGCTCCCCGCTCAGTGGGGAGCCTGCTTCTGCCCCTCCTCCCTGCTCATGCTTGGTCTCTCTCTCTCTCTGTCTTAAATAAATAAAATCTTTAAAAAAAAATAAAAAGATAGTTTACTACTATTCTGTATGAGGCTGGATGCTGTGGCATGAAGACAAATAGAACAATTCCTTGCCATCAAAGAATGTATTCCCTGCTTTGGGGTCTAAGGGGTGGACAAGATGACCCATTGGGATAGTAATTATAAACAATGCGATATGAGTGCAGTGGGGGAGGTGTGCATAGAATATGATGGGTTCTGCGCATCTGACTCAGACTCAGGGCAATCACAGGAGCTGACAAAGGAGTGATACATAGGCCGACTTTTGGAGGATAGTAGGGATTGATCAGGTGCACGGGTGAGTGACAGGTGTGCTAGGCAGGGGACGAACATGCACAGAGGCCCAGAGGCGTGAGGGAACGTCATGGCTTGGTTGTGCAGTGTGGGCTGCCTTGTGGATATGGGGGGGGCAGTGGAGGATGAGGCCGGGGAGGCGAGTCTCCATGCAGTTGAGCACCTTCTTTACCCACACGTCTTCCTACCCATCCTTGTAACTGACAGTCTTCTAACCCTGATTCCTGCACTGAGCATTTGGCATTTAGCACACGATGCTTAGTAATGCCCGATATTTTGGATAATGAGCAGTTACTGAACAGTTTAGAAAGAATTCTAGCTTTCAGCGAAGGTTTTTTAGGGAGTTTTATTCCCCGTGTCCCGCTTGCCTGCCTGAAGTACAGGGAGTGGATCTTTATGACTAACCCTCCGCGTTCAGCACAGCGCTGTGCGCATAGTGGGCCTTCAGTCCATGTCGATGGATTGATGTAACAAATTTCAGACGCTGAAAAACTTGGAATGTTTGTAAATGTCTAATGCCAAATCGATATGTAGCTTTTTAGAATTGCCTTTTGTTCTTTTTTCCATTTTTGGTTTGTTGATGAATCTCACATCTTTTGGGTTGCAGAAGGCTCACTGCTCCCGATGCAGAAATGCTGTACATGCAGGAGGTAGAGAGAATGGATGGCTACGGAGAAGAGAGCTACCCCGCAAAGGTGAGCATGGCACAGAGGTGAGCATGACTACCGGGGCTCTCCAGATGAGTGTCAGGAGCTCTGAGAGGACAGCGGGGAGGCCCAGGGACACCCTGCTGTGCAGAGGCGGGAGATGTGCAGAAGTCTGGAAACTTGAAAGCGGAGATCCTGTGACCAGAATTTCATAGTAAAACACATTCCTGTTTTGCAGTTTGTTCTTTGAAATGCTCTTGAAGTTGAGTTCCTTCAGGAGCCCAATGCCTCCTATCTTCATACGTATTGACAAGGTGACTCCTTGATACCTCTCAGACTTTGCCCTCCAGCATAGGTCTTCTGAGCATCTTCTGTCTGGGAAACCAGCCCAGGGAGCTGGGGGTGGTCATCACACCTGTCACCACCTGCTGCCGGACTGCTGCTTTCTGTGCTTTCTCCTTCCAGGATAGCCAAGGCAGTGACATATCCATCGGAGCGTGTCTTGAAGGGATCTTCGTGAAACACAAGAACGGAAGGCCCCCCGTGATATTTAGGTACTTTTCTTACACCCGCTGTGCACGTTCAGTGGCCTCTCCTGGTGATAGTGTTTAATACCTATACTAGTAATACGGCCCACAAATCTCTCCCAGGGTCTCACTAGGAGATGGAAAGATGCCCTTCCTACAAAAAAATAACCCCGGCTACGGTGGTTGTTTCACGAGCCACTTTCTTCAAAACCAAATGTGTGGAAAACAGCGCTTGTCATGATGGCCTGCTTATGAAATGCTTAAAGGTGTGTGACCCTTTTTTTGCATATGGAGGCCATTCTTTGTTTTGATGTGAGTTTTTAATTTCAGCTCCAGCTAGGACTGTCTGTGGAAAATCTGGGCCTTTCTCTGACTCCAGTTACGTACCAAAATTCCTAAAATACCAATGTCTAAGCAAATTTCTTTCCTTCTTTTCTTTCTTTTTATTTATTTATTTATTTTGTTAAACCAGGTTCAGTTACTTTTATAATGTTCATTTTTTCCCCCTGATTATAAAAATGTGATACTAGTCATTGTGTATGGAGTGAGAAAGGCAAAAAGGAGCATTCATTCCTTAAAGTCCGTACCCTACAAAATCCTGAAGTGTCGTTTCATAGAAATATTTCCAATTTTACTCTGAGATTCTATTTCCTTTGCTTCTATTCCTGATGAAAAATTAAAAGTTTATATTGTTTTTGTAGAGCAGTAAAACATTACCATTTTTGGTTCTGGGTTCCTTTGTATTTGCCATTTACTGAGTGCTTGTCATGAGCCAGGAACTGTGCTGAGTGCTCTCTGTGTGTTTTCTTATGTGATCTTCACAACTCTGAGCAGAGGGCGCTACCACCCTTTTCCATATGGGATAATTGAGATTTGGGAAATTAAGTAATTTGCTTCAGGTCACCCAGTTATTAACTGGCATAACCAAGAACTCCAATTCTCCACTTGTGGGCTCTTAACCACTGTGTTAAATGGCTTCTTTTATGAAAAGGAACTTAATTCCCCACTGTTCACGCCCTCTAAAAACCATCCTATTTCTTCTTGAGAGCTGGTTTTTTCTTTGAAGATTTTTTTTGCCCTAAGCTGACGTTTCTTCTTTATTTCTTTTGTTTTACTACAGCCTTTAAGGCTCTGAATTCTCCATGGCGATTATGACCATGGAGAGTGTACCAGGTTTGGGGAGGTCAGGCAGTACTCCTCCTTGGCAGTTGCTCTCATGGCCCTCAGCTGCTCATTTAAGTCTTCCCAACATGTGAGCTGGGGGACAGGGGGCAGAAAAGGTTCTGGTCTGCACCAGAAGGGCAGGACTGACAGGCGCCCAAAGGGCCACTTGAAAACTGGAGGCAACCAGCCAGCTTCTGTCTCACTGGATAAGAATTTTTATAAAATCGCCTTCTTCAGAATGATGCCAATAACCTTTAGGTTTAACAATTAAACATTGAGTGGCGCCTGGCTGGCTCAGTCGGTAGAGCATGCAACTCTTGATCTCAGGTTGTAAGTTTGAGCCCCATGTTGGATGTAGAGATTACTTAAAAATAAAATCTTAAAAAAAAAAACCCAACACAACAAATGTTGAATTACTACAAATTAATTTTATTTATTTAAATAAATTAAAAATAAATCTAATACAATGGAGGAGGATAAAGAGGGGTAAAAATTTTTTCAGACCCTTTTTTCCCTTTCATAAAATTATATAGTTAGATAATAAAATAAAATATTAATATATAAAATCTAAACGTGGTCAAACACAGTTAGAAAATATAAGATAGGTGTTTGAATCCCAGTGAACTCATTCAGAGTAGTTCACTCTTTGGGTTCCTAGCATTTGACTTTATTCTTCCCCCTGAAGCTTTTCTGAGCCCCCCTCCTCCCCCTTTGTGCCTCACATTTGCCTGGTATACCTGCAAAACTTAATGGTACCTGCTTGCCTCTCTCTTCTCTCTCTTACCAACCCTCCAACTTCGTGTGTCCCATGAGGGAAGCACTGTGCCTCACTGATCTTAGTATCCCAGGGACCTAACACAATTTCTGGCATTGCTAATGATGGGTACACTTGAAGATGTTTGTTGAATGAATGAAGAAGGCATTGGTAACCAGCTAGGATAGGGATCTTTGATCCAACTAATCTGGCAAATGAGGGTAAAGAGATCTTACACTTTTAAGTACTCTTTGCCTTCACTTAGTCCACATGCATTTACTTTTTGCAACTAGCTGTGTCACTTCAGTGAGAAGATGCATGTCAGCTGATTAAAACAACTATTTTCTTTCTAAAATGATTAACAGTTGTTGACACCCCAAGCTCTAGAAGGACAAATCGTATGTTCTGTCTTCTAGATGGAACTCATGTTGCTGTTTTCCGTTTGTTGTTCTTTAGGTGGCATGATATTGCTAACATGTCCCACAATAAGTCCTTCTTTGCACTGGAGCTGGCCAATAAAGAGGAGACCATCCAGTTTCAAACTGTGAGTAAACATTAGGAATCTGCGTGGAACTTTTTTCCGAAAAGTTAACAAGTTAGCATTTCTGTGTGCGTGTTGGGGGAGGGAGGTGGCATTAAAATTATAATACTTACTACTTTTATAAAACATAAAATTTTATAACATTTTGCCCAATAGCCCTTGGCAAAAAGTAGTAGCTCAGTAAATACTGTTGAATGAATAGGTCCTTGGATAAATACTATCTGGTATGATGATTTTTAAATTAAACTAAAGGGACTAAATAGGGGAGAAAGTAAGCACTAATATCTTAATTTCCACTGCTAAGCGAAGGGCTCTGTACAAATACTATTTCACGGTTATTTGCTTTTGCTCTCTTGACAAAGGCAATATTAAGTCACTGACTCAAATGTTTTGTTTCAAATTGTCTTGGTGTATCTTCGTCAAAATAAAAGTTGATATTTTCATAATTTTAAAATTTCTACGTCCTTTTGAAACAGTTTGGTGTGAGAGTCACACCCTTAGAGTAGTGTTTTTTGTTTGTTCTTGGTCTTCGTAATTTGAATCCTAATGACGGTGTTCATACAATAGGTGCAGCCTTAGAAAATGAAAGAATCGCAGTGTGTTAAAAGTGACTTTGACGTACTATGTCCCCCAGTTATGTCTTGTCCTCAGACAAGCTCTGCATCGAGTCATAAATGTGTTTTCATTTACTTTGTGCAATATTTCATTTGCTAGGAAGACATGGAAACCGCAAAGTACGTGTGGAGACTCTGTGTCGCACGACACAAATTCTACAGACTAAACCAGTGCAGCCTGTGAGTATAGCCTGTTCGTGGAAATGGCAGAAAATCATGAGGTTAGGCATTTTTATCTTGAGCTGTATGGTATCCTCTAGAAAGGCAAATTTTGTAGAAGAGAACAGTTCTATGACATTATTAATACAAACTCTTTGCTTTTTTTCCATGTTAAAATAGCTCTCAAAAATATTTTCAATTTACCTTCAGAACAACTTCTAATAACTACAGATCTATGCCTCTAAGATTTTCTTCACCTATTTACTAAAATCACTAATTCTTGTAAGTTAAAAAGAGAATGGTCTTTTTTTTTTCAATCGGCATTTTGAGTAATTAAAGACTATTCAGCCTGTCAAGCCATTTGAAGAATTTCTACCTTTTCTTCCCAATGTACCTTGTTCTTGGTCCCCATGGGTTTCCCTGTTTGTACTGGATCATTCCCATCAGCATGCAGACATGCTGTAATAAAATCACCCATTACAAACACTTGCCGTTCATTCCACACGCCATCCAGCCCCGGCTCCATATCTCTGCTCTCCTCTAGGGCGCATTTCTGCATAGGAGTCGTATATGCTTGCTTCCTCTCCTGCCTCCCGCCCGGCTTCCCCTAGCTGCCACACACTGACACTGCTGGTCACAGTGACAGTGACCTTCATCCCATGGTCCTTTCAGCACTTAACCTCTGATCACCCCTTCCTTCCTGCACCGCGCTCCTCGTTGGCTGTCAGGACCCCACCCTCTCTTGCTTTTCCTCTTTCTAGGCTGTTTCTTCTCAGTCAGCTTTGCTGGTTTAATCCTCAGACCTCTTCCGCACCTTCCTCGTTCACATTGTATCAGCCCTACAAATAGTGCATCGGGTTTTACTTCTAGCTCAGTCTTCTCCCTGAGCACAGCCGACCACCTGTTGACATCTTCACTTGGGGACCTAGGAGGCATCTCAGATATGATATGTCTAAATCCAAACTTGATGCCTTCTTCCTCTTCCTGCTCCCAAATCTGCTTCTTTCCTACTCTTTCCCATTCCATAAATGGCAACACTCCATACTCACCCAGTTGCTCAGGCCCCAAACCTACTTAATTCCGTCTTGATTCCTGTTTCTTTCATCTCATATCCATTTCATCAGCAAGCTCTGCCTCGAAATGTATCTGAAATCCGGCCACTTTTACCACCTCCTCTGCTAACAGCTTTGTGCCAAGCCACCAGTGTTTCTCATCTGGGAGATCGCTGGAGCCTTCTGACGCTCTCCTCGTGTCTGCACCTGCCCTGCCTACACCTAGCTTTCCGTATGTCAGTCAGACTGGTCTTAGTTGAATATGGGTCAGATCCTCTTGCCCTTAAAACCCTGTACTGGCATTTCATCATGCTTAAAAGTACGAGACCGTCCAAGATCTAGTCCTTGCCTGGTTCCCTCCTTGTATCCTTTAAACCCTCTTCCTGCTCACCCTGTCCCAGCCACACTAGGATCCTTTCCAGTCTGTGAACATGTTCTGCCCTTAGGGACCCTGTGTTTACCCCTTCCTCGGCCTGAAATGCTTTTCCTTCCCATGCCTCATTCTCCCGCTGCGTCTGTTGTCTGATCAGAGGTACCCTGGCTGCCCTGGGTACTCCCTTCCTGCCCACTGCCTGTCTCTCTGTATCCCCTTGCCCTATTTTATTTTTCTTCATAGTACTTGGCCCCACCTGAATTTGTATATTTGTTTGCTTACTTGTTTATTGCCTGAATATCTTCTCAGCAGGTAAGCACCCCAGCAACGCAGAGGGCAGACACTCTGGTTAACCCCTGTGTTCCCAGTGCTGAGCAAGGGGCTGGCCCACGGTAGGCCTTGGTGAATTTGTTGAAGAAACGCATGTTAAGAGGTCTGATTGGGGATGTCCGTGGTGCTGTAGGAGCCCTTAGGAGAAGGGTTCCTAACCCAGAACTGCCACGCTAGGAAAGGCTTCCCAGTGGAGTGGCATCCACACTGAGATTTGAAGACTGCTCTATCCCCACAACCTTCCTTTAAGCTGCTGTCTCTCCTCTGGCCCATTGCAGCTGCCTCCTGTCTGGCTCCCCTGCCCCATCTCACCTGGCTCCAGCCAGTTTTATGGATAAGTGAGCAAAAGATGTAACACTCCACCCACGGTTATAGTTCAGAACCACAGCTGAGCCTGTCCCTTTCTGTACCCTTCCTGAGCTACGGCATGGAGTGCAAGACTCCTGGATCCTCCTCTGGGCTCATCTGCCCAGCGGACCCTTGAGCCTGGCCCCGGAGCCCGTAGTCCTTACAGCGCTGATGCCTCTCGCAGCCCAGGCTTTGCTGGAATGCTCTCTCGCCCCTTCTCTGGCAGACTCTTCGTTGTTTGTCCTGATCCAGTTTAAGTGCAGGTCCTGGAGGCCACCATGCATTTAGTTTGCTTAGTCCTTGGTACCATTCTCAAAGTACTGGTCGTTGCCTACCACTTGCATAACAATGATTCTGATTCGGTAGATACTTTCTCTGTGCCAAGCATTATGTGGAGAGCTTTTATCTCCTTTCATCTTTACAGTAGCCCGGTTTGGTACAATTACTACTGCCCTTTTGTAGATGCAGGTGTGGGGACATAGAGGCCTGCAGTGGTGTGGCCCTGCCGTGCAGCCAGCGCTCCTTCCCCCTACGCTAGGCTGCTGGCGTGGCAAGTGCCTGCTGTCCTACACAGACCTGGCTTTTCCATCTCATCCGCTAGTGCCCCAGAGGCCGACAGGGCGCCTGGTACCTAAGGCTTAGTGAATGATGGAAGCCTGATGAGATGGTGATGGGCATCAGAGGGGAGAAGAAAGAGCCCATTTGCTCCTTGTTGATTTCCTTTTACTATTGATTGTAAATTGGAGGAAAAAAAATCTTAAGAGGACATTTGTCCCTTCAGGCCAAGAAGGAAGAGGAAAGGCTATGGACGTGATTTCTGTTCTATAGGTACCCAAGGTGTGAAGAAAAACTGGTTAGGAATAACCTTGCAAAGGGCAGGCCCATCTTTGGGACTCATGAAAGAAAAGGAAGTGACCAGAGATGACCCTACCAGAGAACCAGCCAATGGTTAGCCCGTAGGCCCCAGTCCTCCTCTCCCCTCTGAGTACCAACCCCCAAGCCCCCCCCCCCCAACTGTGCTTTTCTCTGAGCCCAATGCTGGTCTGCTGATGCGATTTGGGAAAGTGGTACCTGACAGGGAGGAGGAGACCTGCTTTCTTTGTCCATATGGGAACCTTCTCTGCTGGCTGCTCCCTGGGCTCGCAGGTCTGAGTGTGTGTGTGTGTGTGTGTGTGTGTGTGTGTGTGTGTGAATGTGCCCCCGCTGGTGGCCAGATTCAGTGGTGCTAGGAGTCCAGGCCAGTCACACTGGGGCTCTCCTGGGTTGGCCTGGTTACCCGAGCACATGTGACACTATTTTGTGCAGAAGCAGTGTTCTGAGACTCAGGCAGTAGATATGCACTCTGGAGGAGCACGGCCTTGTCATAAGTTTGAGGGTATTCATCGCGTCGAACCCCTTCTGGAAGAGAATGGAGAATCAAAGCCATCATTTTGAATAAACTGTAAAATACCATCTCTTCCCAGTAGCCATCCATATTGGTTGGTGGTTAATGCCTTTTTTTTTTTTTTTAAGATTTTATTTATTTGAGAGAGAGAGCATGAGCAAGGGCAGAAGCAGAGAGAGGGAGAGAGGGATAAGCAGACTCCCCACTGAGCAGGGAGCCTGACGAGGGGCTCGATCCCAGGACCCTGGGATCATGACCTGAGCTGAAGGCAGACACTTAACTGACTGAGCCATCCAGGCGCCCCAGTGCCTTTTGTTAAAAGAGGTTTTTTTGCATATCACCACCTGCTAATCATTTTAAAGTTCAGATGGAAAAGAAATCAACTTGGTTGTAGAAATCTAAGCTTTGTAATATTGCTGTTTTTTGCTAAATAGGAATAAAGCTGTATTATTATGGTCTTTAGTTGCGTATATCTATATAAAGAAAACACAAGGGGTGCCTGGGGGGCTCAGTCAGTTAAGCGGCTGACTAAGCTCAGGCTATGATCTCAGAGTCCTGGGATTGAGCCCCACTTGGCCTATGTGTCCAGCGGGGAGTCTGCTTTTCCCTCTCCTTCTGCCCACCCCCGCACCCCCTGCTCCTGCTCTCTCTCAAATAAATAAATAAAATCTTAAAAAAAAAAAAAAAAAAAGAGAAGACACAAGAGTTTCAGAAATGAAATAGTTCTGTTTAAAGGGCTATTTTCTACACTTTGTTTTTAATCTGTACATCCAGTAGATTAAGGAAGTCCGTATCCATGAGCTATTCCTGTGTCATTATTAATGATGGAGGACACCTGCTGCGTTCTGTGGGGAAACTTAATTTATTTCACTATCAGCAATTGTTTTCAGGTGAAGTAAATGAAGTCTTAGCTTTTAATGTTTTGATGGGTGATAAAACTAAAAATAGCTTTAAATTTTATGGTCTTTTATTGTTTTAAGGCTCTCAACCTAGGCTATTCAGTCACATTTAATATAATGATCTTGGAGTATTGGTAGATTTGTTCTCACGGTCCAGATGGGTCATCTTACAGTGTGATGGGCATTTAATGAAATTGTAGCAGGCCTGAAATTTGACAGTGGATTCTGGACAGCTGGCTCAGCCTGGGGCACCTGGTGGTTCAGGAGATGGTCTACTTGTATAAAAGGAGGACTTTGCTCCTAGAGTGTCCCTTTCCCCACCCCTCAGTCCTGATATCTAATTCAATGATATTTGGGATGGCCTCATGTGACTCATCCAAACTTGCCCCAGATGACTATATTTTAGAATTTATAAAATGACAGGACCCATCATAAATCTTGCCCCCTCCCTGCACTTTTAAACAAGGTATTTTAAATAACAGAATCATCTTTTTTTGTCACCCAAGCCTTAAAAATGTGAGAAGAAGAATGTTAATATTCCTTTAGGGTTAGCTTAGGAATTATAGGAGATAAAGTCAATCTGGTCAAATAACTTCTTCCAAATCCCACAATTGGCCTGCTGTAATCAGCCTCTCTAATTTATATGAAAAAATACTGGGAGAGAAACAGAATCTTGGGGAGGATGGTACCCCCCAATCTACAGAGCCGTGTGATCAAGGTTTCAAGAGACTTTATCTAGAGGGAAAGCTGACTTTCAGTCACCAGCAGGTGAGAGGGTTGTGTTCTGGAGACTCTGACCAGATCACTGACTGGAGGAGGCCCTTCCTGGAGGGGGATGGGGCTGTCCCTTCTGTGGGCCCACTGCAAGGTTTAAAGAGAGTGGAGGAGGGTGCCTGGGTGGCTCAGTCTGTTGAGTGTCTGGCTCTCAACTTCGGCTCCGGTCATGATCCCAGGGTCCTGGGGTGGAGCCCCGTGTTGGGGGTGGGCCCCTCCCACTCAGTGGGGAGTCTGCTTGTCTCCCTCTGCCCCGCCTCCACCACTCTCTTGCTTATACTCTCTCTAAAATAAATAAATACATCTTTAAAAAAAAAAATAAAGGGACTGGAGGAGGCCTGGAAGGAGACAGAGTAGCCCCAATCCCATCAGAGAAGGTCATTGAGACCAGTGTTTTCTAGGTATTTCCACCATACGACACATTTTTTGCTCATCAAAATCTCCTCTTCACTAGCTATAAATCTATGAGAAAAGAAGCTCACAAAGCAAAATTGAAACAGCTCTTGGGAATAACTTCACTGTAAATGCTCAGTAATTCACATCTGCTTCTGTCCTCACTCACCATGTCACTTGTTTGCTCAACAAGCATTGAGGCCTTCCTTGTGTGCCAGGCACCAGTGATACCATTATGTCCTCTTGCCTCCATGGAGCTTACAGATCATTTGGGGCCGGGGAGGGGGTTAGCAAATCATGGACTGTTAGGAGCCTGTACTCCGTAATCTGACGGACAGGCTGGTTCCAGTGCCGGTTCTGCTACTTCCTGGTCACGTGACCAAGAGTAGTTTCCTTAACCTAAGTGTCAGTTTCCTCCTGTGTAAAATCAGGATCGTAACTGGCATCCCTTCTGGTGTTGGGAACGTGAGATAATCATGTTCAGTCCTTAGCACCATTTCACTAGAAATAATACTTATTTTACTGGGGCTAGCAGCCTTTACTCATTTTGTCTTCTCCAGGGCACACATTCCGCTGATTTTGTTCTTTTTTTTTTTTTTTTTTTAAGATTTTATTTATTTATTCGACAGAGATAGAGACAGCCAGTGAGAGAGGGAACACAAGCAGGGGGAGTGGGAGAGGAAAAAGCAGGCTCATAGTGGAGGAGCCTGATGTGGGGCTCGATCCCATAACGCCGGGATCACACCCTGAGACGAAGGCAGACGCTTAACCACTGTGCCACCCAGGCGCCCCTCTGCTGATTTTGTTCTTAAGAGTTCTTCAGCTGTCTCATTTTTAGCAGCACCCATCAACATAGTAACTGCCCAGAAAGTCTGGAAAACACCAACCAGCAGCAGACCGTTTGGTCTTGTACGCTAAGATTAGGCTAGCTGGTTTCCCAGCAAGCTGCGTTTACAACAGCAGCAGGAAGAAGGAGGAGGTGGGATCTTAGAACTGATGGCGAGGCTGCCTAGTCGCGCAGTCTGGCAGGAGAAAGATGGGTTAATTTGTTTGTGTTTAGTAGGAAGTGGCCTCTGCAGCGGACAGCGTCGCCTCCGCAGCGGACAGCGTCGCCTCCGCACTGGGTGCTGCCGGTCCGGGCGCCAAAATAGATACTGCGTGTGGGAGTTACTGCCTCTGCTTCTAAGCTCTGCATCTTTGGTTTCTGTGTTTAACATATTTAAGTTTTATTTTTGCCCCAGGCTGGGCAAGTCTGGACATGTTGGAGTATTCTGTTGGCAGCCCTTCCTTCTCATTTCTGAATTTTGAATGTATAGTACTTTATTATTTTTTAGTTTGAGAGAGAGAGCACATGCACGAGCACGAGGTGGGGAGGCTCAAAGGGAGGAGTGAGGGGAGGAACCTCTTCAGAGAAGGAACCACTCTTAAGCAGCTTCCACGTCCAGTGCAGAGCCTGACACGGGGCTCAATCTCACTACCCTGAGATCATGACCCGAGCTGAAATCAAGACTTGGCCGCCCAACTGACTGAGCCACCCAGGCGCCTGTTGAATTTATAGTAATTTAAAAGTTCAGTCCATTTGGGCTAAATATAAACTTCAAAGGACCTAGTTTTGCCGAACCCTAGCCCAGATGATGGAGAATAAGCAGCAGCAAAGTAAACCTCAGGCTACAGAATGATGCTTTCAAAATTCTGGACACTGGTTTTAATGACTATTTTAAGGAGCGGTTAACGAAACAAAGCACAGTGCCCAGGTGCCCTATCCCACCTCCTGCCACTAAGGAGGCCTCAGTTAGGACCCATAGAGCTTTACGATCGATACAGGGATTTTTGCAGCCTAATAGGATTAAATGGTCCATTGTACCAATAACCTATATCTTCTCTCTGCTGAGCTGGAAGATCACTTTTATCACATAATCAGTTTTTATTTTGAGGTAGACCACATTTTTCAGATTGCTCTTATATTCCCGTATCCTAGCACTCTGTTACTGAGTCAGTACCAACCTAGTTTCATTCAAGCCCAGTATCTGGTGATCATTTTTAATCAGAAATGATAAGCACTACTTTTATTTTATCTCAAGTCTTCTCAAAATAAGCTAGTTTTCAGGTTTTGAATATAAGGTATTAGTGGGGGACTCCTGGGTGGGTCAGTCAATTAAGCGTCTGCCCTCGGCTCAGGTCATGATCCCAGGGTCCTGGGATGGAGCCCCCCTGCACTGGGCTCCCTGCTCAGCGGGAAGCCTGCTTCTCCCTCTCCCACTCACCCTGCTCGTGCTCTCTCTCTCTGACTAATAAATAAATAAAATCTTAAACCAATAACGTACTAGTGGTTAGAATGCTAACAATCATGTTAATTTAGGAGACGTGAGGCTTGATTTTATGGTACATTTGCTGATTAAACATGTTGAGTGTTCACTTTGTGATTATGGATTTTCTAGTAATTAGTCCTTGGAACACTATAACCAACAGTCACAAAATATTTTTGTAATTAGTATTTATGTGTCACATAAGCTCATGAGCCAGGAATGGATGGTAAAAGATTTTTTTAAAAAAGTGCTTTGAGGGGCGCCTGGCGGGCTCAGTCGGTAGAGCATGGGACTCTTGATCTTGGGGTGGTGAGTTCACACCCCACGTTGCGCATAGAGCTTTAAAAAAAAAACTGGGGGGAGAGGGTGGCTTAGTCAGTTGAGCGCCTGACTCTTGATTTCGGCTCAGGTCATGATCTCAGGGTAGAGATATTGAGTCCTGCATTGGGCTCCCCGCTGGGCTTGGAGCTGGCTTGGGATTCTCTCTTTCCTTGGCCCTCTTCTCCCCCGCCCCACCTCATGCATGCACATGCTCTCTCTGTCTCTCTCTTAAAAAGAAAAGGGGGAAGTGGGGGAAAGTACTGGGGGAAAATTATGTAAGTCATCAACAAAGTAAAGAATCCCATGTGTTTAGGTGCCTAGATTTTATCTGTGATAAACGGCACACAAGAACGAAAAAATCCTGCCTCTGTTTAAAAGTGGTAAAATTACACATGAGCTGTTTTGTCTTGTTCCTTTTTTTTTTTTTTTTTAAGATTTTATTTATTTATTTGACAGAGAGGGAGACAGGCAGTGAAAGAGGGAGCACAAGCAGGGGGAGTGGAAGAGGAAGAAGCAGGCTCCCAGCGGAGGAGCCTAATGTGGGGCTCGATCCCAGAATGCTGGGATCACGCCCTGAGCTGAAGGCAGACGCTTAACGACTGAGCCACCCAGGCGCCCCTGTCTTGTTCCTTTTTGATGTAATTATTTATTCAAAGATGGAACTTGATGGGAATAGTTTCAAATCTCACATTATCTGATAAATGTCAGTCCACACTTCTTAATAGTCTCATTGCTTTCTTTGTTGTTGTTGTTTGTTGTTTTTTAAGTCAGCTCCACGCCCAGCATGGAGCCCAATGCGGGACCTGAACTCACGACCGACTGAGCCACCCATGCACCCCTCATCGCTTTCTAAAAAATACATTTAAAACCAATCAGAGAGACGTTTCTTGCAAAGAAAAGTAAATAGGTTTACCACAGGCCCACTGAACCATATCTACTTTTTTGCGTTCTCTAACTTAGTTCCTTATGGGAAATCTAGATTAAGTTACCAAAGTTATAAGCTTATTTCTTGATTATGTTTGTAGTGTGTGGTTACGAGGATTTTAACTAAAGGCATTTCCCATTGCTTCAGGCTTCTGGGCGGGCAGTTGATGCCCCCCCCCCCCCCAGGACTATTAGTGCGTGTGGTCAGTGCTGACCCAGGCCCACAGGAGAGACACACTTGCACGGAGTCTTGCTTCCCTGGGATGTTTGTGGGTGATCAAGCCTTGCTGCTTTTCCTTTCTGTGTATGCTCATTCCGGAGGTTTTACCTGGATAGACCCGGAAAAGATACACCTGCCCATCGTCTGATCGTCCAGGCAGATGTTGTGGCACGAGGAGGCCCAAACCCTGGAGTGTGGGTGGAGGGGTCTGGACAGCCACAGAGGGTGGAGGCCCCAAGCGAGGGCAGAGAGTCTCCTCTTCTCTCATTTATGACTGGATTCCTTTGTCTTCTTTTTGCTTTAGCAGATTTATTCTTTTACCTTCTTATTAATTTATTTTGGCAGAATTAGGAAAACTATGTGCATGTATGTCTCAACGACATGTCTTATTTTTATAGGCAAACTCAGACTGTCACAGTGAACCCAATTAGGAGGAGGTCGTCTTCAAGGGTGTCCCTGGTAAGAAAGAAGGAAAAATATCATTGCTTTTTTTCTTGTAGTGATGTCATCTTCCTTAATTAAAGATGCTTTTGATAGTATTAATTTTTAGTTTGGACCACAAAAGTGTGCTGGTATTTCAATTGTTTTTAACCAAAGATATGACAGTTTTCCATGGGCTGACCCTAATATTTATATAATTTTTATTTTATTATATGTATTTATTAGGTCCAACCTAATATTAAAATTTTTGACTGTTAGTGAAGAGCAATTAGAAGTTAGTAGATATTTAAAATGCTAGCTAATTTTGCCTGGTAAGATTAAATACACTACATAAAAGCTTTTTATATTCATTCACATGTTTGCATAAGGACTCAGGAAACTTTGTCTGTTCCTTCTTGCTCTTAACTTTTTGGATACAGCTTGTTTTCTTGTGATCTCTGATGTCTGATATCAGTGCATAGGCCTTGGCATTATCATTCTGGGAGACACTGAAAGTGACAGATATGATAAGAGCTGTAGGGGCTTCATGTATATTTAACTTCCTTAGAAGTTTTTTAATGGACAGAAAGAAACCAGCAGAGACTTACTTTACATATATTACATAGACAGCAATGTGTTTTAACCCTGTTTCCAACTTTCCATTCCTTAGCCTAAGCCCCAGCCCTATGTGATGCCTCCCCCACCCCAGCTGCATTATAATGGACATTATACAGAACCATACACTTCCTCCCAAGGTAAAGTACACTATTTCTGAAATGCTGTATAAAATTATTACTATTTGAATAAATCTGTGAAGACTTGGAGATCTTGGAGCCAGGATAGTTTTTGGCTGACGTTATAACCAAATCATTTCCATGATTATAGCCATCCTGGATTCATGGAAGCAGCAGCCATTAGATTCAATTTCTTGAAAATGTGTAGCAATATTTAGTATCAAATTCTGATGCTCAAATGATCCCAAGTTTGGCGCTTAGGAGCTCCTTTCAGCCAACTCCTTTGTCCTGCTGACACTCCCCCATTGGCCTTTGAGTGTTTCCTCACTTTCCAGCAGAAGATATCCCAGGCTCATTTTGGGTTTTTTTTTCCTGCCTGAGAGCTTCCCAGTGTAAAGGTTTAAACATTTAATTTTTATTTATTTTAATCTCTCACTCAGTTAGTGTAGAGAGCTGTGTTTAAGACAGTGCCTCCCAAGCCAAACCTCAAGCATTCCCTCAGCAGACATTCACTCTCTCCTCTGTGCACAAGGCCCTACTACAGAGGCCCAGGAGATTTAATGCAGAGAAGTAGTTCCACATCTTAAGAAGCTTAGAGTCTAATAGTGGGGGATAAGACTAGCACACAAATAACTGAAGCCCAAAGAGAGCATGATTGTTTTGAGGAGAGAGAGCAGTTCCGTGACGAAAGACTCTCATTTTGTTGGGGAGACTGAGAAGGGCTTTCTGGAAAGACAGCAGCTTGAGAGAGGCGGGCAGTTGATGGGGATTGCCCCCCTGGTTTTGGGGGACAGTGAATGCCATGGCACAGACTGAGGAAGGGGCCCTGGGGAGGGGAGTGGTATGGTTGGACTTCGTGTAAGGAACTGGGAGAAGCCGCGTGTGAAGGGACCAGAGGTGGTTTGTGACTGTTGTGGGTGCGGGACCTTCCGTGCACAGATGAGAATTTCCATGCAGTGAGGTAGGCAGGTGAGCAGTAGGGGAGCCGTGCTGCATGGTGTGGACTCCCAGAGGCTGCACCTCGGGGTGGGGGTGTGTTCTCCCTTCCTCACTGCGGGCCCCTTGTGCCCGCCCTTGTGTGCTTCTGTGCCCCCAGCCCCACCCACCGCTGGGTAAAGGCTCTTCTCTCTGCCTTGTTAGTCTGCAGATGGCCTAATACTTCTCCCTCCCCGCTCTCTTCAACTATGGTTTGAGTTCATTTTCCCTTCCCTTTTCCACCTGCTGCTTCTGAGAGTAGTGCCCGCGTGGGTGGTTACCCGTTTACTCCTTCCGACTTTGCTGCCCCAGCTGCCCTCCCTGTCCCTAGCGCCTCCCACATCCTCCTTACCGGCAAACTGAGCTTTCGCTCCTCTTGAAAAACCTCTTGTCAGTGCGCTGGATCTCTCTCCGCCTGCGCTCTCGGTGGTGTTCGCTGTCTGGGAGGGTCTGCCCGGGTGGTCTTCTTCCCTCCCTGTGCAGGCTCCCACAGCAGTCCCGTCCACATTTCAGATTTCGGCAGGGGTGACAGTCACGTCTGTACTTCCCATCTGTCATCGCTCCCCGCTGCAGCCCGCATCTCCCATCTGTCCCACGGGTGACAGTTTAGGGAGCCACCGCCCCGAAAGCCCTCGGCGGAGTACCTGGCTTATGGTATTAGCTATTACAGCTTGCTGAAAATGAAAATGGTAAATTGGAGCTCATCACTCTGCTCCACAAGCCCGTCCCTTTCCCCCTCATCCTTATTTCATCTTTGCGATGACATCACTCTCCTGGTTACTTGGATTCCAAACTGCACGTAATTTTGCTTTTCTTTCCTTTTTATTTTTTTCCCCTCGGCACCTGGTCTGTCACACACGCTCTTGCCTCTAACTCCGTATAATATCTCTTCTGTCCCTCTGCTCCTGGTTCAGTCCAGCCTCACTCGACTAGCGGGTGCTCCACACAAGAGGACATCTTCCACCTGATACAGGGGTGCCAGGCTCTTCTCAGCTCCCCAATGTTTGCCTGGTGTCCTGGTGCTCCTTTTCCAGTCTTATTTCCCACTGTTCTCTTACTCGTCTCCCAACTACCCGACACCGCAGCCAAACTGAGGATGCCCTCCAGAAGTGGTCTCCCGGCCTGGCCCATGCTGCCCTGTCACCCAGAATGCCCTCCGTCCTTAGAGGACGCCATCGTGCACTCTCCTGCCTGCGTGCTTCTGTCCCGTCGGGTAGGCTGGACTGTGCTGTGGGAAAGCTCAGCGGCTTATGCAGTAAAGGTGACTTCTTGCTCAGGTTACCTGGCCACCCTGCACCGGCAGGAGGGCTCTGCTCCATGTCCGCCTGCCTCAGGCCTTCTGGCTGGAGGAGCCTCTTCCATCTGGAATGTTGGTCAGGGTAGCGGTGGGGAGGGAGCATGGAAACTGGCTCTCAACCCTCTGCTCTCTTTCCCTTGATCGCTGCTAGTCATGTGACCATGCCTGACAGACACCCATGAAGATGGGTGATCCCGCACACAGTGGCTGCTGCTGGAAGCTGGACATGCCCTCCCCACCCCCACAGGACGCTTGAATGCTGTGTCCTCCATGGGGTTGTTCTTGATTCTCCCCTCCCCATGCCCATCCACCCAGCCCAAGCTGGAAGAGATCCTTCGTCCTCCTGCATGGACCCCTGTCACACTTCATCTCACAGTGTAACGTGTCCTTGAATTGTGGTTGTTGTATACATCTCTTCCCTCCCCTTTACTCACCTGGATTCCAGGCATCTTTCCCCCCATTGGTTCTCAGCAGTCTTTTACATACATGGGCTCACACAGGGATGGTTTGTGGGGTGTAGGGAGAAGCCTGCAGGCAGGGAGGTCAGGAGGGGCGGGAACTGTGCCTGTGCAGACAGGCTGGAGTCAGGACCTGAGCTGCGGCAGCAGTGAGAAAGGGGAACTCTGGGAACTCGGAGGTGGCAGAGCATTCCAGGTGTGGGAGCAGCACAGGGACCGGGAAGCTTTGGCGTCAGCGGGAAAAATACAGTGACGCATCCGAGGCCCGTTTCTTCCTGGCTTGCGAGCCACCTGAGTACGGTCCACACACTAGATGGTGATATCTTCACTCTGATAATACTAGTCACTTAAACCATTCCACGGCTCTTGAATCCCAGAAAGAATACTTTTGAAAGGCCGCTGTTCTCTGAAGGACCTGACTGCTGCTCTTTGAAGTGTCAGAAATCACCCTCAGTAGTGATGGTGTTGCCAGTGGGCTACAGATTGCACAGAAGAAACATGCGTCCTTGCAGCCCCACCAGGCACACACACAGCCGCTGTCGGTTGGACAGCACTCCCGGTTCCGCTGCTTGTGGATCCGCATCCCACTGGAGCGTGTGGGGGCAGAGTGGGGGTGAGGGGCAGCTGTGAATGACGTCTGGTCCCTGGTGAGGTATGCAGCAACTGGTGATATTGTTGGACCTGGAGAAGTAGAGCCTGTGAATTGTCTTCACTCTAGAAGAACTGGTACAGAAAACACAGAATTCCACTTAAGGAGGTTTTTACAGACGGTTGGTGCTTGAACTAGCATCAGCAAGTCCCACATCCCCACCAGTGGGAGAGAGCTAGTAGTGGTCCAATGCCTGGAACAGTGTCTCTGCCTCCAGCTACCCAGAGTTCCAGAAAGTCTGTTTCAATTCTAGCAAGACATGTTTTTGATTTAAAGAAAAAGACAATATTTTATAATCATTTGTACTCTTAATATTGGATTTAGATTTGGTTAATCTTTACTGGGGGCCAAATCCTGAATACCACCCTTAGGGTAGGCAAGCCGTCACCATTCTATAGATGAGGATGCCGGGAGTCCAGGAAATGATATGCCCGCAGGCATCATGAGCCTGCGTAAAGCCAAGTTATTTCTGCATGGATTTTTGTAAGCTACACTGAAAGTGTCATCAGCATTCAGGGCCTATCAGTATTTGCTTAGAGTAATTAGTCCAATTTATACATCTTAAAATCTCATTTTAAAATACATTTTAAATGTGTTTGTTTCCCAGATAACCTCTTTGCAACCAACCAGAATGGATACTATTGTCACTCTCTGACAAGTTTGGATCGAGCCCAGATTGACCTCAATGGCCGGATCCGAAACGGCAGTGTATACAGTGCACACAGCACTAACTCCCTAAACAACCCGCAGCCCTACCTGCAGCCGTCCCCCATGTCCTCTAACCCGAGCATCACCGGGAGTGACGTCATGAGGCCCGACTACGTGCCGTCCCACCGGCACAGCGCCCTGATCCCCCCGTCCTACCGCCCGACCCCAGACTACGAGACCGTGATGAAGCAGCTCAACAGAGGAATGGTGCACGCCGAAAGGCAGAGCCACTCGCTGCGCAACCTCAACATCGGCAACTCCTATGCCTACAGCAGGCCCGACGCGCTGGTCTACAGCCAGCCGGAAATTCGGGAGCACGCCCACTTCGCCTCCCCGCAGTCGGCCCACTACCCGTTCAGCCTCAACTACAGTTTCCACAGCCCATCTCCGTACCCGCACCCCGCCGAACGGCGGCCGGTGGTGGGTGCCGTCAGTGTGCCCGAGCTGACCAACGTGCAGCTGCAGGCGCAGGACTACCCGGCCCCCAACATCATGCGGACGCAGGTGTATCGCCCGCCCCCGCCCTACCCGCCCCCGCGGCCGGCCAACAGCACCCCGGACCTGTCCCGCCACCTGTACATAAGCAGCAGCAACCCCGACCTCATCACCCGGCGCGTGCACCACTCGGTGCAGACGTTCCAGGAGGCCAGCCTGCCGGTGGCGCACTCCCTACAGGAGGTCAGCGAGCCGCTCACGGCCGCCCGGCGTGCGCACCTGCACAAGAGGAACAGCATCGAGGTGGCCGGGCTGGCGCACAGCCTCGAGGGCCTGCGGCTCAAGGAGCGCACGCTGTCCGCGTCGGCCGCCGACACGCCGCCCAGGCCGGTCTCGGCGGGCTCCCAGCCCGGTGGCTTCCCCGAAAGGGCCGAGCGGGACCCAGCGGACGAGCGGGGAGGCCTGGGCTACGGCCACAAGAAGTCTCTCTCCGACGCCACCATGCTGATCCACAGCAGCGAGGACGAGGAGGACCTGGAGGAGGAGATCGCCTCGTTGGCTGTGCCCCTTCCTCAGGCCCGCGCGCCCCGGGGCCACCACTCCCCGGAGCCGCTGCCGGGACCCTCCCACTGGCCCTGCGGCCCCACTCCAGCCGCGCCGGGCCCGGGCCTCCTCCACGGCCGCGAGCCTGCGCCCCCACTCGGGGAGGCCCCCCGGCCCCGCCGAGAGGGGCTGCTCACGCCCTCCATGTCCGAGTCCGACCTCACCACCTCGGGGCGCTACCGAGCCAGGAGGGACTCCCTGAAGCAGCGGCCCGTGTCCGATCTCCTCTCGGGGAAGAAGAACGTGGTGGAAGGCCTTCCGCCGCTAGGGGTAAGCCTAGTGTGCGGCGGTGCCGGGATCGGGCGGCTGGCACCTGCGGAGCGCAGGCGCCTCCGTGCGTCTCCACTTTGACTCTCGTGTCTGGCGGGTTTAGCTTTTGTTTCTTCGAGCCCTTCTCATCCCCCCCCTCCCCCGCCATTATTTCTATCGTATTTGGAACACTTTGAGTTTGATTATCTGTGGAAATAAGGAGGATCGGTTAGAATTTTAGTGGTTTTGCTGGAATAAATTAGAGGAAGTGCTCTGTGGAATGGAAGGAAGGAAGGAAAGGTTTAGCAACGCAGCGTTAAGAAAAAGGAAATTAGGATTTCGCCGGTTTGAGATAAGGTCGCTTAGCCGCCAGTTAGAAACACCGTGTGGTGATGCAGCCCTGCGGGGCTGCGTGGTTCCGTTTGCCCAGCGGAGTCGAAGAGGAGCATCCCCCGAGGGGAAGTTTGCTGCTGTCGGAGTGTGTGGGTGCAGCTTGAATTGCCTGGCTGTGATCTCCGAGGGCTGCAGAGGGATTCTGGGGTTGGAAAGGTGGCCCTTTGTCAAGACAAAACACCTGAGAGCTCCAGGTCTCTTTAAGTGAACTGAGAGCCCAGCAGAGTCCCTTGGAGAAAATGCAGCTCTTTGATACTCAAGATGATAAATAACCATGAGTTGTGCACTTCTTATTTGGGGCAAAATACAAAAGAGCATAACATCATCTCTAGCTGCCATTCCTGGAGCATTTACCATGTTCCCAGGCATGTCCAGCTTACAACAGGCCTATTGTTCCTTCAGAAGAGAGAATAGACTCTGAGATGTTAAGTAACTTTTCCAAGGTCACACAGTTAGTGGGTGACAACTGGAATTTTAAACCCATGTTTATCTGTGCAACCTACTCTCTGATCTTCCACACTGTTCTGCATTGAGGTATATTGTATATAGTATTTTATTAACCAGTTATTGCTTGTCTAAGCCTTGCTGTTTTCTATCTTTCCGCCTAAACTTTTTGAGTTCCCAAGCATTGGCCACGCGTTTGTGCCTTAAGCGCGGCCACTCTAAGTCATCTTGTTGCATTGCTCCGGTTTCTGGCTCCTTACTGCCCGTGCCTCCACCCTGAGCTCTGTCCTCTGATCGAGCAAAAGTGATTAATCAGCCTATTCATTCTGTCTCCCAGTACTCCCAGCGCCCTGGCAGCTCGGACTCCTCTCCCATCTCTGATAGTCTGCATACTCAGACTTGAGGACCCATCACAAGTATAATAACATCTTCATAAACTGGAAGATAATTAATGCAATTTTACAGCGTGTATGAAATTGATCAGTAGAGGTAGACTGAAACCACTTACAGTAGTGCCGTGGATTTAAGTGGGTTTGCTTTTAACGAATTTGGGGTTTGAATTTTAAGTTTATTTTTAATTTTTCTTGGGATTACATTCTTACCTACCTGAACAGTAAAGACCAGTGTCTCAGGTCCTCTGGAGTGGGAGGTGTGGACTCATGATCAATGATTCAGGGTGGGAACAGGGTGTGGATGTATCTCTGAAAGGTAATTCTACCTGAGTCTGCATGCCTAGCGCATGGAGCCTGATGTGGGGCTCGATCTCCCCACCCTAAGATCATGACCTGAGCCAAAATCAAGAGTCAGACGCTTAACTGACTGAGCCACCCAAGTGCCCCAGAGCTATCCATCATTTTTATGCATGACCGAAGCCTTTTCCCCAGACGATACTTGTTTTGAGTATAGTCCACTATTCAAGCATATTGTCCCTGTACCTTTTGAATGGGATATGGCAAGATCCCCTAAATCTGAGGTTTTTGATCAGTTTGGTTCTCTAAAAAATACAAATTTTCTCCCTCGCTGACTTTTAAGACCCACGGTATTAGTACAGTTTTGTGATTAGGTTATGCTCTTGCGCCCCTTCTTTGGCATAATGGATTCTCCTTGCTTGAAGAAGGTGTATGGCGGCTGTGGCTTGGAGAAAAGGTCTAGGGCCAAAGAGTGGAAGAACTTGGGTCTGAGGCTAGACCCTCCCATGTATTAGTTCTCTGCCCCGTGGGCTGGACCTGCAGCACCAGAACCTCATCTCCATCTGTAGCAGAGGGGACCGTCACCTCTGCTCTGCCTGCTATGTTAAGTCCCACAGAAGGTTAGGCATGAAAAATGCTTTGTAAATTCTATGATGGGGCATAGCTGACTTTAAGGAAGGGTTTTTCTTTTTGACGTCGATTACCATTTATAACGAGGCAACTGTGCGACCTTGGGCAAGCTGTCCCATCTCTCTGACTCCGCTTTCTCATTTGTAATGGAAGCTGACCCCAGAGAGTTGTTGCAGGATAAGTGAGGTCCTGGCTCATAGAAAATGCTGGGGTGAAGTTAGCTGATGACTGTGAGATTGCATCATACTGACTTCCCGAGAACTGAAGAGCTTAACCCTCTGCTAAGCCCCTGGGACTCCTCATAGGAACATGGGGTTGCCATGACCTTCACTGTTACAACAGAAAAACTGAGTTCATATAGTAATGTGAATTAAGGTTATGGGAGTTTAGTATTAAAAACAGCGAACCACATTGCAGACAAGCAGAAACATTTAGAGCTCTCCACCCTTCCCCACCTCCAGTGACTTGATTGTTATCTGAAAAAGAGTGGGCTGGTTGGAGTGCTCTTACAGCAGGTCCAGATTTCCCGACCGTACACTCTTAGTCCTGGCTGGTGGTTCTCACATAAATTACCGTGGGGCGGTGCCCTGCAGACCACGTGTTTGTACTCTAAGGGCAGTGCTGGTTCTGATTCTTCACGTCTGTCTTCACATACTGGCTTTAGACTCCAATCTTTCAGCCAATCAGTTCCCTCCAGCATATGGCGCGGCGGGCCCTCCTGGCCGCGTTCTCCAGCAGAACAGACCTGGAGCCGCCTTGTCCTGGTGGGCGAGAGCCGGCTTGAGTTTTCAGGAGTCTTGTGAGCCATTTGATGTCACATTGGCAGCTTGAAATCGGCCATGGTGGGAGTATTCGCACCATGGAGACTGGCCAACTTTGCACATCAGACACCCCCCCTCCCCCTGGCCAGTTGTTAAAGGGCAGCGTGCCGGGGTTTTCTGCCCAAGTCAGAATCATGACACTTTAGCCTAGGCCGCAGCCTTTTAGCCTCCCTCCCAGGTGGTAGAGCTGGAGTAAAGCTGATTGCATTTGTGAGGCGGAACTGAGAAAACCATTGCTGTCAAACAAGGGCTACTGCCGTCTGACTGTGGTTTCTGAGGAGGTGATGTGTCTGAGGGGACTTTGCCTTCTAGGGCTCGGCTGCCGAGAAAGCAAGATCATTACTTCCAAAGTCACGTTAGGAGACGCACATTTTCAGGAGACTGATAACCTGTCCTTTACCCTATCTTCCTGGTGTCACGGTGGAGATTTCAGTCCGTTGTCTGTTCCTGGTTAAAAATGTGGCAGGTTCTGAGGTGTGGTGGTCCAAGCCAGGTCACCCCCGTCTGCAACAGAACATAGGATAGACTAGAGAGAGCGACCACAGAAAACATTTAATTTTTTCAGAATGATTTAAAGAACTCGTTTATATCTTTAAAAAATTACAAAAGTCTATTGCAATCATGTGACTGCATTTAAAACCCTTTTTGTGGACTGCCACTGATTTTTGTGTGCGTGTCCTGTTTTGAGATTTGGGAGTTCTGTGAAGGAATGCTGTCTGCCTGCAGCCTCACCTCTCATTACAACAGAGACTTGAAACAAATTGCATTTCAAAATCGTCTATCTGCAAGACTTATCAGGGCTTTGGCCTTGAAAGGAATGTCTTCCTCCCAATGTTTGTTAAACAAACGTGTGTGTGGAGTGTAATCTCTCCTGTGGTGGTTGGTGAAGAGCACTCCTTCTGTTTGTTTCCAGTCCTCAGTCCACTGAAATTTCTCTTCAAGGGGGTTGTATTTGTGTATATTTCATATATACATATAAATATTCTTATAGGGAATGAAAAAGAGCCGGGTAGATGCAAAAAAAATTGGTCCTCTCAAATTGGCTGCCCTAAACGGACTCTCTCTGTCTCGACTGCCTCTGCCTGATGAAGGAAAGGAAGTGCCGGCCAGAGCCACCAATGACGAGAGGGTACGTACGAGACATATGGACCGAGCGGTATGCTTTCTCGGGGACAGTCGGTAAAATGCTACAAGAATGCCGCCTTCAGATTTTAGTGAATTTGCTAATACGTCTAATTATCATAAATGTTAAGGCATTTTATCATCTGGATGTCAAAATTGGGGCAAATCTAGTATGTTAATAGACAATTTTAGAGTAAATGTTAATTTTTTGTTTGTTTGTTCCTGAATGTGCTTTACCTTCTTCCGCATCTGCCTCAGTCTTGATTTTTGATGACTTTAGATTAGAGGAATTCTACAAGTCCATACGAGTACACATGGGAAAGAGAGCACACTTTGACTGCTTTCATCGTATTGAAAATTTATTTCAGGAGTAAACAGTTACTGAATTTTTCATGACTTTCTTTGTGACCAAGATATATTTGCTGTGAAGTTTTATTTTTATTTTTATTTTTTTAAGATTTTATTTATTCATTTGACAGAGACAGTGACAGCCAGCGAGAGAGGGAACACAAGCAGGGGGAGTGGGAGAGGAAGAAGCAGGCTCATAGCGGAGGAGCCTGATGTGGGGCTCGATCCCATAACGCTGGGATTATGCCCTGAGCCGAAGGCAGACACTCAACCACTGTGCCACCCAGGCGCCCCTGCTGTGAAGTTTTATTATATCTCAATCAGACAGGCATGAATTAATGCTAAGTAAAAATTAATTTGCTTACAATGGGATCCTGGAGATAGTGTTGATATTTACTCCTTTTCTCAGTTTTTATATATCATAGATTAGAAAATTGAAGCATTTTTTATAGAGATTGGAATTAATTCTCCTACTTTAGGGTTTGCTATTCTCCAGGAGAACTTTCTCTTCCTTAGGAGTCACAAAATTGACCATAGATTTAGAGAAAATGAGTTCAAATTATTGTCGGCCAGTTTTCACCTTTAAACAGAAGTCTGCATTCTGCTTCTCACCAACAAGGTGATTTTTCTTTGTTATTTTAACTCTTATTGTTACAGCTTGTTAAAAACTTAGCTTTCGTTTCATCTAGAGTTGTCAATACTAGATAATGCAAAACTTGAAGCAGAAAACAAGATTTGAAATGCACCATCAGAATGCAGCTTGGACATGCGACGATACTCATATCATTCCACCTGTCCCATTTTACAGTGTAGAATTCTGGAACAGCGGTTAGAACAGGGAATGGTATTCACAGAATATGAAAAAATTCTTAAAAAACGGCTAGTTGATGGGGAGTGCTCAACAGCACGACTCCCTGAAAACGCAGAAAGAAATCGATTCCAAGATGTTCTTCCCTACGACGACGCCAGAGTGGAGCTGGTCCCAACTAAAGAAAACAATACTGGTTACATCAACGCGTCACATATTAAGGTGAGAGGAGCGGGTGGGGTCGCAAGGGCTGTGAAGTTGCGAGTTCAGTTACAAGAATGGTAAGAACTGTATTCATGTCTGTGTTCTAGAAACAGCCTAGTTGGAGCCATTGTGACAAATTGTGTTATAAGCCGGAAAATCCATACACCCGGCTGGGTAGGAAGTGTTTACCAACAGAGCCAAAGCCGCGTTCCCCTCCCTCGGGCTAAGCCCCTCTGCCCCCACCACTGTGGCCAGGACTCAGGGGTTACTCTTTGTCCTGACCTTAAGACTTTGTTCTTCTAAATCTGAATATCTCTTTCTGGCTCATAATTCTCTCCATTGCGGCAGAATTGCTAGTTTTCTGTTATCACATTCCTGCATTGATTCTTACATGACGAGGTGTCTGGGTTTGTTTGTTTATTTTAGAGAGAGAGCAGGGGAAGGGCAGAGGCAGAGAGTCTCGAGCAGAGCCCGACACAGGGCTCCATCTCACAACCCTGAGACCCTGCCCTGAGCCAAAACCAAGAGTTGGTCACTTAGCTGACTGAGCCACCCAGGCGCCCCCCTCATCTGGGTTTTTTAATGGTGTTTGCCAAAGCTTTTCCTTACCATGGTGACACCTGTTCTTTTTGCTGTTTCCCTGTGATCACTTTTCACCATCGTTTTGTTGTTTGGAGAAGCAGTGCCACTTATCCCCTGGAGACCATGGAACGCCCTTTACCTGGGGTACCGTCACACCCAGGAAGACGGGAAAAGGGATGATGACACCCCCCCCCCCCCCCCGGGAGGCGCGGAAGGCAGGCTCTCTCTTCGGCAGCGTGTACCCTTTGTTTGTGCTGGCTGGAGATCCGGTGCTTTTATTTTGGGAGGGAGAAGCTTCCTTATTGGGAGTGAATGAGGACATATCCATGGCCAGGAGTTTTTCTTCTTTCCCACATTTTATTTCTTGTGCAAGTGCTATTTGGTGAGGGCAGGTTCACGCTTGAGGCTTTCAGGGACCCGGCTGTCGGTGCCCTTGGCCGTCCTGGGGAGTCTGTGTTGCGCTTTTTCATATGGGTGTAGTTTATTTAAAACCCGAGCGTGTCTGGAGTCACTCCTCCAGTGTCTCATGACGGGATGGACGAGAACTGGATAAAGCCGCAGGCCTGTGGGTGTTGCAGACTCTCAGGTCGTCAGCTGCAGGCGGCGGCCGAGCCTCAGGACTCCTGATCGGCCACTTAACCAGCGCGGGTCCTCCCTGCGTGTCCCTCCGAGTAAAGCGCTGACCCTTCCGCCTCGGCCATCCACGGACCCTCCCCCCTTGTTCACCGTGGTCACTGCTAGCACCCGGGGCACAGCCACTGAGTGAGCCCGCCGTCAGCGAGGGGATGCAGCCCACACTCCAGCCTGCAGCCTTGACCGCCGGGGGGCACGGAGGGTCACGGGGCCGTGGGAGGCAGCCGCTGTGGTCACGCCTGTCGGCGGGCGCGGGCACCCCCCAGGTCTCTGCCGACACATCCAGCCGGGCGCTCTTACCTTAGCTTGTTCTCAAGGAGGTGCGGTCTCGGGTGGACACTTAGTCTCATGCAGGGTGCTCTGGACTCAGAAGTTCAGAGGTGAGACCACTTGAAGCAGGAATATTTTTTCTGCCCTAGAGATCTGGCATTTAACCTCGGTTTTGGCTTAATTACTACTTTTCCCAACGTGCTTAGTACTTCCTGAGGGAAACTGTTTGAAATTTAGGTACTATTATGTTGATACGGTTTTTATAACAGCAGCAGTAACAACTACTTACTGAGAACCTGTTAGTACAGACACCATATACATTGACTCAGTTCTGCCAAGGGCCCTGTGAGGGTGCATGACATTTGTATTTTACAGATGAGAGCAGAGAGTCAAAGAGGTTAAGCAAATTGTCCCAGGTCACGTGGATATTATGTGAATTCAGAGTGTGTAAGTTTATAAACAGGTAGTAATGGGAATTGTATTAACAAGGAAAAAGAATAAGAGAAAAATCTTTATTCTGAGTAATTCAGTTCATTTTTTAGTATATCATAAAAAAACATGCATACATACATATATACACATACACATTAATAAATATTTAAAGATTTATTTAGAGAGAGAGAGAGAGACTCCCAGGCAGACTCCCCACTGAGTGCAGCACCCAATGGCTCGATCTCACGACCCTGAGATCATGACCTCAGCTGAAATCAAAAGTTGGCCACTTAACAGACTGAGCCACTCGGGTGCCCCACGCATTAATTTTTTTTAAAAAATCTGTTCTAATTTCAGGTCTCTGTCAGTGGAATTGAGTGGGATTATATTGCCACACAGGGGCCACTACAGAATACCTGTCAGGATTTCTGGCAGATGGTGTGGGAACAGGGAATCGCCATCATAGCAATGGTGACAGTAGAAGAGGTAAGTGTTCATTTCTCGTCATCGATTCTCTGAAGCTGAGAGCAGTTCACATGGCTCATGGGGAATCGTGACCTGTACAGCAGGAGGGGTGGGGGTGCCGCTCTGCCTTCAGACGTGCTGTCGCTATGAAAGGGCCCCCGCGGCTGCCCCTGCTCTGGTGTGCTGACCGGCCGTGTCTCTCACAGGAGGGCGGAAGGGAGAAGAGCTTCAGGTATTGGCCACGACTGGGTTCCCGGCACAACACCGTCACCTACGGGAGGTTTAAGATCACGACCCGGTTCCGCACCGACTCTGGCTGCTACGCCACCACAGGCTTGAAGATGAAGCACCTGCTCACGGGCCAGGAGAGGACAGTGTGGCATCTCCAGTACGCGGACTGGCCTGAGCACGGCTGCCCGGAGGACCTCAAGGGATTTTTATGTAAGTGTCTTCGTGCCCAGCAGGCCTCTGCCAACATCATCCACACGGAGGAGGACGGAGGCTGCTGAACTGTTTCCTTTATGATGTCTCAGAGACGCTTTGGACTTGCTTTATTATTTTTTTAAAGATTTTATTCATTTATTTGAGAGAGAAATCCCAGGACCCCGCGATCGTGAGCCGAGCCGAAGGCAGGTGCTCAGTCACCTGAGCCCCCCCGGGCGCCCCTGGACTTGCTCTAAAATAAAGGCTTCAAGTGTTTAGAGGAGGCTTAACAGAAAGGAGTTTTTGAAGTACGATTTGGTGGCGAGTAGAAGGGCTTCGAGACTATGTCCGCGTGTCATGTTGTAGACGAGCAGAGGCAGTGACGCGCCGCGATCGCGCTGCCGGTTAGCGCCCGGGGGTGGCTAATGGCACCAGGCTCCTTACCCAGAGTCCTCCCAGTCCGTGATGAAGTCTGAGCATTGTCAGTTTGATGGGCCTTACTCCCTGCGTCTTTTTCTGTTTCACTGCTGTCTCCCAGCATACCTTGAGGAGATCCAGTCTGTTCGACGCCATACAAACAGCACCAGTGAACCAAAAAGCCCCAACCCTCCGTTGCTGGTCCACTGCAGTGCCGGAGTGGGAAGGACCGGCGTCGTCATCTTGGCAGAGATCATGATCGCCTGTCTGGAACACAATGAGGTACGTAGGCCCTTTTTGGTCAGTGGGGGAGAGGCGGGCCGGGCACACGGCAGGGGAAGAAAGGAGCTGGTGGCCCAGCGGTCCCCTCTGAACAAGTTCCCCGCAGGCTTCTTCTAGAAGATGCTAAGGGAGGAGAGTGTCGGTGTCCTGAGCGGAGTCGTGCCCGGACAGGGCCGCGTCCCGCTCAGCGCTGCCCCTCCTTCCAGGTGCTGGACGTCCCCCGGGTGCTGGGCATGCTGAGACAGCAGAGGATGATGATGGTGCAGACGCTCTGCCAGTACACGTTCGTGTACCGCGTGCTCATTCAGTTCCTGAAGAGCTCGCGGCTCATCTAAGCTCCCGCTGCTCGCGCCGGGGACCCGACGGTGGGACGCGGTGACGGCCGACAAAAGTGCTTGCCTAACCCGTACTTCCTCGCGGCCGCCCGTGGCGCCTGGATGACGGCGCACGGAGGGACCCGTGCAGAGCACGGGGCGGGGAAGGAGCTGAAGGACAAAAGGACGTGGTCCCCAGGGCCTGGCCCCGCTCCCGTCGGTCTGACGTGCAGCACTTGCACACTTTGTGCCGGTTGTTCCCTAGACGATTCTCTGTTGTACAGAAGCTGTGCCGGGCAACCCTGGCAATCAGTAAGGCACACGGATTTCTATCTTGGTATCTTGGAATTTTATTTTATGACTGAAGTATTTGGGGTTTTCTTCCTGAGAAACTGAACTTTCCACGGGGATGGTCCACAGATGTGATTGGTTCCTATGTAAGTTTGTATCTAAAACCATGTTACTATCTCTTGTTATTTTAAAAAACCTTAACAGCTTAGTTACCAAACCCAAAACTACAAGAAGAATCTAAAAGTGTTATTTTGAAACACAGAAAGCATTTTTATATTCAGAAAATTTTTTATCCTAAAATATTCTATATATTTGTACCTTCTCTATTTTCCAAACAAGAGTTCAACTCATTAAGGTACTGAAATGAGTCAGTTACCGTAAGAGAAAGTCGCGAATGAAGGCACATTATTGGGAACGGAAGACAATACTCAGAGTCACTATTTTTTTCAGTATTATTTGTAAACCTAAACGAGTTTGATCTTATTGGTTGCAAATGAAGTGAAAAACAACCGCATAGGTTGGTTTTAAGCACTTTGTTGTTAAAGACAAATCTGAATGTTAATATATGTGATGCTTGATAGATGAGACGGTAGCAGTGGGTATCCAGAAGTGTGGGAAGAGGTAAGGGCTAAGTCACGTGGGGTGGTCAGGGCCTGAGTAAGTGCGGGGTAAATGTAAGGTGGCCAATGCGAGATGCCTTTGACGGAAGTGCAGTCTTAACTCTGCTCAGACTGAGAGGCCGCGGTGGGGGCTTGGGGGATGGGGGCTGAGCCCCCCAGAGGGTAGGTACCCCCGGGAAGTTCACGTCAGTGTCTGTGACTCACTCTGTTTCCTTGGAGTTCTTATACCTAAACTTCTATTCTTTTTTAATAAAGTCAGGTTTATATTTTCATTAAAAGAAGCCTTGAAGAGGCTTTATTTTCTTCTGATTAAAGAAGGGAAGAGTTCGTGGTAGTTTCACCTCTTTTCCCAAAACTAGAGCCCGAACTACTTGTGGGGCCACCAGATTGCTGTGCTATTCAAGAGATGCTGGGGTTTTAGCTCCCCGACCCCCTGACCTCACCCCTGAGGTCAGTGTTAGCTTCTTGGCTCCTCCCTGCCCCCCACGCTATTCCCGGTGCATCGATCGCATCCCGGTGGCTGAGCTGGAGAGGGAGAGTGTTGCCGTTGGTCCAGGCGAAGATGGCCTTGTCACAGAGGGACTTGAGTAGGTAAGGACTTAGTGGGTATGTTTCCCTGAGGAGCCATCTCGTTTTTCCTTCCGAGGCTGCTTCTCTAAAATGCGGAGCTTCCAAAATGTCGCATCCAGGGCTCTTCCCCTAATGACAGTATCCTGGGGCTGGTTCCGATTGCCAGCGTTCGCTCCGAAGGCTGGTTGACTCACCGTTGAACAGGACCACTAAGTGTGTGTTGTCAGCGGTGAGACAGGATCGGCTTCCTACGGTGTGGATCTGCCATCTCCGGATTACCCAGAATCAGCCACTCCAGAGGGCCCTTCAGGAGCTGGTAATGAGAACGAATACTGGAAGTGGCACCTTGCTCACTTAGGGACAAAATGTTAATTTTAAACCTGAAATTGTTTTAAGAGTCCTGTTTAAATAACAGTAGACCCAAGTGTAAATATTGAGAAAGAGCTCCCAGAAGAATGGGATAAGCGATTTTTATGGTCATATTTCCCGTCTCCACACCACATAAAGGACGGGAGTTTTCAGTGTTTTTCTTTTTCTTCCATGGTACGTTTTTTTAAAAAATGCGTTTCTGTCAGGTTTAAACATTTTGAAGTGTCCCATTGATAAGAACATACTGTGAAACAAAAATCTAAAGAGTAATATATGGTATATTTGTGTTCCGGTTGTAATAATTAGAAGTAGATTACTTCTGAGGGCTAAATTACACTATTTAAATGTCACTCTTAAAATGTCGCATGTTTGACCATCTTCTAAGACCCATGTAATTTTTTGTCCCTTTCGAATATTTAAACTTTTTCAGTTAGTAAATATGAAAGTATTTCTGAATAAAAATTGACATTACTGGACTTTGAAATAATGTGATTTTCAAGAGCAAACTGTACAACATTTAGGCTTCATAGGTTTACCACACCTGAACGGAGGATGTTGCTGTCTGCCAAACTTACACAATGCTTCACTATCTCAGTGTCTTTTAGTTCCTTGAAATTCTAAATTTCATAGCAAAATTACCAAAATGTACATTTTCACAGAAAGTAGGTTACAAACCAGTGTTTTCCAATGGATTGATTTTGGCATCTCTTGGCATCAGTCTTCCTGATTAGTGGGGTCTTTTGATGAAATATTTTAGCTGAGAGTTTTGAGCACAGAAAGTATTCATTTGGAATGTTAAGTGCAGTCATTATTAATTACTTTCCTCTGTAACACCTGTGAAGTATTCCAAAAACCCTAGTATTTAGCCTTTAAAACCCTTTGGCAGAATTAACACAGAAGGTGGACAGACCTACGCTTCCTTAGAAGCTTCCAGAAAGAGCAAGGTCTAGGCAGAAGCGCAGAGGAGGAGTGTGTCAGGGTGGAGGACTGAGTGATGACAGCAGGCAGGGCCAACTTTTCTGTGAAGCTTTCGTTGTCAGAAGAAAAAAAGCCCCTTCAGGATGGGTTGATATGTTAGTATTCACAACACTAAGAAAAAATATATATAATATAAAACCTCATGTTTTAAAATGTACGGCTGAAGACCACCTGCACTGTAGGAATAGGTTTGAAACTTGCATGAATAAATAGAAGCAAGAATTACTGTTTATTGTAAATTGATTTTAAAATCAGACCTTTTTTTTAGGTTTTAATTTATTTCTTCATTTTAAGCAGTCTCTGCACCCAACATAGGGCTCAAACTCACAACCCTGAGATCCGGAGTCACATGCTGTTCTGACTGAGCCAGTCAGGCTCCCCTAAAAGCGGACTTTTTAAAGGAACACTTTGGGATATAAATTTAGGGAACTTGTTTCCCATCAAGATTTCATGTGGAACAAGCTGAAACTATCTTTTCTCCAGTTTAAAGTTTATTTTAAAAAATCTAGGGGCGCCTGGGTAGCGCAGTCGTTGGGCGTCTGCCTTCGGCTCAGGGCGTCATCCCGGCGTTCTGGGATCGAGCCCCACATGGGGCTCCTCCGCTGGGAGCCTGCTTCTTCCTCTCCCACTCCCCCTGCTTGTGTTCCCTCTCTCACTGGCTGTCTCTCTCTGTCAAACAAATAAATAAAATCTTTAAAAAAAATAAAAAATTAAAAAAATTTAAAAATAAAAAAGAAATCTGAATTGGAGGGGACTCTTTATTGAGCTGAGAGACATTTCAAAAATAGAGGACTAGGTACATTAGGAATTTGCCTGGAAAAACATTTCTCAAAAGAACATGAGTTTTCCAAATTCCTCTAGATAAGGGCTCTGTTCCAGTATCTACAACTATAGAAAAATGAAGAAAAATCAGAAAGTCCAGTTGTTTAAAGTTTGCCTGTGTTGGGGATGACGATTTTAGGAAACAGTTGAAGGGGTCCTCGGGCGGTTAAGGTGGCATAGTTTCCTGTATATTACACGCAGTTCCCAAATAAAAATTATGCTCTAAAAGTTCAGATGTATGTGTGTGGAATTATTGAGAAAAATAGTAATATTTCCCCTTGTAAGCCGTATTCCAAGTGGGTGCTAGTTAACTCTCCTGGTTTGTCCTCCCAAACCTTGTTTGGTATAGAACCAAATCGCTGTAATCTGAGCTCTGAAAGAGAGAGCAAATTTTCTCCCTGCTGCACCCTGGTGGTGAGATCCGAGAACGCATTCTCTGCCTGGTGCTAGGGCCCGAGCCTCAGCAACCAGTTGGTCAACTTGATCAGCGTTTGCTGAGAGAACTCCACGTAAGGGAACATCCCACCATGTGTTACAGAAACTTGAATGGCTCACGAAGGGAAGGGGGCAGATCGAGACGTGGGATGAAGTGAGCGGGAATGCACCTGTGAAAGCACCCACGAGGCAGGGCAGGGGTGAAGGAGGGTGAGTTGGCACTCCACTCCCCTACCTTTCCTGTTGCCCCTTAAACACCCTCCCTTTCCTGTCACTGGCATCAAACGGGAAGCAGAGGATGGGCCAAGAAGGAGGTTCAAGGTCTGCAACACCCAGCCGAGGAGGCCGCAGTCCGAGGCAAATGTTGCCAGGTAAAGGGTATCTAGGTCACATGCACATAACATAGGGTCTGGCCACACAGTTTCCAAAAATGAGTTATCCCACATATTTGAGAAATTAAAAGAGTTTTCAAAAATATAGAGTAAATCTAAACTTTTCCCAATATGTTGATAGGTTAAGGGATGGTAACGACTTATTTTAAATTACGCTGTAATAGTATCTATCAGTGCAGATGGATGACAAGAAAGGAATAATTGTCTTTGAACTTCTAACTCTGGAACCAACAGTATGGCTGTTAATTTTTGAAAATTACTAGCTCTATCAAGCTTGATCATTATTCTTTGGTTTCCTTTAAGCCACTTGGTGGCGTGTCATATAAAAAGACTTAAAATTTCTAAAATCCTTTGGCTTTGAACCTATAATACAGTGTCTCCACACTCGCTATCGCGGTACACATGCCACTGTAATACATCTACAATTTTAACTGAGCTGGTTGGTTTTTAAGCTGTGTAAAAATATCAGTACTCTATATAAGTTGTCAAATGTCCATACAGACATTTTAAGTGTGTACGTGTATTTTAAATTCACATTCTAAAAACTTGCGGGGAAAAAATCTACAGTATTTACTCTTAGGAGCAAGTCTGTGGCTGCCAAAGAAATTCAGCAGGTTGGGTTATCTCGGTTAACCAGAACATGAATCTGGCCTCGGTTTGGGGGGTACATTGATGAGACTAGTGCGGAATTAATGACGACTGGCTTTCCATTTCGACCTGCTCACTCATCTGCTGAGAAAATCTGAGCAAATGAATGAGGGATAGAAGCTCAGTCACTCATTTTTTAGAAAAATGCAAATGTCATAGGTCATACGCGATCATAAATGCTATGAGATTGTCCTAGAAGTCTATTAGAAACCACTTGAGGGGCGCCTGGGTGGCACAGCGGTTAAGCGTCTGCCTTCGCCTCAGGGCGTGATCCAAGCGTTATGGGATCGAGCCCCACATCAGGCTCCTCTGCTATGAGCCTGCTTCTTCCTCTCCCACTCCCCCTGCTTGTGTTCCCTCTCTCGCTGGCTGTCTCTGTCTCTGTCGAATAAATAAATAAAATCTTTAAAAAAAGAAAAAGAAAAGAAATCACTTGAGATTAATGGACCTCTGAGACAAGATCTTTTGCCTTATTTTATAGTGATATTTTTCAAAATGTAATTTGATCTTAGAGTTAACTATCCCAAAAGGTTTAGTGGTTTTGCGGTTTTTACTGGAATAAAACCAACGCAAATACTGGTTCAGCCCAAGTAACCTGAAAAAGTAAATATTCTCCAGAGGTGACAAACTTATTTCCAGAACATATTTTTTTAAAAAAAAAACAAGATTAAAAATAGTACAAAACTCAGGTTAACCCTCGGGAGTTAAAAGGTGAAAGAAAGAAAGAAAAAAAAAATGAAGAGAAAAGATACTAGAATTTGTAACAACTTTTAGGCCAGTAGAGCTCTAATGGGTTTTATTTGCATAGTTTGGTTTTTAGGGCAGGACAGAGAAATTGAAGCAGTAGTTATTGTGCAGGGATGATTCTTAATGTTTTTGAAACTTTTCTGTTAATATCAACTTGGACCCTTCCATATTAGATTTTCTCAATCCTATATTAAAGTAAGCAGCTTAATTTCTTATAGAATTGAGCTATTGCACGATTATAAATAAGTATATGCAATTTCTAAGCAACACAAAATGAGAGGAAAAATAAAAATATTTGTTAGTATAGCAAGCCTTTTTAAAAGCTTGGATATTTACCTTATTCAACAGATTGATTGGCACAGGGCCATTAGAATATATTTTTGCTTTTTTACTGTATTCTCATGCAATTTTTTATATTACAATATAAAACAGATTTTTATCATGCAAATGTTAAATATTTTCCTATGAAAACACCTCATTCTATCGTGCTTAACTGGAGGAAATATTCGGAGATCTAAAGATGTAATTTGGCTCAGATGAAGAATTAATTACACCGTAACCAGAAATTTGTTGTATATTTCTGAACTGTATGATCTGGTTAAAAACTGAAGCAATCCAAACCCTACCCATAGTGAATTTAGTAGAGCATAGTTTAAAAATAAACATCTAGATAAAAAGTCTATTTAAGTAAAAATTCCAACAGAAGTTAATATGATTTAACAATCCTAATAAGCCCAAAATTTAGAGAAAATTTACATGAAATACATTTTCTTAGAAAGTTGCCCTATAATTCAAGCAATGCACTGGGAATTCTACCTTTTGGGCATGCTAGTATAAAGAGTTGTCTAGTATTATTTTCTAGTTTAAAAAGCAATTTTAAGTGCTGTCTGAAGATTAATAATGTAAAAATGTATAATCAGAAGAACTTAATTCTTCTAAACCATCATTGGTTTGTAAAATTGTGTACATTTAACGGGCAAAAAAGTTTGAATGACTTATGATGTAATATACGTGAAATGAATGTATTAGTTTTTTGCCATAAAAATATTGAAGATATAACTCATGTGTGAATATATGAGTACAATTAAAGCTATTTTGCGTGTGTTTTTTCACTCTAGATCTATTGCATGGAGGCATATAATTGGTCCCATTTCCCCACTGGATTCTTTATATTATTAATTAATTAGTTAATTTACTTAGAGAGTGTGAGCCTATGCATGCACACATGGGAGGAGGGGGAGAGGGAGAGAGAGAATGTTAAGCAGGGTTCCACCCCAGCACAGAGCCCCCTCTCATGACCCTGAGATCATGACCTGAGCTGAAATCAAGAGTTGGGCACTTAACCAACTGAGCTGCCCAGGCATCCCCTCTGCTGGATTTTTTTATTTTTATTTATTTTTTAAAGATTTCATTCATTCATTTGACAGAGAGCGAGAGAGCACAAGCAGGGGGGAGAGGCAGAGAGAGAAGCAAGCTCCCCTCCCCCACCCGAGCAAGGAGCCCAATGAGGGGCTCGATCCCAGGCCCCTGCGATCATGACCTGAGCCAAAGGCACACGCTTAACCCACCCAGCCACCCAGGCGCCCCGAATGATTTTCCATCACGTACTGAACCACTGATGTTTGTCCGAGCAGTTGCTGGACGCTGCACAGCTCCGCGGGAATGGGTCACGTAGGAGTTCGACGGCATCTTGCCAGCGGCTTCAGGAGCCGGGACGTTTGCGGAACAGCTCGCATCCTCGCAGAGTCAACGTCCGTAGACGTGCTTCCCAGCAGCTCAACGGAGCTCCTCGCACCCCCAGCCCTGGAGTGGAGCTTTTTGTCGTCACACGGCCACCTCATTTTTTAGTGGGTTTTCTTCTAGACCAGCAACAGCAGCTTGGAAGCGTGTTAGAAATTCAGATTCTCCAGGGTCATCCCAGGTCTGAAAATTCCGAATCCGAAGTCGGGGGGAGGAGGCCCAGAAAGGCGCCTTCGCAAGTTCTCAGGTGATTCTGAAGAGCACTCAGCGTGCGAAACGCTGCTTCGGGCACTTAAAAGGCCGCCGGTGTCCAGAGAGCTCCCAGGTGGCGATTCCTTACCAGCCGAACGCGCGCGCAGAAGGGACTCGCAGCTGAGTTGCAGCTCTTGAGATGGGGCGTGTGTGCTGGGTCTTCGGGCCGGCCCAGGTCAACCACAGGGGCCCAGCGGGGGGCAGGGGGGCCTCGGCGTGAAGAGATGGGGTGACGGAGGCAGGGGTGGGGGGCGAGTTGACGGTGCCACCCGCCGGCCTCCACGACCGAGGAGGCCGCTGCAGGGGAAGGGAGGCCGGCGGCCTCTAGGAGCTGGAAGAGGCAAGGCCAGCGTCTCCCCGGAGCCTCCAAGAAGAGGGCAGCCCTGGCGAGATTTGGATGTTAGGACGTCTGACTTCCAGACGGTGGGATAAGAAAGCTTTCTTCAAGCCACTGAGTGTGTGGTAACTCGTCCCAGCAGCAAAAGAAAACCGGTGCCGCAGGGTGTTCCTCCTCCGGAGAGGCCGAAGACCAGCTCACCCGCGTTGCGGCGCTGGAAGAACGAGGGGAGCACGGCCGCCGCCCTCGCCGGACTGCTGGGCGCTCTCCTCTCCTAACTCGAGTGCGGATGCGAGAAAATTCCTGAGGCAAAGGTTGGTTTGGGGGCAAAACCTCCTACGTCCATTCAGCTGTCTTCTTCC